>NW_021318849.1:440289-591732 GCF_001605985.2 Dendrobium catenatum
TATGAGCAAATAATGGTACATCACAAATATATGATTGATGTTATTGTAAAGATGGGTGAATGGGGTATTTATATTCCCCTTTTTAGCTCTCTTGATTGCTGTTTATGGGGTTTAAAACACATTGCACAGAATAATTCTGGAATTGTACAGATTTATTGCAATATAGTGTATCATTCTTGGAAGAATAGGAATGCTGTCAAGCATGGTAAGGGTGCATTTCCAAGATCTATGGTTGCTTCAAATGCTTTGTTTTCAGCCATATCAAATTCTGGTCCATATCTTACTAGCTGGGGTGCTAATCTCCTTAGGGAGTCTCAAAATACTTGGTGCCCTCCACCGAAAGATTGGATCAAGATCAATGTTGATGCTTATTTGCTTAGTTCCAATTTGGCTGGAGTTGGTGGTGTCTTAAGAGACCACAAAGGCAGGTTTATAAGTGCATTTGGGAAGAAGGGAACTCATTGGAATATTGCTCAATTAGAGCTTGAAGCAATTTTTTTGGTGAAAGATTTTTTGAAAAGCTGGATGTTGGAGTGCAAAGGGTTGATCATTGAGAGTGATAATGCCAATGTTATCAAGTTCATTCAAGACTCTCTAAAGAAGAACAAGTTGCATGTTGATTGATGGCCGAATAAAGATTTGTGTTTCTTTAATGATTTTAATAAAATTTCTTTCCTCCATGCTCATAGAAGTTATAATAAAGTAGCTAATTATTGTGCTACTATAGCATTGGAGAAGAGTTTCTTTTTTGATAGTTTTTCCTTTGATTGCATTCCTTCCTTGCTGTTAAATTTACTCAAGGAGGAATGTGATCCGCTCCTTACTCGTACTTAGTTGTGATTTGGTTTTAATGCAATTTTGATGCACTTCTTTCAAAAAAAAAAAAACAAATTGGTTCAAGTCCTCTTGCATGGCTAACATTCACCCAATTCAACACATAACAAGCTGGGTTAACCGCTTCAGCTCAAAAGTATTTTGGAAGTGTATACTCACCAAGCATGGCTCTAGCATCTTCTTCTAAGGTCGATTCTTTCTTTCAGCTACCATATTCTACTGAGGGGTCTTAGGAGCTGAGACATTGTCGCTAATCCCCTTATCTTCACAAAAATCTCCAAATCTCTCATTTTTAAACTCTACTTCATGGTCACTATGGATGGTCAAAATCTCACAACCTAGCTTTTTATGAATCTAAGTGAAGAAGGATCTAAACTCATCAAAAGACTCATTCTTGTATGATAGAAATTTAATCCATGTGAACCTCAAGTAGTCATTAACAATCACAAAATCATATACTATCCCTCCTAAGTTGGCAGTGCTAATGGGTCCAAACAAATTCATGTGAAAAACTTCTAAAGGTCTAGAGGTGATAATGTTCTTAATAGAGTGAAAAGTGGAGCGGAGTTGCTTTCCTAATTAGCAGGCATCACAAAGGTGGTCTTTTGAAAACTTAATCTTGGGGACACCTCTAACTAGGTCTTTCTGAGTCACTTTCCTAAGGGTTTTCATACTGGTATGACATAATCTCCTGTACCACAACCATGAATCATCAACAACAGTTTTAAAGTAAAATATAGTAGCACATTCAATATTATTTAAATCAATCATGTAAATATTGTTGATCCACTTTCCCTGCAAAATAGTGTTATTATTTAAGTTGATAATGCATGAATTTTTCAAAAAATTTATGATGAAGCCCTTATCGCAAAGCTGATTGATGCTGAGCAAGTTGTGTTTCAGTCCATCTATAAGCAAAACATTTTCAATCAAAATGTTCTTGGAATTTCCAATTATACCTGAGCCTACCACCTTCCTAATGGTGTTGTCTCCAAGAGTAACCTTGCCTCCTGTCCTAGTTTCCAGCAAAATAAATTGATTGACATCGCTAGTCATATGTCGAGAGCATCCTCTTTCCAGGTACCACATGCCCTCATGAGGCCTTTTGTGGGAGCTTGACTATAAAATTATCAAATGTCAGATTTAGGAACCTAAACATGTTTGGGTTCCTTCTTATGGAAAGTAGAATGCAATGCATGATGTGAATCATGTAACTTGGGTCCCCAGACCCAATGTGAACTATGGTGAATGGTGTAAGTGTGTGCTATGTGTCCTAGCATGCCACATGAAAAACATGTAACTCGAGAAAAAGGATGCACTAATATACTCATGTGGTGATGCTTCTTTTTATGTGATGCATGCAATGATGGTTTTTTATTTTCAAAAGTTTTTAGATTTTCTAACTTTTTAAACTCATTTTCTAACTCAGCATGAGATGATTTTAAGGAATCATGTGCATCAGATAATTCAGCATGCTTTTTATTTAATGCATCAAACCCATCAAGTAAAGACATGTGATTACTATCTATTATAGAATGATCTTTAAGAAGGATTTCATGCTCTTTTTGTAAATCTAAAAATTCTAATTTCAAGTTGGCATGTGTTTTCTTAAGTCTCCTATATGATACATGAATTTGTTCTGAAACTTCAAGTAGTTGCTCATAAGTTAGTTCATATACTTCTTCTTGGTCACCATGACCAAGATGATTGTCTTCCATTAAGCACAAGTTTGTTATCTCCTCTTCAGGTTTAGTCTCAAAGGAGTCCGATGTAGAATCCTCCCAGAATGCCTTTTGGAATCTCTACTTGTCCTTCTTGAACTTGTGTTTCTCCTCACACTTTTCCTTACTTGGGTGAGACTTAAGTATAGGGCAATCAGATTTAACATGTCCTAGTTTCCTGCATTCAAAACAAATCATATCATTAGAACTCATAAAATTTTTATTTCCCTTACCTTTATTCCACTTTTGATGGTTCTTTTGCTTCCTCCTTAGAAAGCTTTTAAATTTTCTTGTGATTAAGGCAACATCATCGCTTTTAGACCCAGAAAATTTAGTATCCGTGTTATTGGCCTTCAGTGCCATAGTTCTCTCTTTCTTTTTCTCACTTGTATCAAGATTTGTTTGATTTACCCCTTGATCGTAAGCAATGAGTGAGCCAAGTAAGTTATCATTCGAATAAGTATTTAAATCTTTAAATTCAGTAATTGCAGTGATTTTAGCATCAAAAGAGGAAGGCAAGCATCTCAAAATTTTATTCACCTTTTCATAGTTAGTGAGTTATCTTCCTAAGGCATGCAAAGAAGTTACAATTTGAGTAAGCCTTGTGTACATTTCAGAAATTGATTCAGCTTGTTTCATATGAAAAAGTTCGTAATCATGCAACAAAATATTTAATCGAGATTGCTTGACTTCTTTAGTTCCTTTATAAGTAATATACAATTTATCCCAAATCTTTTTACCAGTAGTGCAAGTTGAAACGCACATGTAATCTTCAAATTTTAAAGCACAGAAAAAATAGTTCAAACAATTTGCATTAAGTTGTGTTAAATCCCTATCATCATGAGTCCATTTAGTAAAAGGAAGTGAAATAGTAACACCATTAAGTTTATGAGTTGGAGGTGTATAACCATCCTCAACAAGCATCCACATGCGATAGTCAATTGATTGTAAAAAAGTAGACATGTGACTTTTCCAAAAATCAAAAGGAATATGGTCTAACAAAGATGGTCGGGTACTGGAATACCCTTCCGAAGTATTATGATTATCGGAGTTAGCCATAGATCAAAATTCAAAAAGTTTTCAAACTTTGTTTTTATGAATCTCGCTCTGATAGAACTTGAAAGTTCGTTAGGGATGTTAAACCCTTATGAACTAGCCCAAGGCTAACTAAGAGGGGGGCGTGGGGTGAATTGGTATTTTACAAATTATTTCAATCAAAACATAATCACAAAACTCAAACCAAAATCTCCACAATGAAAATTAAAGTGCAGAAGAATAAATACAGAAAGTAGTAGTAAAAGGATAGAAATTTATAGAGGTTTGGTCAACCAGACCTACATCCACTCCCCGGAGGTGCCCTCTAGGTATTGTACTAAACACTGTGACTCTCCTTTTGCTCCCACAGTAAGGCGGAGAAGCCCTCACAAAAACTCATTTTCGTCGACCCTGGCGAGGAAGACAACCTAACTCCTTTTGCTTCCTACTGAAGCAGGTAGAGAACCTTGATCGATTGCTGAAGAAGACCTCTCTCAACCCTCTAAGGACAAGAGACTATGGTGGAAGAAGAAGAAGTGGAATAATGCTTGGAGAAACCCTTGTGAAACTCCCTCACAAGCTCCCCCTCACAAACTCCTCTCTCTCTCTACCTCTCTCTCCCTCTCCCCTAGGCTTTCTAAGGGCAAGATAGCAGCAAAAGATCACCCCTAAGGTAAAAAAAGAGATCTTAAATAGAAGAGCTTCAAAATAGCTCTTATTTTATACAAATTGACTTTATCATCCAAGCCGATAGGGTTATTGGCCTGGCCGATCAACGTAAATTTTACTCAATCAGCCCAGTCGGTTTGGGATGGTTTGATAATTTCTGGTCATATCGTCCAGGCCAATAGGATATCGTATTAGATGATTAGTTCAAATCCAAGGAAAATCATCTTGAACATTTCCCTAAATAGAAGCTGGCCGATGTGAATCATCCACGACATCGTTCCGGCTGATCCTATGATCGTCTTGGCCGATGTGATCATGCAATCAGCCTGAATTACTTTCCTTAATCAGCTGATCAATTTAGGAATAATTATTCTACATCATCCAGGACGATGTCCTGGACATTGTCAAAAAATAACTAATGCCTAAATAGATCAGGTGGTTGATTCTTTCTGATTTGAGCCTATCGGCCCGGCCAAAACAATATCATCCAGGCTGATTGGCTTAATGACGGCTGCCTTAACCATGATGCCCTGATTAGGGTTTCTATTTTTGAACCGATCATCCAGACCGATATAAATATCATCTCGGACGATCTTACCAAACATAGTAAAACTCTAAGAAACAGTCAAAAAAATTCTCCCAAGGTGTGTGTGTGTGTAATGTTACTTTGCATTAGGAGCCACTCCTTTTACAATAGATTCAAGAAAGAGAAAAGTGTACAAAGTGACTCAGACCTAGTCTACCCAATCTTGAGCTGGTTCCAATTGCCATTTGATCTTGTGGACCTAAAATATTAGTAGGTAAGGTAGTCATAGAGAAATAATAGTGTTTGCTATCATCAAAATCATAAACCATAAAAATATATTCGCAACATATTTCTCCATAGACTCTAGGATACTAAATATCTTATTCTAATCAAAGAAGAGTTAAATTTTAATACTACTAATTATTCTAATATTTCTCCACCAAGAGAATATATCACAATATATTTTAAATCTACACATAGCCATTTTATAGATTAAATTAAGAATAAGAGATATTGAAAATATCCATTTTTTCATTAAACTACTAAAGGCAATATTAGTAGTTACTAAGTCTTCACATCATTAGCTCAAATTAAGAAGTTTTAGATAGCCATGGAATTAAAATAAAATAAAATAGATTTTATTAATTGCTCTAGATATAAAGTATAATTAGAAAAGTATAAATATATATCATCTAGATAATACAATTTCCCTCTCTACACTCCTATCTTCTTTAATTTCTTTCTTTCTAATATTTAGATAGGCCACCTACTCTAATTGCTATATCTTTCTCTCCTCTGGTCTTCCATATACTTGACTTGGTCACCAGAGGTGAAAGCCTCCAAATCATTTGCTCTAGGGATCAAAACAGGCAAGGATGAAAAAGACTTACTTTTCAAATCATCCATTACTTCTTTTCCTTTACCACTCTCCATCAAAGTTTTTTTTTAGAAACCAAACCTCCCTCTCTAATCACTAGAGGAGAGTTAAAAAAACTAGAAAAGCTGTGATTGAATTTAAAACTACCTTTTGTATCCAACAAAGTTGGACGCGCGGTAGATCTTAGGGTTTTGGTGTTCCGGTCATCCAAGGATGACCAGCCACCATCCTCCATTTACAAAAATTGCAGCCAAAAACTTCTTCCAAATCCTTCCTCATTTGTGGAGCTTCTCTTTCCTTACCCCTTTAGGTTCCCAATCGTAGTCTTTGTTTACTTAGAATTTAAATTTTAAGCTATTTAGAGTTCGTTTGGATTGTCAAATAGCAAACCAAAAAATTATATATATATATATATATATATTATATATAACCATTGTCAAAAAGTATAAATTAAATTAAATTAATTCAAATAAAAAAAATTTAAAGAAAATAAAATAAAATAAAGTTTAAAAAAATTAAAATAAAATAAAGTTTAAAAAAATTAAAATAAAATAAAGTTTAACTTGAAACTTAAGTCTAGGTCTTTTAAGGATGTTCTTAGAGGTAGTTCATTATCTCCTAGTTCTAAGCTTGATTTCACTCATACTTGATTTAAAGGAGAAAGTTCATCAAGGATATTAAGCCCTTAGGAATAAGTCTCGAGGCTAATCAAGAGGGGGGGTGAATTGGTGATTTAAAAATTTCTCAAAAAAAATAACCATTGTAAACCAAACCAAAAATTACAACAAAAATTAAAGTATGGAAAGTAAATACGAAAAAGCATTAAGAAAGAACACATAGAAATTTGTTGTAGTTTGGTCAACTTGACCTACGTCCACTCCCCAGAGCCTCTCCTCTAGGTATTGCACTAAACTCAGTGACTCTCCTTTTACTCCAACAACAAGGCGGTGAAGCCTATACAAACCTCCTTTCCACCGACACTAGTGAGGCAGAGAACCAACCTCCTTTTGCTTCCTCCTAAAGCAAGCAAAGAACCCAACTTTTTTTTATTTCCTCCTAAAGCAGGCAGAGAACCAAACTTCTTTTGCTTCTTCCTGAATAAAGGCAGAGATACCAATCAATTACTGAAATAAACATCTCAAGAACCACCAAGGAATAAGGGACAACAACTGAAGAAGATGACTCAAATCCTTTCTTGGAGATACCTTTGTAAAACCCCTCATAAACTGCCCATCGCAACATCCTCTCTCTCTCTCCCAGCCTCTCCCTCTCCTCTTGGCTCTCTTAGGTTAAGACATCAGTAAAAGATACAATCTTGTGTAAATAAAAGCTCTTACATAAAAGAGCTCCAAATTTGTTCTTTATTGCAACAAACTGACATTATCATCCACAGATCATCCTGTACGATTAGTTCAAATTATTGAGTATCATCCATAACATTACACTGAATGCATGTCTAGACGATGGAAAACAAAAATGATCATCCATGACAATTTTATGATCGGCCCAGCTGATTAGTTCAAAATGTCAAGTATCATCCAGAATATTGCCCTGATTGCATGTCTAGACGATGGAAAAATAATTGATCATCTAGGACAATTTTGGGATCATCCCAGATGATTTATTCAAAATAATACACATCATTTAAATCATCATTCTGGTCATTCAAGAAGAAACTAAGGTTTGTTTAACTCATAGTCCCGGACGATTCTATGATTGTCCATGATGATATGATCGAGCAATCAAAGCTTAATTACTTTCCTTAATTACCAAATTAATTTTGGCATAATTGTACTACATCATTTACGACGATGTCCTGGATTATTTACAAAAATAAAACATGCCCAAATAGATCTCGTGATTGATTCTTTCTGATTTGAGCCTATCATCCAGGATGATGTTAATATCATCCAGGATGATGTTAATATCATCCATGACAATTCGCTTAATTATGGATAACTTATCCAAGACGCACTAATTAGCGTTTCTATTCCTAACTAATCATTCAAGATAATTTGGGAACATCCTAGAGAATGTTGGCAAAACTAGAAAGAAATTTTCCCCGAGTGTGTGTTTTCAAGGTTACTTAGCATCAGGACCCACTATATCACAATTAACTCAAGAAAAGATAAAGAAAACTTAGTGAAGGTTTATAAACTGATTTAGTCCTAATCTATCCAGTCTTGATCTGGCTTGATTTATAATTGGCCTTGAGGACCAAAAATGTTAGTAGGCAAGGGAGTCGTAGAAAAATAAAAGTATTAAAAATATTTACTATCATCAAAATCATAATTCTTAAATCCAAATTCGCAACAATTTCCCCTTTTTTTATGATGGCAAACAAAAAAAATATAAGCAATTTAACAAGAAGTTCAAGTTTTACTAAAAATAAATTGATGATACAAACAAACACTAAACTTAAAATAGTACAATGAAACAACATAAAACACTACAACTACTCCCCCTTTTGACATCACAAAAAGGAGGGAACTATAAAAGAAAAAGATAGAATAGAAACTACCAAAAAAGAAATAAACTACAACATAGAAAAATAACATAAGAAAATAAACTACAAGTAGAACGACCCCTGATCATTAAAAGGAGGTGGTGGTGGTGGTTGAAAGAAACTAAAAAGAGAAGTGAACTGCTTCGTAAACTAGGTCATGTTGCTACTACTAGTGAGCTGCATACGAGTCAAAATGAGCAACATCCTCCGCATGTTGTTGCTCTTGTGCAGCAGCATAGGACTCGAACTGAGTCTACCACTGGTTAAATAGTTCCACAAGTTGATCTAGCAATGAGTGCTAGCAGGTACATGAATAGGTGCAGGAACAACCTCCTCCTCAACTCCCTCAGCTTCCTCATGCTTCGGGTGGAGATGACTACAGTAAAGAATATAGAAAGTATTGTTGGTGTAGAAGGCAGACTAAAAGTTTGGTGGGATAGGATATTGAAGGTTGTATTTGGATTCCAAGACATAGGTTAGGATGTGTCCTAAGGCAAGGTTTGGCTTCCTTCTATGTCATGGATCCCTAATGCTAGGGAGGTGCTCAATGTAGCAACAAATAAGATCAGTAGCATTTAATTCACAGTGGGTCATGATGTAGAAAGTGGTGATCGAAAGGAGTGGAGTGATGTGGACATAATCACCAAATTTTGGAATAACTGAGGAATAAAAGATATGTTAGATTACCTTAGCAACTTTGAGTAAGCTTCTAGGCTCCCCAACATGATAGGAGATAAGAGTGTTTCTAAGAAAGTGATTGGCTAGAGTCCAGTCATAATCAAGATCTTAAGACAAGAGGTGGAGCTTATCTCCAATGGTGAATAATTAAAGAAGCTCATGATAATCTTAATATGTGATTTTGATAGGACACCTATTGATGCAAGATTGAAGTGCAGTGTATAAAGAATTGATTTGGAGGCTAGCAAAAAATTTGAAAAGTAGTTCGAAATTGAAAGGAATGGCATGGGTAAAGATGGATGTAAGAGAGGTGTAAGAGAGGTGTGAGCAAAAAGGTCAAGAATAGGGTAAGAAAGTTTATGTGGATTGATAGTCCATGGTAAGGTGATCCTGACTATCTTGTCTTACATGTAGGCGGCTTGGTCGGCTGCCTTTGTGAAATGAGGGTCAAGGTTGACCCATGAGGAGCTTCCAGCAGGCATACTGGATCGATTTCATCTTGCCATGAACAATAAAAATAGCGAAAAAGCGAGTGCAAGGATTAATAGAGGAAGTTGGGGTGTGAAAATATGTTTAAAGGATGTTATTTATAAATAAATAGATTGATTGTCAAGGATGATCGCAGATTTGTCCAGGACTATCAGGTGAAATTATTACGTCAGAGGAGATTGGTCAAAAAGGTGGTTATATCATCAAGGATGATCAGACATCGTCTGGAATGATAAGACACAAGTGATCATCCTGAGGAGTTATGTCGGATGACCATTAAAAAAGTATATCATCAAGGATGATTTGGTGGATTTTCTAAGATGGTTGATAATAATAGATCATAACAATCAAATTTAAAATATGTAACTACTTTAGCATGTGGCTCAACCAGGATGAATAGTTGGATCATCCAAGATGATCACCAATAATTAAGTAAAAATTGGGAAGATCATCTAGGATGAGGAGGATCGTCCTGGATGATCACAAATAATTAAAGTAAAAAATAATCAGATCATCCAGGATTATAATGGATCATACAGGATGATCATAAATAGAAAAGTTATATCAACGGTTAGATGGTTTTTATGAGTGGATTGAATGGATCCTCTAGGATGATATGAATATCATCCATGACGATGTGACCAAAGATTAAAATTCTAGAGATGGATGGAGATGATCAGAGAAGGCCCAAAATAGGAAAAATAACAGTAAAAGAGGAAAGTAAAATAATGAAAAGGATGATAAAAATGATAAAATGAACAAAAACAAATATTTTTTTTATAAATGCATGAATATAATAAATTCTCCATGTGAATGAATTAAAAAATTTATAAGAATCAATGAGTTAACTTTGTTGAAATTTGAAAAAGATTGAACTACCAATCTGGTTAACCATAGCTCGGACTTTTCACAGGATTAACCATCTTTTGAAAATAAAGATTTAACTCAGAAAAATTAATTGGATAAGAAAAAGAGATCAGTTAAAAACTTGGTTCTGAAAAAATATCTTATAGAATAATATATCAAAGTAATGAGTCACAATCATGAATTTCAAATACAAGCCCTTGAAAATATTAAGTGACACATGAATTCTTCTAAGATTTAAAGGTTTAAAAGAGAAGAAAGCTTGCTTTTTGTGGGATCATTTTATTCCTCTTAACAATTGATTGGCGCACTGTGCACATCTTTTGATTTTTGATACACTTTGTGTATCTTTAAATTTTTTTTGGTGGTCATTGTGCATCATTTTAGTTTTTGTTCTTTTTTGGGCTCATTTTATTACCTTGTCATTCTTTTTTTTTTTTGCATGCTAGATCCCTTTCAAAACTTTTAAATACTCTTAGTTGTGAGAATACCTTCAAGATATTAGAGAAGAAAAAAACTCACTCTCTAATATAAGGAAGAGTAAACTATAAAGCAAAATCAAATTCATATGATAGATACAACTATAAGATTACGAAAGCTTGAAAGTGATTTAATGCCTTTGAATATTATTTATATAAGATAGATTAATGTAGCAAGATAGAAAAGATCTCAATCGTGAAGTCTAGTTATTAATTTGAGATAGACATTTTGTTTATAAAAGAAAATTACACTGCTAAAAAAAGTTAGAGGAAGGGAAATAATCAACAGTGTTTCTCCCTTTAACTTATTTAGGGATATCATTCATTGACTATAAATTAAAAAAAAAAATAAGACATAAAATATCATTTTAGTAGTGATCAAAAAGGAAAAGAAAAAAAAAAGACAAATAAAAGAAAAATACAAAATTAAAAACAAGAAAAGAACAATAAAAATATACAAATAAAACTAAAGTCAACACAAAAAAAGAGAATAACAAATAATATATCGAACAATAAAATTTAGAAGTCAGTAAGCATCAAGTTCATGCATTTATATGCCAAAATTTTTTATGAAGAAGACCTTATCGCAAAGATGACTGATGCTGAGCTGGTTATGTTTCAGTCCATCCACAAGTAAACATTTTCAATCAAAAAGGTTCTTGAAGTTTTTTATTATACCTGCTCCCACCACTTTCCTGATGGAAATATGTCTCCAAGAATGATCTTGCCTCTAGCATTGGCCTCTAACAAAATGAATAGGTTAGCATCTATGTGTCATGAGTGTCCTCTATCCAGGTACCACATGCTCTCACAATGTCTTTCTTGAAAGCATGACTACAAAATCATCAAACGTCAAATTTAGGAACCCAAAAAAGTTTGGATCCCTTCTTTTGGAAAGAAGAATGCAATGCATGTGTGTTATGCTGTGAACCATGTAATTTTAGTCTCCACACCAATGTGTATTATAGTGAATAGTGAAAGTGTGTGAAATGTGTCCTAACATGTCACATGAAAAACACCTAACACTAGAAAAAGGGTTTACTAATCTATTCGAGTTATAGTGCTTCTTCCAAGGTTTCAAAACTTTTGGCTTAAGATTAGGTGTGGGTGTTGTTCAATTTTTTTTCAAGTGCTTTAAATTCAGCTTTAAACATCAAGTTAGCACTTTATAAAATAGCTTTATCAACCTTTAAATAGTACTTCCTATTTTTAGATTCATCAATATAAGTTTTTAAATCATTTTCAAGTCAGGTGTGGGATGCTTTTAATGAATCATGCTCAATGACCATCTCAAAATGCTTTTTATTGAACTCATCAAACTCATCAAGCAATGACATGTGATTTATACCAATTTGGGAGTGATCATTAAGTAAAACTTCAAGCTCTTTTTGTAAATTTAAAAATTCCAATTTCAAGCTAGCATGCAAATTCTTAAGTTTCTTATAAGATATATGAATTTGTTTAGAAACTTCAAGTGATTGATTGTAGGTTATTTCATATACCTCTTATTAGTTAGACTGGCCAAGATGATCGTTCTCCATAAAGCACAAGTTTATAGTCTCCTCTTTAGTTTCAGTCTCAGAGGATTCAGATGAAGAATTCGTCCAGAATTCCTTTTGGAACCACTTCTTATCCTTGTCCTTTCTTAACTTGTGTTTCTCCTCACCCTTCTCCTTGTTTGAGTGAGCCTTAAGTGTAGGAAAATTAGCTCGTACATGTCCTGGCTTCCTGCATTCAAAGCAAACAATATTAGAAGAACTTTTAAAATTTTTGTATCCTTACCTTTGTTCCATTTTTGATGGTATTGGTGATTTTTTCCTTAGGAAACTTTTGAATTGCCAAGTCATTAAGGCAACATAATCACTTTTAGACCTAGAATAATTAATATATGTATCATTAGCTTTCAATGCCACAATTTTCACCTTCTTTTTCTCACCTGCATCAAGTTGTCTTTAGTTCACCCCTTACTTATAAGCAATGAGTGATCCAAATAAGTTATCAATCAAATAAATATTCAAATCTTTATATTCAGTTATTGCAATAATCTTAGCATCAAAAGAAGAAGGAAAGCATCTCAAAATTTTATTAAGTTTTTAATAAGTTGTGAGTTTTCTTCCTAAAGCATGCAATGAAGTGATAATTTGAGTAAACTTAGTTTACATGTCAGAAATCGATTCAGTAGGTTTTATACGAAAAATTTTGTAGTCATGTAGTATAACATTCAACTTTGATTGCTTAGCTTCATTTGTTTCTTCATAAGTAATACACAATATATCCCAAATTTCCTTATCAATAGCACAAGTTAAAACACACGTAATCTTTCAATTTCAAAGCACAGAAAAAATAGTTCAAGCATTTTGTATTAAGTTGTTTTAAATCCCAATCATTAAAAGTCCATTCAGTAAAAGAAAGTTCAACTTTAATGCCATTAATTTCACTTGATAGAGGTGAATAACCCTCTTTAACAAGCATCCACATATGATAGTCAATCGATTGTAAAAATGTAGACTTGCGTGTTTTTCAAAAATCAAAGGATTATTATCAAATAAAGATGATAGAGTAATAGAGTACCCTTCCACAGTATTATGATTATTGAAGTTAGCCATGGATTAATATTCAAAAGTTTTCAAAAACTCAATTTTATGAATCCCGGTCTAATACCACTTGAAGGTTCATTAGGGATGTTAAGCCCTTATGAACTAGTTCTGAGGCTAACCAAGAGGGGGGTGAATTGGTGTTTTAAAATTTTCTCAAACAAAAATCACAATTATAAACCATATCAAAAATTACCACAAAAATTAAAGTGGGAAAGTAAATGCAGAAAAGCAGTAAGAAAGAACACACATAAATTCATAGTGGTTCGGTCATCTTGACCTACATCCACTACCCGGAGCCTCTCCTCTAGGTATTGCACTAAAATCAATGACTATCCTTTTAATCCCATAGTAAGGTGGAGAAGCCTATACAAACCTCCTTTCCACCAACACCGATGAGGTAGAGAACCCAACTCCTTTTACTTTCTCCTGAAGCAGGTAAAGAATCTAACTCCTTTTACTTCCTCTTGAAGCTGGCAGAGAACCCAACTCCTTTTACTTTCTCCTGAAGCAGGCAAAGAATCTAACTCCTTTTACTTCCTCCTGAAGCTGGCAGAGAACCCAACTCCTTTTGCTTCCTCTTGAATCACACAGAGAACCCGATCAATTACTAAAGTAAATCTCTCTAGAATCACCAAGGAATAAGGGACAACGATCAGAGAAGATAACTCAAATCCTTGCTTAGAGCAACT
Organism: Dendrobium catenatum; assembly: GCF_001605985.2. Taxonomy (NCBI): domain Eukaryota; kingdom Viridiplantae; phylum Streptophyta; class Magnoliopsida; order Asparagales; family Orchidaceae; genus Dendrobium; species Dendrobium catenatum. Next base: position 454,254 of record NW_021318849.1, read on the forward strand.
TTTATGAAACCCCTCATAAACTCCCCCTCATAAACTCCCCCTCATAAGAACCTCTCTCTCTCGCCCAACCTGACCCTCTCCTCTAGGCTTTCTCTGGTTAAGACAGTAGCAAAAGATAAAATCTTAGGTAAATAAGAGGTTTTATATAGAAGAGCTTCAAATTTTCTCTTAATTGCAACAAACTGACATTATTATCCAGGACGATCGATGGATCGTCCAGTATAATTAGTTCAAATTATTGAGTATCATCCTTAATATTGCCCTGAATGCATGTCTGGATAATGGAAAACAAAATTGATCATCCAGGATAATTATACGATCAACCCGGACTATTAGTTCAAAATGTCAAGTATCGTCAAGAACATCGATCTGATTGCATGTCTGGATGAAGGAAAAAATAATTGATCATCTAGGAAGATTTTGGGATTGTACTAGATGATTAGTTCAAAATAATACACATAGTCCATAATATTATTCTGGTCAACCAGGAAGAAACTAAGGTTTGTTTAACTGATCATCCCAGATGATCCTGGGGCCTTCTAGGATGATATGATCGAGTAATCAAACCTTAATTACTTTTCTTAATTACCAAACTAAATTAGGCGTAATTGCACTGCATCGTCTAAGACGATGTCTTAGACAATGTCCAAAAATAAAACATGTCTAAATAGATCTGGTAGTTGATTCTTTTTTATTTGAGCCTATCATCCAGGATGATTCTACTATCATCCATGATGATTTGCTTAATTATGGCTGCCTTAATCAAGATGCCCTAATTAGGGTTTCTATTTCTAACTTTTCATCCAGGTTGATTTGGGATCATTTCAAACGATGTCATCAAAAATAAAAAACTCTAAAAATAGAAAATATTTTCCCTAAGTGTGTGTGTGCAACGTTACTTAGCAATAGTACCCACGATGTCATAATTGACTCAAAAAAAGGTAAATAATACTTAACAATAGTTTATAGACTGACTCATTCCTAATCTACCCAATCTTGATCTGGTTTCATTTGCAATTGGCCTTGTTGACCTAAAATGTTAGTAGGTAAGGCAGTCATAGAAAAATAGAAGTATCAGAAATATTTGTTATCATCAAAATAAATATTCATGAATCCAAATTTGCAACAAAAGGTTTATCAGCCTTGATGTTTCATGATAAAGTGATCTCTCAACTTTCCACTCCCTTCATTTTTTCTCTCATGGGTAAGTTTTTTTTTTACGTCAACCAAATCAGGATGTCATTCAAAAGTTTTTCATTAACCTCAAGCTTTTTGGCACATTCTCTTTAGATTAATGGACCAATGCCATGTTACTATATAGCTTTTGAACAATTTTGATTATAGCAACTTTTTTTCAAGAAGAGCAGATTATATTCATGGTTGTCAAATGTGCTTACTTAAGTGGACCACTGAATTTAATGTTAGAGAGGATTCAGCTATAGCCCCAATTTGGATTTCATTTCCAAAATTGAGGTTGTATTTCTTTAATTCACATATCCTTTTTTCTTAAGCCTCTATCTTTGGTAGACCATTATAGATGGATTAACCTACCGCATATGTATCGAGGCCATAAATTGCTCAGGTTATGGTTGAAATGGATATTTTTAAAAGGCATCCCAAGGAAATATTGATATGCTCTTTGCTCAATGGTTATCAATAAAAAGTCAAAATTGAGAATTTGCCTATATTTTTTAGTTATTGTTAAATGCATGGTCATTGTAATTCTAAATTCCTTAAATTACATCCTCATTTATGTTAGCATACGGAATCATCTAAAGATTTAGAAGGAGAAAATATTATGTGGAATCATTCATATGGTCAAATTACCATCCCTATGCAGGAAATGGCTAAGGAGCATATTTCCCAATATGAAACCATCCCTAACGTCCCTAAAGTTGGAGGGATTGGTGATCATGAGTCGGTGACCCCATACGTTGATAATGTTGGAGATAAAAGTTTTATTAAGGTGGTCAATCCCTCAAGGTTGGAGGGACTGTGGATCCTCCTTTTGGTATTATTGATGCTAATTTTCTAGTCTCTAATAACTTTTGTAATGATGATGAGCAGAGGCTGGCTATCAATATTAACGAACAATTGGATATTATGGTTACCAAGCATGACAATGTGTTAACTTGTTTGTAATTACCTTATTTTACTAACAAGAGTTTAGCTAAACTTGTTTCTGATATAAACATTAAGGAGTCTAATTATCATGTTAATTATACCTATATTTCTCATGTTCAGGAAACTGGAGAGCAAAATTTGGAAGAAGGAGAACTTACACATGAAAATAATGTGGATGGTAATAATAAACTTGGTTCTAATGTAGAAAAGGGTTGTAAGGATTCTCAAGCTCTATCTCAAATGTTTAGTACTATTAATACTCATGAACATCCCATAAATATCAATAAAGGTGTTGGTAATGAGGAGAGTGATTTTACTTTAGTTCATTCTTGAAAGAGCAGGAAAAATAAAAATATTTTGGTTTAATCACCTAGAACCACCCAATCAAAATCTTCTCTTTTAAACTCTTATGCTTAAGTCTAATATTTGAAATTTTAAGGTTAAAGTTTAGAACTTATGACATATTCATAATATTTTCATGATTATTTTGACTGAGCCTTTTATTTATAATGTTAAATTGAATAGTAATGCTATATTTTTGAGTTTTAAACATGTTGTAGCTAATAGTGTTGATTCTTGATAGGTTGTTAAACTTAAGCTATTATCCCAAGGCTAACCAAGAGGGGGGTGAATTGGTAATTTAAAAATTATCTTAGATTTTTTTAAATAGAAAACCAATTTCAAAAATTTATATCAAGTTAATTAAGTTTCAAAATAAAACTTTTCGACCACAGTAAATAAAATATAAAAATTAAAAGACATAAGAATATATAGTGGTTCGGTCTAACTCGACCTACATCCACTCCCTGTAGACTGCCTCTTCAGGTATTACACTATTAACAAAGTGTCTCTCCCTTTGCTCACACAGCAAGGCGGAGAAGCCCTTACAAAACCTCTCTTCCACCAATCCTCAATGTAATAAAGAATCGTCATCCTTTCACACTCTCCAAGTGTCGGTAGAGAACCATCGTCTGTTCATACTCTCCAAATGTCGGTAGAGAACCATCGTTCTTTCATAATCTCCACATGTCGATAGAGAACTGTTATCTTTTCAAACCCTCCAAGTGCCGACAGTGTACCGGATCCTCTTTAAAGATCTTCTCACAAGCAACTAGAAAGATAAGAAGAAGAGTGATAACAAAAATCACAAAGATATCCTTACCTTTGAGTAACTTTGTGAACCCTTTACACTCCACTTGCAAGAAATCTCTATCAAATACTCTCTCTCTCTCTCTTTCTCTTTCAATTGACTTTGAAAATTCATGAAGATAATACTCTTTCATGTCAGTTTTAGTGGACCTTTTATATCAAAGGCACGAAAAAACATATAGAAAATTAAAATTTTTAATTTTGAGCATAAGCAATCGTATGTTTGTACATATGAACTATTTAAAAACTTTTATGTACAAACCTATTATGAATCGATACGAAATCATTTCGTACATGATTATCGTCTGGTACGAACTAAATTAGTCTGGTATAAATAGTTAGAAAATTTTTCATCTTCGTTGGGACGAAGAGGGACCCCATAATTTTGTACTCTGTATGGTGTATGTAGGATGAAGACATTGTATGGTACGATTAGTTATGAAAATTTTTAAGTTCGAAGGGACTATAAGTTTAGATGAAAAGGGACCTCATAATTTCATACTTTGGAAGGCATCTATAAATTATGATCATACATTACGATCCATACTTTGAAAAAATCTTTTTTAACCAAAATGGACCCGTCCATTTGATACTCTAGAAGGTATGTATGAATGGTGATCGTACATTATGATTAGTACTTAGAAATTTTTTTATCTTTTAGTTCGTTTGACTGCTCGTCAAGAAAAATAACTAAACAAATCATCCCGTATGAAGTTTATTCATATAGTTCAATCATTTTAAAAAATTATAATTTTTAAACTCTTCCCCGGTGTGTGTGTGTGAATAATTATTCAATTATAGTCACACTCACTCATACTCAATAAATGAAAAACACATACTTCAATTACAATAACACCTAAACTGATCTGATTTGAAGTCTTCAACAATCTAGAGTATGATTTTCCTGAAATGTTAGTACACACAAATAGCAAAATAATTCTTCCAAAATATATTAAGAAAAATAATAATAAAATCAATAATATTTGTAATCATCAAAAACATATAAGTTGTAAGAATATCAAACATGCAACAATTAAATAGCAACTATCTCAACAATCTCCCTCTTTTTAATGATGGCAAAATAACTATTATTTGAGTAAAAATGAATACCCAAGTGATACAAGTGACACAAAAATAGGAAAACATAAAAATAAGAAAAAAAATAAAAAATTACTCCCCCTTTTGACAATAACAAAAGGAAAAATAGAAGGTTAAAATGAAAGAAGTCATATGAGAAGCCTTAGTAATTGATCTTGAAAGAGATTGAACTACATTTTCAATAACAAAATTAATGAACATTAGATAAAAAATAAAAATTCAAAGCATTTAAATTAAAGTGTAACATAGATAAGGAAAAGTGATCAAGGTCATGAAGCATTCAAGGCAATTAGATAATGAGTATTATTGCAAAAGTGATGAAATGAATATTAGTTAAATTCAATTTTTAATATAAAACATAATTGAACATTAGATTGCTTTGAATTTGAAGATTAAATGATAGAGGAAAGAACATATTTAATTGGCGATATTATGCATCTTTTCAAATATTTGTGACACACTTTGTACATCTTTTTATATTTGGGCTAATTTTGTGCCACTTTTCAATTTGTGAACTATTACGCATTCTTTTGATTTTTGTACACATTATTCATTTTCTAATGATACCCCTTTTTTTAATAAATCTTCTCAGTAATCTAAAAAATCAAATTTCTCTAATTACAATGATAGTTATATTGAAAAGAGAAATAAAAAAATAAAAAGACATTAAAATTGCAATCATTATATTTAAATATGTTTTGCCTAAAAAGAACATGAGATTGATAGCTTTAACTTGATCGAGTTATGAGTTAACTTTAATTTTTGAAAAATTAGATTACATAATGAAATTAATTTTGTATTGCAGGTTAATTTATAACACTTTTTAGATCAATTAAGATAGGATTATCATATAAGAAAACTTACAATTCAAACAACGATCAAAAGCAACTAATAAAAATAAGACATTTTTTATTGATATCAATTTAAAGATTAAATACATTTAAGAACAATTGATATCAATTCAGTAGTAACAAAAACAACATGACATCAATAGAAAATCTAAAGAAATACAAGTACACAAAGCACTAAAATCATCACTAAACTCAACAGATCTGCATATGACTGGAAAAGACAACACAAAAGAAGTGCATCTAGAACTCTGAGGGGCCCTGGTCTAGTTAAGGAGGTTGGTTGAATATAGAGAAATAACTATTCATCAAAGCTACACAGTTCACCGAATTCAATTGACCTCGGATCCAACCCATGTCTTGTTGGTATTATGCATCCTGCTTAATTAGGTGAGTCTGAATTTGATCAAAATGTTGATCAAAATGACTCTCCAACCAATCAAAGAACTATACCATCTCCTGAAAGTCAGGTCTATGAGCAGGTGCAGGTGCTCCCCTTTCTTCCTCTGTATCCTCACTTGAATTGTCATTCTTCCCAAAAAGTGCTCAAAATAAAGCATCGGTGAAGTAGATTGGTAATACAAGTGGAGACTCAAGATGAATAATATTGTACTTCTTTTCTAATACATAGGTCACTAGTTGTCCTAAAGTATTATTTTTCTTCCTCTTATAAGAAACATGCCCAATTTTAGAAAGGTTATGAATGTAATGTAGAATAAGTTTGGCTTCATCTATTAGTTTTCTAGCCATGATTAGATATGTAAGCGTGGATAGAAGAGGAGTAATATTTATGCGATCACCAGCCTTAGGAATAATTTAAGTTCTAAAGACATGTTGGATGACCCTATCATTTTGATTTAAAGTATAGAACTTAGGCAAATGACCAACTTGAGCAAACCCTCTAAGAACTTTTTTTATTTCAGACCAATCAAGGTCCGATTTGGAGGTCATAGTGTGTACTCTAATTCCTTGAGTCCTTAGATGCAGATAAATTCCTAGATCTTCCTTAGTGTTCTCTACCCATTTCTTTTAGTCATAAGATCTTATCGTACTCTCATTCTCACTAAAACTCATGTTCGCTAAAAAGTAGTGAAAGGTCTCCTTATGATAAGCATGAATTAAAGTCAAAATAAAGGCAAATTAAGTTGAAGCAAAAAGAGGCATGAATTTAAAGTGGATATCTTCTTGGAGTAAGTTTAGACAGAGTTATTTTAATACAAACAAACCTAAAGTAAGAATCCTTATTAGCTCTAGACAAAAAATTTTCATCTCCACTCCTAGAAGATGAACCCTTAAAGATTCTATCGCACTTGCTAGAACTGGCCATTTCTAAGAAGAGAAGGATTGGAAGAGGCTTTTAAAGTGAAAGAAAATGAATTCTAAAGCCCTCCTATTTAATGAAAAAAGACCATTCATATGTACAAAAAAGATTTATATAGTATGATAGTTGGTTTGTACATGACAAAAATAATTTCGTATGTACGAACGAATACGTTCAAAATGAAATAACTTCTCGTAATCATGCAAGTTACGAAGCATCCTTCCATACAGGCTTTTTGACCAGATGATCGAACATATGAACAGTGTTCTTCTGGGATGATTAGTTATTTAAGATCGTTTTAATAACAGTTAGGTTTTTCCCCCACATCAAATGATACGTGGTTCATATTTATGAAATAAAGTTTCATGCATATAATAAATTATAATAAATTATAATAACTTATTTTGCTCAAATAATCATCTACATACATACAGATAAATTATTACACCGGGATGATATCAATATCATGTTGTATGATATGTATTAGAAAATTAAAACTTTATGCATTCAGTCTAAAATACTGATTGATATGCTATAAAATTCAAAAGGAGCAAAAATAGTTTTATATAGTACAAATAGAACACTTAAAAAAATAAACACAAAAATTCAGAAACATGAATTTTGATAAGTGGTACGTGTCTAAAACACATAAAACATAAAAGCAAAACCAGAAATAAGAAAAAAAATACACACAAAAACAAAACATTAACAATCAAAAACAAAAAAGACATATAGAAATATATCAAGTTTATAGATGTTTTTGTTTAAGCATTAAGATCAATCATACGTAACCTTGTTCATAATGTACTAAAAGTATCAAAAGCTAGTGGTTTTGTAAAAATATTTGTAAGTTAATTTTCAGTAGAAATATGGTTCAATTAAATTTCTCCTTTGGATATATGATCCCTAATGAAATGATGCCTTATGTCTATATATTTGGTTCTATAATATTGAATAGGATTTTTTGAAATGAAAATGGCACTAGTATTATCACAATAAATTAGAACTATTCCTATTATAAATCTTAAATCAATCAACTGTTGTTATTACAAAAGAACTTGTGCCACACAACTTCCTAAGGTAATATATTCAGCTTCAGCAGTAGATAGGGCTACAGAACTCTATTTTTTACTGGACATCAAAACTAAATATTTTCTTATAAATTAATAAGTTCCAAATGTACTATTTTAATCAACCCTGCAACATACAAAATCTAAATCTGAATATCCAATAAATTCAAATGAAGAACTATACTTATGATAACAAATTCTTAAATACTGAGTTCCAAAGAGATATCTCAAAATCTTTTTTATTACTATCAAATGTGATTCTTTTAGATATGATTAAAATTTAGCACACAAATAAACACTAAACATAATATCGAGCCTTCTAGAAGTCAAATAAAGCAAAGATCCAATAATTCCTTTAAATTTCTTTTGATCAATAGATTTTCCCTTTGGGTCCTTATCCAACTAAATTAAGGAACTCATAGGTGTAGTTTATAGTTTAACATTATTCATTTTATACTTCTTAAGGATATCCTTAACATACTTTGACTAACTAAGAATTGTTCCCTCCTCAATTTTCTTCAAGCTAAAATCTAAAAGTAACTTAAATCTCCCATTAGGCTCATCTCAAATTTACTACTCATTATTTTAAAACAATCATCAAAAATATTTTTATTTGTAGATCCAAAAATAATATCATCAATATAAATTTGAATAATGAATATATTGTCTCCCAATTTCTTCAAAAGAGAGTGGTATTAACACTTCATTTTTCAAAAGATCTCTCGAGTAAGAAAGTGCTTAACCTCTCATACCAAGTCCTAGGTGTCTTTTTAAATCCATATAATGCTTTTTTCAATTTAAAAACATAATTTGGGTATTTTGAATTTTTAAAACTTGGAGGTTGTTCAACATAAGCATCCTCTTGTACCACCCCATTCAAAAAGGCACTTTTAATATCCATTTGATACAATTTAAATCCTCTAAAATAGGCAAAGGCTAATAAAACCATAATTGCTTCAAGTCATGCTACAGGAGAAAAAGTCTTTTCAAAATCAATCCCTTCAATTTGATTATGCCCCTTAGCTACCAATCTAGCCTTATTTCTAACAACTCCTAAGTCATTCATTTTATTTTTAAATACTAACTTAGTTGCAACTACATTATGATCCTTTGGCCTTGCAATTAATTCCCAAAAATCATTTCTTACAAATTGATTTAATTCTTCTTGCATTGCCAAAATCCAAAACTCATCCAAAAGTACTTGATTTACATTTGTGGGTTTTATTATCAAAATAAAAGCATAATGATTGACTTCTTTACTAAGTCCACGCCTAGACCTAACACCCTCACCAGGTTCATCTAAAATAAATTCCTTAGTGTGGTTTTTAAAAAATATTAAATCTCTAGGAATCGAATTTTCTATCTCCAAATTTTTATCCAAATTAATTTCTCAATCTTTTGAGAGTTATTTTCTATTTCATCCTCTTCCAAATTTAGCTTTTTCAAAATTCCAGATTCGTCAAATACAACTTGTGTGGTCTCCTCAACTACCAAAGTTCTTTTGTTAAATATTCAATAATATTTTCCAACACTAGAGAATCTAAGAAAAATTCCATCATCTGATTTTGGATCAAATTTTCCTAAGAAAGATTTCCATTATTATGTATGAACACCTTACATCCAAAAACATGCAAATGTTACAAATTAGGTGTTCTCCCTTTAAGAAGCTCATAGGGTGTTTTGTTTAATTTCAATGTAATATTCACCCTATTTATAACATAACAGGCAATACTAACCACTTCAACCCAAAAAAATTTAGGAAGTGAATATTCAATCAATATGGCTCTAGCAACTTCAATTAATATTTTGTTTATTCTTTTAACTACCCCATTATGTTGAAGGGTTCCAGGTGCAAAAAAATTGTGATCAATTTGTTTTACTTATAAAAATCCTTAAATTTATCATTTTTCAAATTCACCGGTGTGATTACTTTGAATTATTAAAATCTCACATCCTATTTTCCTCTAAATCAAAGTTGAAAAATCTATAAATTCCTCAAATGATTCACTCTTACAAAATAAAAATTTAACCCACATAAACCTTGAGAAATCATCGACTATCATAAATATGTATATCTTCCCTCCTAGACTTAAAGTGCTAACTGGTCCAAAAAGATTCATATATAAAATTTCCAAAGGTTTATTAATTCTAAGATCCTTATTGGAATAAAATGAGGACTTCACCTATCTTCCTAATTGACATGCATCATAAAGGTGATTTTTAGTAAAGTCTAGTTTTGGTATACCTCTAACCAAATCCTTTTGGATAGTTTTCCTAAGGTTTTTCATGCTAGAGTGACAAAGTCTCTTATGCCAAAACCAAGATTCATCAAAAATTACTTTTAAACAAAAAATATTATAAGTTTTAATATAATTCAAATCTAGTATATAAACGTTATTTACTGTAATTCCATACAAAACATCATTTCCATTTAGGTTTAATATACAGCTATTGGGAAAAAATTTTACACTATACCCTTTATCACATACTAGCTAATACTTAACAAATTATGGTTTAAGCCTTCTACAAGCAACACATTTTATATGAAAAAAATTTATAAGTTTTTTATCATACCTGTGCCAACCACTTTCCATATGGTGTTATCTCTCAGTGATATGCTGCCTCAATTTATGGCTTCCAGTGATATAAATTAAATAGTTTCTCCAATCATATGCTTCAAGCAACCAATATCCAGGTACCAAATGCTCTTACGAGTTCTTGTATGGGAGTGATCCTGTAAAATAATTACATGTTAGACTTAGGAACCCAAACAAATTTAGATTCTCCTTTGAGCAAAATAAAATTATATGCATGTATCGGGTGTATCCTATTTTCTTCAACAGCTTTTATAATTATTCTAAGAAAAGAATTTGCATCCTCTAACATAGTGTTATTGTATTTCAAATAATACTATCTATTTTTAGATTCATCCTTAAAATTTTTAAAATATATTTCCAATTGAGCATAGGATGTTTTTAAAAGATCATTCTTCTTATTCAAGTCATCAAATTCATCAAGTAAGCTCATGTAGTTGTTATCTATCAATACGTTATCTTTCCTAAGGATTTCATACTCTTTTTGAAATTCTTGCATTTCTAGGTTTTGACTAGCATGCATTTTCTTAAGTATTCTATCTGTATCATGAATTCTTTTAGAAACTTCTAACAATTCATTAAAGGTCAAATCACATACCTATTCTTGATCTAACTGATCAATATTTTTAGCTTTTAAACATGGTGACTTTTTCCTCCTTTTCAATTTTTTATGAATCTGAAGCTGTGTCCACCTAAAAAGCTCTCTGAAATCTTTTCTTGTCCTTAGATATGGGAAGTCCAATTTTGTAGGTCTTGGTTTTCTATATTCATAGAAAATCACATTATTAGAAACCTTAACATTTTTATCGAACTTACCTCTATTACATTGCTGGCATCTCCTCTACTTCCTTTTAAGAAATTTTTTGAATTGCCTAGTCATTAAGGCAATGTCATCCTCATCCTCAAGTTATGACTGATCACTCTTTGAACCCTCCACTTTCAATGTAATGTTCTTCTCCTTTTGATGTTCACCTGCATCAATCTTCCTTTGACTCACTCCTTGCTCATAAGCAATTAGTGATCCAAGAAGATTGTCAATAGAATAAACATTCATATCTTTGGACTCTAGAATTACAATTATTTTAGCATCATAAGCAGTAGGTAAACAATGAAGAATTTTATTAATCATTTTAATATTCATTAATTCCCTACCTAATGCATGCAAAGAAGTGACTATATGAGTTAATCTTGTATAAATGTTAGAAATAAATTCATTTGATTCCATGTGAAATAATCTATAGTTATGTAATAAGATATTTAATCTAGATTGATTTACTTCATTTTTCCCTTCGTAAGTAATACAAGGCCTATCCCATATATCCTTTTCACTTTTGAAAGTCGAAACCCGCTTGTAATCTTCTGACTTAAGTGCACAAAAGAGACTATTTAAACATTTGTGTTTAGTTATCCTAAGTCATGTTCTTCTACAGTCCAGTCAGCAAAGGGAGATTCAACTCTATGCCATCAACTAATCTAGTTGGACTAGTATACGCTTCTTGAACTAAAATCCACATGTGATAATCAAGTGATTACATAAAAGTAGACATGCATGTTTTCCAAAAATCAAAATAAATATTATCAAATAAAGGAGGTTTAGTGATCGAATACCCTTCAGGTGTGTTTCAGTTTCTAAAAGTAGCCATTCTTGTTTATCAAAACATAGTCTAAACTTATGATTTTGAAACAAAGATCTAATATCACTTATTGATTCTTGATAGGTTGTTAAACCCAAGCTATTGACCCAAGGCTAAATAAGATCGGGTGAATTGGTAATTTAAAAATTATATTGGATTTTTTGAATAAAAATTTGATTTAAAAATTTATAGCAAGTTACTTATGTTTCATAATAAAACTTTTTAACCATAGAATATAGCTGGTAGTAAATAAAATGCAAAAATTAAAACACATAAGAATTTATAGTGGTTCGGTCTAACATAACCTATATCCACTCCCTGAAGACTTTCTCTTCAATTATTGCACTATTACCAAAGTGTCTCTCCTTTTACTTCTGCAAGAAGATGGAGAAGCCTTCACAGAATCTCTCTTCCACCAATCACCAATGTGGCAGAGAATCGTCATCCTTTTACACTCTCTAAGTGTCAATAGAGAAATGTCGTCTGTTCACACTCTCCAAGTGTCGGCAGAGAACTGTCATCCTTTTACACTCTTTATGTGTTTGTAGAGAATCATCATCCTTTTACACCCTCAAAGTGTTACAAGAGTATCAGATCCTCTTCAAAGATCTTCTCATGAGCAACTAAAATGATAAGAAGAAAAGTGATAATAAAAATCACAAAGAGAACCTTACCTTTGAGTAACTTTGTAAACCCTTCACACTCCACTTGTAAGAAATCACTCTCAAACACTCTCTCTCACTTTCACTTTTAATTTCCCTTGAAAAATCATGAAGACAAGACTCTTTCATATTAGTTTTAGTGGACCTTTTGAACTAAAGAAATGAAAAACTGTCCAGAAAATTGAAAATTTTAATTTTGAGCATACACGATCATACAGTACAATCGTATATTCATACGTACGAACAGTTTAAAAATTGTTGTGTACAAACCTAATATGAATCAATACAATATCATTTCATACATGATGATAATCCGGTTAAATTAAGTTTGTCCTGTACGAACAGTTAGAAAATTTTTCATCTTCGTCAGGACAAAGAGGGGCCCCACAATTTTCTACCATGTATGGCATACGTACGATGATGACATCATACAGTACAATTATTTATGAAAATTTTTAAGTTCATGGGATAATAAGTTAGGATGAAAAGGTACCTCACAATTTCATACTCTATAAGGCATGTACGAATTATGATGGTACAGTACGATCCATATTTAGAAAAAAACTTTTTAAACAAAAAGGGACCCATCCATTTCATACTCTGGAAGGCATGTATGAATGGTGATCATATAGTATGATTAATACATAGAAAAATTTTCATCTTTTTTTTTTGTTTAACTGCTCGTTTGGAAAAATAACATAACAAATTATCCCGTACAAAGTTTATTCGTATAGTATGATAAGTTTAAAACATTACAATTTTTAAACTCTCCCCTGGTGTGTGTATGCATAGTTACTCAATTACAATCACACTCTCTCAGACTCAATAAAATGAAAAATATAGACTTCAATTACAATACAATAACACCTAAACTGATCTAATTTGAAGTCTTTAACAATCTGGAGTATGATTTCCTTGAAATGTTAGTACACACAAACAACAAAACAATTCTTCCAAAATATGTTAGGAGAAATAATAATCAAAGAAGTAATATTTGGAATCATAAAAAACATACAAGTTGCAAGAATATCAAATACGCAAGAACTAATTAGTAACTATCTCAACAAATACTTCTAATAAGATTTCGGTTCTTTGAAAGTATCCTATGGTTATTGATATTGTGGTGATTTTCGTCATGTGTTCATTGTAGTATTGGTTTTATGCATTATAATTGGTTTGCTTCATTTGTTTATGTGGCTTCGTCTTGTTGCATTAGAAAGACTTTGTGGGACCAACTCCTTCACTTTCATAATGGTATTAATTCTCCTTGGTTGGTGGGTGTTAACTTTAATACCATTTCCTCCCTATTGAAAGGCTTGGGGGATTTAATCCTTTTTATCAATCTATGAAAGATTTTAATAACATGATATTGGATTGCAACCTCATTGATATTGGTTACACTAGTAGCAATTTAAATAACATGATATTGGAAGCATTGTAATGTTTGGCAAAGGTTGGAGCTTTCTAATGATAGTTGGATTAATAGTTTTACTTCTACGCATGTTAAAAATCATAGTAGAACTTTTTCTGATCACTCCCCTATGTTTATTACAATTAGGTTTTGGAATGACATCTCCATCATGAACTTTAAATTTTATAACATGTGGCTTCTTGATCAGTCTTTCTTGAATATTATGCAAGAGAATTAGCGAGCTTCCCTTCTCCCTGATAACTTGATTTTTGGTTCGAACAAATTGTGGCTTAACCTAAAAATATTAATGTAAAAAATTAATTGGTGGAATTGGAATATCTTTAAAATGGTTTTTACTAACATTGCTTTAGCTGAAGAGAAAGTTACCTCTTTGGAGCAGATTTTGCAAAGTTATCTTTGGATGCTAATTGTAATGCTCTTAAACATGTTAGAAGTTATAAGTGTAATTTACATGATCAGAAGGATGCTTATTTGATGAAAAAAGTGGCATTTAAGCATCATATTGACGGGGATAATAAAAAATGTATTTTCATTCTTTAGTTCAGAGGAATAGAGCTAGAAACTAGATTAATAAAATTGCTCGTGTCAATGGTTTGTTTATTAAAGATGTTGGAGAAATTGCTACCTCTAATGCGGATTTCCTTAAATGTTTATTTAATAATAATTTTAATCTCAATATTATTTATAATCCTAGCATTATTCTGTATGCCATAAATCAAGATAATAATTTGGCTCTTACAGTTTCCCCTACTTAAGAAGACAATTTTTGAATTTAATTCTGATTATGTTGTTGGACCTGAGGCTTATAAGGCTTTTTTTTTTTTTCGAAAAGCATGGGAATTTGTGTGCTTTGATCTTTTAAATGATATTTTAGGTTTTTTTCGTTGCAACTCTATGCCTAAGTTCTTCTCTTCCACATCTGTTGTACTTATTCCTAAAAATAATGGTGCTTCTAGTTGGAATGACTTTAGGCCTATTAGTATTTGTTCTTTTTTTGAAGTGGTTTCTAAAATTCTTATGAACCTCCTTGTTTCTTCGCTCCCGAGAATCATTGCTCCTAACCCAACTGGCTTGTAAAAGGCATATCTATTTTGGATAACATTTTATTGGCTCAAAAAATTTTGCATGATTTGGATGTTAGTGTGCTTAGGGGTAACATTATTATTAAATTAAATATTGCTAAAGCTTATGATAATATTAACTGGAACTTTCCTTACCACATCTTACTTTTGTTTGGATTTAATTATATTTTTATTAACCTTATTAAATAATTTATTGAAAATATTTTTTATCTCTTATTATTAATGGGAAAAATCATGATTTTTTAAGTCATATCATGGTTGAGACAAGGTGATCCTATCTCTCCTACCCGATTTATTATTGCCCTGGAGTATCTATCAAGAAGCATTATCAATCTTTATGAAAACTATATTAACAATTTATATAGAACTTTAAGTGGTTTTTTTAGTTTCTCATTTATGTTTTGTTGATGATGTTATTATTTTTTCTAATTCTTTGCTTAATTGGATCAATAGACTCATGAAGTTTTTTATTATGTTTGAAAATTGTTGTGGTCTTTTTGTCAAAAAAATAATAATAATAAGTGCTACTTTATTATATCCAACAAGGTTTCTCATAATCACATTCTTCCTATTAAAAATAGTACTTGTTGCTCAAGGGTCTTTACGTGTTAAGTATTTAAGGGTTATTCTTTATAATGGTAGAAAGAAAACTTTTCTTTTTGATGATCTTATTATATATGTGCAAAAAAGACTTATATCTTGGGATTCTAACTTCCTTACTTCTGGGGGTAGATTAAATCTTATTAAAAGTGTTTTGTGTTCTTTACCTATTTATACTTTTTAGTCCTTCCAACCTATGTTTGTTGTTTGTAAGAGGATTGAGAAATTAATCAATAAGTTCTTCTAGCATGGCTCTAATGTGAACTCTAAAGTTATTTGGTCATACTGAACCAACTGTTGTGAGGTCCTTGATGAAGGCATGTTGGGTTACAAAAATATGTTTGATTTATCTTATGCATTTTCTTTTAAATTATGGTTCAATTTCATCTCTAGACTTTCTCTTTGGTCCAAGTTTATGACTTACAAGTATTGTGTTGGTAAGCACCCTTTTATGTGTTGTTATAATAATGGTGATTCCAAGGTATGGAAAAGACTTTATAGTATCAAGTGGAGTGTTGAACCACATATTAAATGTGGGCTTGGTAGAGCTAACAACTTCTTTTGGCAAGACAAATGGCTTGGATTTAAGTCCATTGATTATATTCTTAATTGTTTCTCCACTACTGCTGTTAAAGTTGATTCCTTTATCACTAATAACACTTGGGATTATAATAAACTTGTTGACATTATTACATGAGATATTATTTTCAAAATCCTTAAGCTTCCAATTAATTTTAAGTTTATTGATTTGTTATTATGTGACTTGTCTCATAATGGTATGTTTGGTTTAAAGGATGCTTTATATGAGTTCAGAGATAAAAAATGTGTTAAGAAAGTTTTTTCTATGATTTGACATAAAAGCACTCCTAAAATTATTGTTGTATTTATTTAGAGAATCATGCACAACTATGTACCTACTAATGATAATTTGAGGAAAAGAGGTTTTATTTTTACTTCTAATTGACAATGTTACTTTCATGTGGAAGATATGCATCATGTGTTTATTTCTAGCCCAATTGCAGTTAAAATTTGGGCTTACTTCGATCATATTTTCAATTTAAATATTTTTAGTGCTAATATGTCTATCTATTCTTTGCTTGACTCTTGGTTCATTAATTCTAAAGGGCATATCAGGAATATTATTTAATCCTTTATTATGTGGTATTTGTAGATTGCTAGAAATAATTCTCTATTCAATAATATTCACATGGATTTTCCTCAATTTATTAAGAATATTAAGGATAAAGTGTTTAGACTTTACATGGCTAATCTCTTGACATCTAATTATTTTAGTAATTTTTCTTTTATAGCTCATAATTTTGGCATATCTCTAGAGACTAGCTACTTTTTGGAGGGTCCAAATTTGGTGTACTAAATCAAACTTCCCCTTAATAATTTTAAACTTAATTTCGATGGTTCTGTTAAAATTTCTACTTTTGGGTGTGATGGTATTATCAGGGATGATATGGGAATATGATCATGGCTTTTGATGTCCCTTCGGATAAATGTTCTATGTTAATGGTTGTGCTTTATGCTATTCTTAATGGTTTGAAATTATGTCTTCACTTGATATTACTAATATTTAGATTGAAGTGGATGCCACTTCTAGTATTCATTGCCTTATGAATATGACTAATAGAATTTGCAAACCTGGTTTTTTCTATCTTATTAGAGAAATTAATCAGCTATTAATTTTTGTTAACTTTTTTATTTCTCATGTTCGTAGGGAAGGAAATGATTGTACTGATTGGTTAGCCAATCTGGGCTATAAGTTTGATGGCCTCACTGATTTCACTGAAACAAATTTACCTAACTTGCTGAAAGGCTTGATTAGGTTGGAAAAAATGGGGTTACCATATGTCATAATTAATTTTTTTTCCTTCAGTCTTTTTGTTCTTTTTGGATTTAATATGGCTGGTTTATTACTTTTGTTGGTGTAGTTATTTCTACTATTGTTCTATATGTTGATGGGTGGAATTTGCATTATGGCTATTACTTTTAGCTTTCAATCAGTGGTTTTACCAGTGTTTCCCAATACTAATTTTAGGTTTCATTTCAACACTATTTTGTGTGATGTTGAGATGGGCTTAAGCTATAATTGGACTATTTGGTATCTTAAT
Source organism: Dendrobium catenatum (assembly GCF_001605985.2). NCBI lineage: Eukaryota > Viridiplantae > Streptophyta > Magnoliopsida > Asparagales > Orchidaceae > Dendrobium > Dendrobium catenatum. The sequence continues at coordinate 471,988 of NW_021318849.1, forward strand.
GTAATCCCTAATTGTTGCTCTTAAACTTCAAGGGGGTTTTCTCTGGTTGGTTATATCCTAGAGCTATTTGTTGTGAGTTACGGCCTATCCTAGTTTTTTCGCAAGGTCTTATGGCCTACTAGAGTGGTGTGTTGGGGGCATTTGGTTCTCTTCTAGGATGTTTTTCCTGGATTTATCCTTTGTTACCCATTTGTTTGAATAGGAGTTGTGACTGGAAGTCTTCTACTACTATCATTATGGTTGTTTGCTCCTATTTCATATATCACTTTTCTACTACTCATGTGCTTTGCATTTTCATTTTAATGTGCCTGAGAGTTGTTAGGTGTAGTATTGAGCGGCATTAGGGTTATGATCATGATGGCTACTATGGTTGTTTCTTCCTAAGCTCAACAATCCTTTACTCTTTTCTAGATTGCCTATTTTGGGTTCAAGCCTATTTTAACGGTAAACTACTTTTCTTCCATAAGACTGCTAATTTATATCCTTGGATTGCTCATTAAATGATTGTACACCTGCTACTTTTCAGTTTCTTGGCTTTTATTTATCTTGACTCGTCCCTTTGGTGTTTTGTTAGGTTAGATTTTAGTGCCACTCGTAGTCTATTTATCATTTTTATTATTCATATTAGTTGTTTTGCATCTTTGGTTTACATATTCTCCATGTTTTTTCCTTGGTAAAGGGAAGTTGATCTAGTATGTATGTTCATCTGTTATTTTTTCTGTTGGTTGCCTTTGCTTATGGTTTTGGAGGGGTTGGTTAATTGGGTTTCCCTGTACCTTTATTCTATTTACATGTTGCTGGTTTTTTGAGATGGCTGCTATTCGAGCCCTCCTAGTTTTATGGTTTCTCTGCTGGGTTGGCATCCAATATTTATGATTGGTTATGTCTATTTCCTTTTACTATTTAACCACACCTTAATATTGGTTATTCTTATGATATCTTATAATGCTATAAGAATACCATTTCAATAAGTACCTACTGCTCTCAACTGCATGTTGATGGTAGTTGGTATTTAAAGGATTTTATATTTTGTTGTTTGGCTAACCTATCCTTAATCTATTATACAATAAACTTTGTTCTTTTTCTTTTTTTGTTTCCTTGTGTGGAAGGATAATACTCAGAGTTTATCTATTGATCCTTTCTATTTTTTTTGGGTGTTGGCCTCTTACTATCGTAGACTATTTTTATATACTTTTTCTTAGTAGGGTCTTTGAGCTAATAGGTTTTAGTTTGCCTTTTTTGTGGCTCATTTGAGCATTAGTGAGCTTAACAGCCTTTAAGGACCTTGTAATTTCTTTTTGATCAATGCATAGGCCCCTCATTGGGTTACCCCTAAAATAAAAATTTGAGTTAAATTAAATAATTCAACTTGAATAAATAAAAGGAATTAATTGAAAATTAAATAAATTAAACAAATTTTGAGAATAATAAATAAAAATAAATTAATTTAAACTAAATAAATATATATACTAAATCAAATCCATTTTAAGCTGATTAAATAAATTAAATTCAATAAACTTAAATAAATGGATCAAACTTAAAATAACAACTTTAATAAATCAAAAGCTATATGTGCTTTCTTTATCCGCTAAAGAGGAAGTAGATATATTAGATTTTAAAGCCTAGAAATTGTCAGTTAATAGCTTCAAGCACTTTAAAGTTTTTTTTTTTTTTTTTTTTTTGAAGGGGGTGGGGGGGGACCCATTATAAGGGATTACACATTAATAATATAAAAAATTACAAGGTCCTTAAAAGGGACCTTGAGCTCTCAACAACTCCAAAGAGCTACAGAAAAGGCAAAAAAGATCCTATGAGCCCAAGGTCCCTACAAAGCAAAAATATAAGAAGAATATACGTACATTCTAAAGTGGGGTAAGTAGCTCACACCTGAAAAAAGAGAACATATTATCTAATAATCTTGAAGAATAATCTATCTCCCAAAATATTCAGAAGGCAAAATGTTATCACTAAAAATTTCCAGCAAAACTAAGAAAATGGGAAGAGGAAAATTGCAAGAGCAAGAAATAGCAAAGTCAAGTTATGTAAGAAATGTTGAGTAGGTCCTTGGTATGTGGGAGGACATATAATAGGGATGGATAAATAGACACTTCAATTTTCTCCAACCTCATTAACAGGGTTATCCTCACCAATTTGGATTTGGTTGCCAAATTTGCCATTATATTGTTGGGATGAGATTAATGTTACAAAGATTGTTTCAAAGATAGGAGTTCCTTTGTTTTTGGATGGAAAATGTTTAAATGGGGTAGACAAGAATTTGTAAGAGCCTGTGTTCGAATTAATCTAGACCCTAAAGTATCTCATGGAGTTTGGATTGAAGGTTTATATGGCAAATTTTTTCATAAAGTAGAATATGAGAAAATCTCTACTTTGTGTTTCAAATGTGGTAAGATAGGCTATAAATTTGATATGTGCCTGGATGTTCTTAAAGAAGGTCAAACTAAGGATAAATTAATGGATTCAAAAGTTTATGAGAAGAATTTGATAGAAAAAATGGTTAGTGCACATTCACAAGCTTGCTATGGTCCTTGGATACATGTGACGTTTAAGAAAAATAGAAGAATAAAGAAAACACATAACCAGAAATCTAGATTTCATCCTTTGGTTGGATATCTTGAGAATTATTCTTCACAAATTCATATGGAATTACATTCATCTAATATGTTTAATGTGCTGTCTCATGGCTCTTAGGTAGTGACTAGAAAGGATGCGAAAATAGCAAGTATTCCTGATCCAGTTGAGCAAGTTAATTTGTATGGTGTAGCTACAAATATTGAAGATATAATATTGGAAGAAAGAATTCTTGTTTCAGAATTGTTTAAAGAACTGAATGTTACTAATGCTGGTCCAATTCTCTTAGAAGACGGAGAGTTTGTTCAAAATTATGGAAAAGTTGATGTTGTTGCAAAAGTACTTGATGTAAATTCTACTCATCAAGTTGATCTCTTTGAGAATGAAGATGTAGTAGTTGTCAAAGAAGGCAATGCTGGAGAAGATTGTGATGGTGTGGTTGTTGAAGATAGTGCTAAAAGTGTTCCAGCTTCTAAAAATGGAAATTTTGTTGTGGCTAATTCTTTGGTAGGTAAGGAGAATGTGAAAGATAAACAGTGCTTGATTTTCATTTGGTTAATTCGATGGGGAAAAAATATACTTGGTGTAACAATAAATCCGGTGGCAATCGTATTTGGGAGAAATTGGACAGGTGCCTTATCAACTCTCCAGCTATGAATAATATTCATTTAGCTCTTGTTAAACACCTTCCTCGTATTGCTTCCGATCATTGTCCTATGGTGATGGACTTATTCAAACCAGTCGAATTTGTGAAAAAGGATATTCGGTATGAAGAGGTTTGGGCTTCCTACTATGGTGCAACGACATTGGTTATAAGTATTTGGGAGAAAAAGTTTTCAGGTAACCCAGCTGGCATTCTAAGTAAGAAATGTAAAAAGACTTTAAGGGCTCTTTTCTTTTGGAGTAGAGAGAAACATAAAAATTTGTCTCAGCTGAAAGAGAATCTTAAAGAAGAAATTTTGGAAATTTAGATAGAGGAGGCCGAAGTTGGAATTTCTCCAGAAAAGCTACAGGTTTTAAGAAGTAAAATCAATGAGTTGAATGCCACTTTAGCCAGACTCAACACATGGTTGAAGAAGAGAGAAAAGGTAAGGTGGATGGAGGAGGGAGATTGCAACTCAGCTTTCTTTCATAGTTTTGCAAATGCTCGAAGGAACTATAACTAAATTCATCATATGCAGACGTCTGATGGGGTGATAACGGAGGATGAGGTTGTAATACAGAAAACTTTTTCAGATTATTTCAAGCTAAAATGGAAACAAAGAGATTGTTCTCTGGTGGGTTGGCCAGATCCAACAGCTGTCATTGGTGAGGCAGATCAAGTGATGCTCAAAGCAGATTTTACCAGAGAGGAACTTCAGCTGGTGGTGGAAAAATCGGAGAGGAATATATCTCCAGGTTTGGATGGGGTTACATTCTCTTTCTTAAAAGACTTTTGGAGTGTAATCAAAGAGTATGTCTGGAATGCGGTTATTCAATTCTTTAAGGAAGGTATGATGGATAAGTCTTGGAAAGAGACTTTGATAGTATTAATCCCAAAGATCAAAAATCCACAAGTTCCTAGTAACTTCCGGCCTATTAGTCTTTGTATGACCATTTACAAATTAGTTGCTAAAATGATATCTAATAGGCTGGAAAGAGTTATACATAAGATTGTTTCTGAAGATCAAGCGACTTTTGTTAGAGGTCGTTCATTATATGATCATGTTCTATTGGCCCAGGAGGTGTTTAACAAGTTCATATGGTCTAAATGTAAAAAGGGTTTATTTTCTATTAAACTTGACATGGAACAGGTTTATGATAGTATGGGATGGATGACATTGAGGCAAGTTCTATTTCATTTCAAATTTCCTATCAAATTTATAGAACTTATTTTGTAGTGTGTTCTTAATCCTAATTTCTGTATATTGATAAATGGGAAGAAGTCCAGTTGGATTGAAGGGAAATGTGGTTTTAGATAGGGGTGTCCGTTATCCCCATTTTTATTCATTTTGTGTTCCCAAATTTTTTCTGATGCTCTAAAGGAGAGAATGAGTAAAGGTGTTTCGGTTTCAAGGCTTGCTCCCAAGGTGTCTCATCTGCTATATGCAGATGACATTTTTCTTTTTTTAGAAGCCAAGCTAAAAGAAATAAAGTAGTTAAAGAAGATCATCTCTAATTACTGTGAGTGAACAGGACAAAAGGTTAATGAATCTAAATCTATGATCATGTTTGGTAATCACACAAGAAGGAAAACAAAGAATGGGGTTGTCAAAATTTTGAAATACAAACAGGTGAAAGAATTTGATTACCTTGGGGTTAAAATGGCTTTAAGTAGATTGAGAAAGGTTGATTTCCAGTGTTTACTTGAGAATGCTGCTAGCAGATTGAATACTTAGGGAAAAAGATGTATATCCTTGGAACGTAGATTGGTTCTTACCAAATCTGCCTTTCTTTCTTTACCTCTATTCCTTTCTTCTATATCTCTTGTTCCATTGAGTATTCTAAAAGAGTTTGATAAGATGAGTATGGAGTTTATGTGGAGCAAGAATAAGGGGGAATCTGGTATCCATTATACTTCTTGGAATTTACTTTATAAATCTAAATGTGAGGGTGGTCGTGGGTTATTCTCAGCGGTGGAAAAGGTGGGTCCTCTAAGAGCAAAATTTGCTTGGAACTTCATCACTAAACCAGATTCTTTGTTGAACCAAGTGTTAAGAGCTAAGTATGGAGAAGATGTGTGGTCTTCTTGTAAGAAATCTGGATGTTCATCAACTTGGAAGGTTATTACTATGGGGGCTAAACACCTTAGAAAGGTAGTAAGATGGAAAGTTTCTAATGGAGCATCTATCAACTGGTTATATGATACTTGGCTTCTGGATAAATGTATAGCTAAATGGCCAACTTTTGTTAATATTCTTGATACTAATGAATTCAAATTAAGTTATTTTATTGAAGGAGGACAGTGGAGGTTAGATAAATTGAAAGAAGTGTTTGGGGAACATCTTACAGAATCTGTCCTGAGAACTCCGATTGCTACAGGAGATTGTTCAGACAAAATAGAGCTTATGAAGCTGTTTTTTGGGAAGTAGATTGCTGCGCTTACAAGGAAAGTAGATGCGGAATAGAAAGTTAAAAATGCTCATTGGAATTGGATGAAGAGGTTAAAACTAAATCTAAGAATATAACTTTTCTGGTGGAGAATGTATAATAATGCCATTCCTTCAAATGCTCTGCTTGTTAGTAGAAGGCTCAAAATGTTTACTGGATGTCCAAGGGGCTGTAATGATATAGAAGACTCGAATCATATTGGTGGGAGATGTGTTAAAATACGTCAGGTCATTTCTTTGTTGAATAAATGGGCATTTCAGGTTCCTGTTTTTGGTAGCCTAGAGGAGTGCTTGCTCGGTTTACAGGGGATGGTAGGAAGGAAGAATTTATCTGCAAACTTGTTATGCACTGTTATATGGCTGGTTAGGAAGAGTAGGTGCAAATTAATCCACACGAATAAAGAGGAATCAGATAACTATATTGCTGCAGAAGCTGTTTCATATGCGATTAAATGTAATTTTGCTAATATCCATCCGGAAATCTGGGAAGCTAACCGGCAATTGTTATATTATCATTGGCATCCCCCTCCCCCTGGTTGGATTAAAATCAATTTTGATGGTGCTTTAAGGAAGAACAACATGGCTGGAATAGGTGGGGTTGTAAGAGATAACAAGGGGAGATTTCTATTAGCTTTTGGTAACTCATTACAGCATTGGGATGCGGATCAAACTGAACTATGTGCTGTGTTGTTTTTAAAGAATGTGATGAAGGAGTGGATGTTTGAAGCACTTGGAGTCATTATTGAGGGAGACAACCGGAACATCATTAACATGCTGCAAAGGGAAATCAAAAGGTGGAAGGTTAGCAAAGTTATTGAGGATAGTTTAGCTTTCTTACTTGAATTCAAACTAACTATTTTTTCTTTTACCAATAGACTTGGTAACAAATTAGCGAACTTGTGTGCTAATTTGGCTGTAGATAGATCTTTTGTGTGGGAAGATCTTCATGGTATTTCCATTCCTCCTTCTTTCTTAAATTGTTTGAAAGAGGAATGTGATGCTTTAGATGTTCCTTGAGTGTGCTGTTTGTATTGTGGTTCCCGTTGGTTTTTAATGCAGTTACTTGCATTGGCTTTAAAAAAAAAAAGATTGCTTGATTGAGGATGGAAAATTCCATTTTCCATCTAAATCTGTTTAATAGAAGAAGTTAAATAGAGATTTGATGCTTTTTGGGCCAATCAAAGGCCGTCTTAGAGGAAGGAAATTGGGGATTCTTGGTGAAAGAGATGGTGGCACTTCACCATTTATCTCATAATAAAGTTTATTATTTTTGAAGATGGTATGTACCAGAAGGATTGGGATAAGGACTCAGAAGGTATAGTCATTAAATGGGAGTACTTACTTTATAAGACTATGGAGCTTATTGATTGGGATCTTAAAAATCATGGCAAGGTTTGTATGAAGATGGTGGAGTTTGTGAAGATTCAGTGTTCTTCTTTGGCTGAAGAACCTTGCTTACTTTGCAGGTATTTTTCTTTTATTTGTTTCTAGGTAATTTTATTTTAGTTTTAAATTAAGCATTATCGGGCACTTGAAAGATGGACATATTATAATGAAATTTAAGAATCTTTATATTCTTTATTTTTTACTTAATCGGGAACTCTGAGATACTAACCAACCTTTTTGGTTTTTTTATTTTTGGTATCCCGTCCACCCCAATTGGTTTAAAATAAGGAGTAGAGGATCTTATTTTCTTTATGATATTTCATATCTTTTAAATATTCTTCTTTTGCTTAATTTTCTTTTTATTAAGGCTTCCTTTTACTATGTTTTGAAAGGATTGCCATTAGTTTATTTCATTTCTAGTTTGTAATAGTTTTGTTTTCAATTAATGCAATTTGCATCTTCTAAAAAAAAAACTAAACTTAAATCTTAAAAAAGAGACAGCCCATCAACATACCACTTTAAAGTTGTTAATTGACATGATTATTTAAAATAAAGATTTATATAATCATTTGATAAAATATTAATAAAATGAAGTACTATGCAATTGCTCTATCCTTTTTTATTTAAATGTTTGCACTTTTCAATAGTAATGAAAATAAGAGTTACAACCTAACTAGGTGATAGTTGTACTATCACAATCCTTCCTTATCAAATATAATAAGGTTGAGAGAAGGTTATTATCTACCACATTATGCTAAAGAAAATCACCAAAAATAGTATAAGAAGCACAAAAATTAGCCACATGATTACAATCCTTAGAGGTATAGTTGAAGAGGACTTGCTTTAAAATTTTCATAAAAGAAATATCTTAATCAAATTTATCTACACCTAACCATTTCAGATTCTCCATTAACTTTTAGATCATTATGAAAACATTAAAATTATCATCTTCAATTATAATTACTTGTTTTTGAAACATCCATCATTGTAGAACATCTTAGAGTGCAAGAATAGAAAGAATCTCAACATGAACAATATTCCATTGTAGAATATTTTTCCAAAAACCAAAATGAGAATACCATTATGTTCTCTTATAAACCCACCTATACTTGCTAAGTTTGAATGAATAAGAGAAGCATCCACATTGACTTTTATCCAATCTAAAGGTGGGGGATGCCAAAAAAATTGTAAGCAACCCAGAGTTCCTTAATAAGACTCCTATAGGGTTGAATGGAAGTATCTAGTACATTTATTGCAACATTTAATGAAGAACATTGTGTCCTCCATGTTTACAATCAATCCTTTCTCTCCAAGAATGAAAAATAACATTGTAATATATCCTTTCCATCACTGTGTTAGACTTTGATAACCTATCCAATTGTTTAGAAAATTTAGAATATGAATTAAGGATATGAATTTGAATCCCTTATTAATTAAATAAAGTAATAACCTCAAGAAATTTATTACATTTAATATTAATAGGTTCAATATCTTCCACCTATTTTTAAGTTTGGGGAGGTTATTCAACCTCGTTGATTTATCCCTTGGAGCACCAAGAGGGGGGTGAATTGATTCTTTTAAAGATACAACAACTAAACATTCTCTTCTTATTTTATGCAAGATAATAACCTTTTAAAAATATCTATATGAGTAACTAATATGAGCGAAAGAAATTTAAACTTGTTTTCTTTTTTTTTTTTTGAAGCACGAATAAATAAAGCAAAAAATTTTGCTAACACAAATTAAACTAATTACAGTTTATAATAAAAAATTAAATTTGTGCAATAAATATTAAGTGTAGAAATGTAAAGTGTATAAAAAATCCAAAAGGGCACACTGAAAATTTTATAGTGGTTCGATCAACGTTTACCAACATCCACTCCTAGGAGTTCTCCTCTCTTGGTATTCCACTAATACTATAGTGACTCTCCTTTTTCCCCCATAATAAGGCGAATAACCCTTACAAATCACTTCCACCAGACCCAGTGAGGTAAGGAACTAAAATCTTTATTATCCTCCTGGTGATGGAAGTTAACCTCCAATCCTTTTTCATCCTCTTGGTGATGGCAGAGAACCTAAAATAATACTTCTCACCCCCCTTGTGATGGTAAATTACCTTCAATCTTTCTTCACCATCCTTGTAATGGTAGAGAAACCAAGAAATCTTTCTCACCCACCTGGTGATTGCAAAGAACCTTCAATCCTTTTTAACCCTCTTGGTGAAGGTAGAGAGCCCTAGAACCTAACTTTAAAGCTTCTCTCCCAAGAGTACCTCAAGAACTCACCAAAACCACTAGATGAATTAAGATGCTACCTTTCTTGTATTAACCATGTGAACACCCCTAACACCTTCTCCATTATGCATAATCTCACCCTTTCCCTCTCTATACATAAAGCTCTATCAAGAATTATTCCTCAAAGTTCCTTCAATAGCCAAAAAATCTTAATAGAGACTTTAATGATTTTCGTAAGTACAAGGCTTCACAAAAACTTAAATTTTTAATTAGATTGTTATTATTTATACAGTATGACATAGGCTTGTATAATACAATTAGTTCAAAATAGGAGGTTTACTTCGTATGCTGGAATAGTTAATCAGACAAACTATTTAAATTCTAAATACTTATCGTACATTACGATCATAAGTTTGTACAAAATGATAAGTTCAATTTCACTTTATTTGTATAAGATGTTTACTAGGTTGATTAACAATCATCTCGTCAATTAGATCAAGGTTTTGTATATAACGATAGATATAGTACTATCTGATTAGTTCAAAAATAATTATTTTTGTATTGTACGATATTCGAGACAACTAGATTTTGTCTCTATCAAATTTCCATTAAGATTTGAATCATATAATATGATTAGTCATATTTATTAAACCTTGATTTAATTGACTAATCATGTGAAATAATTTATGTTAGATTTTAAATATTGTATAATACGATTAGGATCATACATTATAATTAGTTCAAAATTCAATTTTTAAAATATTTAAATTATTTGTTGACTAGGGTTTCTTAATGGAAACAAATGGTATGGCATGATCTTTACACAATATGATCATTTCATTAGTATTATGTACAAAATTAGTTATTAACCCTCCCTTTTGTATAACGAATTATATAGTAAGATTATAATCGCAATGTATAATTAGCTCAAAAGCTCTCATCACTCTCTTTCAACTACCTGGTGTGCGTGTGCATAGTTTCTATTTTAGAATACACCCTTACATAGCGAGACTCAAAAAATACAAAATTAAGGAAAATGAAAAATATAAACTCTTTTGAAAGATATCCTATTATACCCAAACTTGAGCCTTAATCAATTATGAGCAATATATGATGTACCTAAAATATTAGTATACATAGAAAAAATATCCAATATTTATACTAGTAGAAAAAAAATTTCAATCCATAATATTTATTATCATCAAAATCACAAACTTGGGATCATGGATTGTAACAATCTCCCTCTTTTTTTGTGATAGCAAATATTTTTGGTTGAAAAAGTATGTTAATATTTTTCTCCTAATATCTATTGTGGATCTATGGCTTATGATTTTGATGATAGCAAACATTTTTTTTTCTACATCTGCCTTATCTACTGACATTTCAGGTTCAGACGATCGGACTACAATTTGGAACTAGCTCAAGATTGGGTAGACTAGGTCTGAGTCAGTTTGTACCCTTTTTCCTTTCTTGAATCTATTGTATTTTGTGTGGCTCGTGATGCTTTGTTACTTGGAAGATTTCTGACTGTTCCCTAGAGTTTACTATTTTTGGTAATATCATCTGGGACGATTTTATATCGTCTTGGATGATTAGTTCAAAAGTAGAAACCCTAACTAAGTCATCCTCATTAAAGCAGCCGTTACTATGCAAAACATATCGTCCTGGACGATTTTGTATCGGCCAGGAGGATAGGCTCAAAACAGAAAGAATCTGCCGCCAGATTTATTTAGAAATAACCTATTTTTGGACATTATACAGGTGAATCATCCAGGACTATAAAATATCATCCAGGATGATCCAGGTCAATTTTTCCAAAATTTCTTTGGAATTTAAGGAAAGCAATTATGACTTGATTTCACGATCAAATCGGCCTGGACGATCGCCAGATCGTCCCATCAGAGGCCCCCCCTTCCTCATTAAAATAAGGTTCTTCTAGTTCTTACCTCATGTGATGATGAAAAATAATATGGAAGGAACCATTAGTGCATAAAATTAAAAATTGATCTACAATAGCAGGGTAAGTAAGCTCATGATTTTTTAAAGAATATAAGTAATTACATGTCCAAGAGAAATGTTTTGCTTCCTTCTAGTGGAAGGAAGATAAATGGAAATAAGGTTCTAAATATAGTCAATGATCATTTGGGCTTCATTAAATTGATTTTTTGACATAATATAATAAGTGACCAAGGAAAGAAGTGGAGTAGTATTTTCTCAATCTCCAGCTTTAAGAATAATTGAGGGTCCAAAAACATGTTGGATAATATGTGAATTTTTATTTAAGGAGTGAATAAAGGGTTGATGTTGTCTTAGGGTGACATTTCTGATAGTTTAAATTACTGCACTCCAATCAAACTCACCCCTAGAGGTTGTTGATTGGGGTCGAGGTCCTTCTATGAAAAGGTGAAGATATTTGCCTAAATCTCTATTTGTAATTTCTATGGAGCACTAACAAATATAGGATCTCATGATAAGGATAGCAGCACTAATCCAAAGATTGTCAAAAAATTTAGAAAGAAGTTCGGAGTTGAAGGGAAAAGCAAGGGTAAGGTGGAATTATAGAGTTTTGGATGTAAAGAGGTTCTTCACCTCATTATTCAAAGCTTGTTGATTGAACATTTTGGATGGATTGATGTGCGCATCCTTATACCTATAGTATATAGCCTCATCTTAAATAGATTGGAAGTAGTTGTTGATAGTGCAATGAGAGGAAAAACCTCCTTGGGTTATACGAGCGTGCTTGCTACCTCTGGCCATATGAGAAATTGAAGGTTTGATTTAAGAGGGAACAAGATATTTGAAGAATTGGATGAGTTGAGCTTTTAGAAATTCTTCCTATTTATAGAGTTTTCAACCGATCGTAAAATATAATTTTAGATTATATAGTATGATGAGGAAAATTAAATCATTTGGATGACTTGTCAGAAAAAGAGGTCAAACTATATAGTATGATCAGTATCATATTGGATGATATTAAGAAAATACACTCATCCCGAGGAGTCGTTTGTACAACTTTTGACTAAATTGATTGTATATTATAAACGGGTGTTTGTGCAATATGATAGGCTAAATATTATTATATCGAGTGATTTGAATTCATCCAACACTTTTTACATATGTATTATAAAGTTTGAAGTGGTATTCATATAGTATGATCACTAATAGTTTAATAGATATAGACTATTTGTTTAACTGTGGGTAGATATTTGTACAAGGATATATAGACCGTACATTATGAATTTAATCATATAATATGTTTTGAACAAATTTTAGTCTTTTATTTTTTATTATTATAATAAAACTAAGGGTGTCATATTCTACAAAATGGAAAATTAATAAAAAATATGAAAAATAAAAAACATAAAATAGTAAATAAATAGTCACAAAAATTTTAAAGGTGACACAAATTTAAAAACTAATCTAGTCCTCAATGTGGTAAAGGTGTCATAGGCAAGGTGTTTCGTAAGGATGTCTTCCAATTGATCTCCATTAGCTATATAATGTAATTCTATATCTCCCTTGGAAACATGATCTCTAATAAAATGATGCCTAATATCTATATGCTTAGTGTGAGAGTGTTGGATTCGATTTTTAGAAATATAGATGGCACTAGTGTTATCACACATAATATGAATAATATCTATATGCATTCTATAATCTAAGATTTGATCTTTAGCCATAAGACTTGAGGAACACAACTTCCTATGGTAATGTATTCCACCTCATTGATGAATAGGGCCATTGAATTCTACTTTCTATTAAATCAGGAAACTAATGATTGGCCTATAAACTGATTGATTCCTGAAGTACTTTTTATATCTACCCTACATCCTACAAAGTCGGAGTTTGAATATTTTATGATTTTAAAGGATGAGTTATATCTAGGGTACCAAATACCTAGGTTTTGTGTCTAATAGGTATCTAGCAATTCTCTTAATATTAATCATATGAGACTCTTTGGGATCATCCTAAATTTTAGTATACAAGAATACACTAAACTTGATATAAAGTCTATTGGAATTTAAATAAAGAAGTGATTCAATTATCCCTCTTTTTTTTATCAACTAATTTTCCATTGGAATTCTTATCTAATTAAATGATAGAACTCATGGGAGTATTAATTACCTTAAAATTATTCATCTCTAATTTCTTTATGATATCTTTGATATATTTTAATTTGCTAAAGAAGGTTCCATCATCCCTTTGCTTCGCACTAAATCTAACAAAATAGGTGTTCTCTCCCATCATACTAATCTCAAACTCTTCACTCATTATCTTTGAAAATTTATCACATAGATTTTTGTTTGTAGATTCAACTAGTGTATCATCAATATAAATGTGAACAATGAGTAGATCTTCTCCTACTTTCTTAAAGAATAGGGTGGTGTCTGCACTACCCTTAATAAAGGTTTTATCTTGGAGGAATGTACTCAACCTCTCATGCCAAGCTCTAGGTGCTTACTTCAATCCATATAGTGCCTTTTTTAATTTGAATACATGATTAAGAAATTAAGAAATCTCATAACCTGGGGGTTTCATAACATACACATCTTCTTTAATCACCCCATTTAAAAAGCCACTCTTAAGATCCATATGATACAACTTGAATCCTATAAAGCAAGAAAAGGCTAGTAGCATTGTAATGGATTTTATTGTAGTTACAAGGGTAAAGTTTTCCTTATAATCAATTCCTTCAACATTACTATAACTCATAGCTATTAATATAGCTTATTATTATCCATTATACCAAAGTCATTCATTTTATTCTTAAAATCCCACTTAGTTCTTACAACACTCTACTCCTTAGGACTTCTAACCAGTTTCCATATATCATTCCTAACCAATTAATTTAATTATTCTTGTATTTCTAGGATCTATAAGTTATTTGCTAGGTCTTGATCTACGTTTGTGGGTTATTACATTGAGATGAATGCAGAAATACTAACCTCCTTTTTGAGTCCATGCTTAGTTCTAGCACCTTCATATGGGTCTTCTAAGATAAGCTCTCTAGGGTTACTAGATGAATATCTAGATTCTCTATGCAAAGGCACTTGAGGTTTTACTCTATATCATAGGTCAATGGATTCTGCCCCTAGGTCAATATAATCTACCTCTTGGGTAAACTTTATTGCTTCTTCTTCTTCTAACCTAGGCTCAAAAAATTTATCTTATTCATCAAGATTGACATGTGTTAGCTCTTCTACTTTTAAGGTCCTCTTACTAAAACTCATATTGGCTTTACCTACAGATGAATATCCAAAGAAGACTCTTTCATTGTATTTGGGATCAAACTTTCCTAAAGGTGATTTTTCATTAATCTAGATAGATTATCTACAACCAAAGACAAGCATGTGAGAAAAGTTGGCTGTCTTACCCTTAAGGAGCTCATAAGTTGTCTTATTTAACTTGGATGTAACATTTTCCATATTCAACACATAACAACCAGTATTTATTACTTTTTCCCAAAAGTATTTAGAGAGAAAATATTCAGCTAACGTGGCCCTAATAGTATCTACTAAAGTTCTATTATATGTTTTAGCTATTCCATTATATTGAGCGGTCCAAGGGGTAAAAGCATTATGCTATATCCCTACCTCCTAAGAAAGGATTCAAACTCTTCACCATGATCATTATGAATAATCAATATCTCATATCCTAATATTCTAGGTATCCAAGTGGAGAAGTTTCTAAATTCTTCAAATGATTCTTCCTTTGTTCTAGGAATCTAACCCAGGGAATCTAGAGTAATCATCAAAATCATAAATCCATAAGATTTTCCTTCTAGGTTGGTTATACTAATGGGTCCAAATAGATCTATATAATGAATTTCTAGTGGCCTAGAGGTGATGATGTCCTTGATTGAGTGAATTGAATACTTTATTTATTTTCATCATTGGTATGCATCACATAAGTGGTCCTTAGTGAAATATAGTTTGTTACGCCCCTAACTAAGTCTTTTGGGTAATTTTCTTAAGTGTTTTCATACTTGCATAATATAGTCTCCTATTCCATAGGCATGACTCATCAATAGTTGTTTTCAAACATAGAGACTTAGAGTATTCAATGCAATTTAAATCAAGCATATAAATATTATAAATTCTATTTCATTCTAGAACCAATTTTCTATTCAAATTAGTTATATAATTTGTGGATAGAAATTTAATGGAAAACCCTTTATTACGTAGCTGACTAATGCTACGTAAATTATGCTTTAAACCATCTATAAGTAAAATATTCTCAATGATGAAATTCTTTGAGTTTCCAATTATACATGAGCCCATCACTTTCCTTCTGGTGTTATCTATCAATGCAACCTTGCCTCTTGTCCTGGCCTCCAGTGTGAGGAACTACTTTAAAGTTCCAGTCATGAGCCTTGAGCATCTACTATTCATGTACCACATGCTCTCACTAGGATTTTTTGTGAGAACACTCCTACAAAGTCAATCAAACATTAGATTTGAGAACCTAATGAATTTGGGTTCCACCTTATACCTTAATGAATGACTTGCATGCATGTATGTTGCGTTGCAAGTGATTTGTGTCTGCACACAAGATGTGACCTACAGTGTATTATAAAAGTACAATCTATGTGACCTAGCATGCCACAAAAATGACACCTAACCCCAGGGAATAGATTTACTAATATATACTAAAGGTTGTGCCTTTTCCTAGGGGTATATTTTATATCTTATGATATGGGGTTATACCATTGTATCAATGTAGATAATGTTTTAACTTATTTAACAGCATGGATTTTTACTTTTAGAAATTGATTTTGTACTTTCAAAATTTGAAACTTCATATTTTAATGCAAGCTATCTCAAGATACTTTGATTTCAAGGATTCACATGCATTGGTTAGATCAATATGCTTCTTGTTTAATGCATCAAACCCTTCAAGTAGAATTTTCCTTTCGCTATTTTCCAACCTACATTCTAGGGACTGGTAGGGAAGATGGCGACTGAAGGCCGCCAGAATCCTTCGACGGCAACTACTGGCCATCAACCTCCTGGAAAAGTTGATCGAGTTCGAGAAGATGGTCGCCGTGGAAATCTGGGTCTTGATGCTGCTGAATCGTTCATGAAGAAGTCTGCGTGTTTTTTTATTATTAAGGAGGTTAGTGAATCTCATCTAAAGAGAGTTGAATTTATGGAAGGTAAGGGTAAAGGTATTGCGATTACACCAGAATGTATTACTCCTCAGAATTTCAAGTCTACTGTGGTATCGTCGTTGAAATCTTATGATTATGAAGCTTCTTCTTCAGACATGAAAATATTTGTTAACAAATTCGAAAATTCAAATGCAATCTCTGGCCTCAGTTCAGAGATAAATGTTAATCTCTCGAATAAAGGTAACAATGACATTCATAATTATGAAGATAAGCTACATGCCTGCGACCACATAGATTCACCAATTAATGAAAACTTGCTTGATGGTTCTGTGTTGAAAGATGGTTGTATTCTGAATAGTGGGCTTCAGGTGGTAAATCAAAAGCCATTAATTGTCCAGGAGAAAGTACTGAAGAAATTCTATAATCCTCCTGTTAATAAGGAAGGTGGTGGAGGTCAAAATGAGATAGAAAGAAATAAGGTAACTTTAGCTGGCTCGGAAGCTAGGATAAAAGTTAGTTGGAGAATGAGTGGAAGAAGATGCAACATATCAAGATCAATTCAGTTGATCTAATATTTTAGAATGAGGACACTGTGAAGCTTGATGGAAGTAAAGTGGAAAAAAATGTTGAGGTTCTAAAAAAGTCTTTGGTTGTTAAAATGTTTTTGGAAGAATATACCATATTCTGTATGTTGCATTGAATTAAGGTGACAATGGAACAAATTTGATGGATTCCACTTAACTTCCCTTGGACTAGATTGGATCTTATGTTCTTTTTATTCTAATGATACTTTAGAAGAAGTCTTTAGTGGTGGTCCATGGTATGTAGGTGGTCACATTGTAGGCATGGACAAATGGACACCTGAGTTTTCTCAAAAATCATTAAAAGGCTTGTCTTCTCTTATTTGGATCTGATAATTGCTGCCACTATTTTGTTGGGATGAAACAAATATTACAAGAATTGCTTCAAAAATAGGTGATCTAATGCTTCTTGATGGTAATATGTTTAGATGCTAAAGAAGGGAATTTACGATAATATGTGTTCGGGTGAGCTTGGATTCTAAGTTAACGAATGCTGTTTGGATAGAAGGATTAAATGGGAAATTTTTTTAGAAAGTTGAATATGAAAAAGTTTCTTCCTTTTGCTTCAAGTGTGGTAAGATTGTCCATACATCTGATGAGTTCCCAGACAAGCCTATTAAGCAAAGAAGTAATGAGAAATCTAATCATATGGAGGATAATAGGGAATTTGATAAAACTTCTGATGATTTGGAGTATGGGCCTTGGATGCATGTTAATTTCAAAAACAAAATGAAAACTATGGTTACTAATAAGAAGATGGTTAAGGAAGATAATAAGAAAGCTGGAGGTTTTATGAGTTATAAATCTACCTGGGCCAAATTTGGTGAGTCATATCATGGAAAACAAATAATATACAAGTTTCAGTAGTTGGAGGGGACTTGATAAAGAAGGTATCTGATGGTGTCTCCATGTATATCGAGCTTGGATTGAGTTCTAATCAGTTCAGTATCCTAGCATCATAGCAAGTGGATATTGAGGATATTCAGATGGTTAATTAGATGGATGTGCTTGGTATTGAACCGGATGCACAAATTGAAGATATACTTTTGTTGAATGAAAGAAAGTAGGAAGGGGAATTGGTTGAAGAAGAATTCATGGTTCCATACAATATTGTGACTGCAACAGATGTTGTTATGCCGAATAAGGAGGGTATTGTTACAGGTAATGATGTTATACCTATGGTAGAGAATTGTAGGGCAACCTTCAATCCAATGTCAGAATGTAATGGAAACATTATTATTCAACATGATAATTTGAATGTCACAACATCTTCAAATATGAAAATCAAACGTTTGAAGGAGCTTAAAGTTTTAGGGCCTGTGGAAAATATTCCTAGACTAAGAAAATTTGATAATAAGTTGGGGAAGCAAGGGAGATCCCCGGAACATACCTAAATGGATTCTTTTTTGGTTTGGAATTGTAGAGGAGCCAAGCAGAATAAGGCTTCTCTCTACCTTAGGGAAGTGGTGACGGAGTATGGGGTTTTTTTTGTTGGGTTGTTGGAAACAAAGTTAGCTTCAATGGAGAGAAGGGATGTTAATAAACTCATTGGAGATGATTGGGATTACTATCATTATCCTGCTGTTTGTACTTTTGGTGGTATCCTTATTTTATGGAATAGAGAGAAAGTTTCATTTAATATTTTGGATTGCTCTTCTCAATGTGTGGTGGGGTTGATTCAATATCCTAATGGAAGTCAGTGGAATGTTGCTACTGTTTATGGCAATAAGGAGGTGTGTATGAGAAGAGATCTTTGGGATAGAATTGGAAGATTTTCTTCTTCTTCTATTCCTTCCATAGTTGGAGGAGTTTTTAATTATCTTTTGGCTAAACAAGATAACAAAGGGGGAAAGAAGTTTGTTTTATCCCAAGGGCCTCAAGAGATGAGGGCTTTTTTTTCTAACAAAGATTTTCATGATGTAGGTTTTCCTGGTCCTACATTTACATGGTGTAACAATAAGGAAGTGAATTCAGGAATTTTAGAAAGATTGGATAGATGTTTCATAAATTCAGCAGCTATCTAATGTGTTCCTAGTGCTCGGGTTAGGCATCTTTCTAGAGTTGCCTCGGATCATAGCCCTATTCTTTTCAAAATTAATGAGTCCAACTCTCCTCCAATGAAGTTTTTCATATTTGAAGAAGTATGGAAGACATTTCTTGCTACTGTGAAGAGGCCGGATTTTTTAGATCATGCAAAAATTCTCAACAGAAAAATGAAGAGATCACTTAAAGCTTTGCATTTCTAGAGTAGAAACAAATTGAAGAATTTAAGTGAACTGAAAGAGAACTTAAAATCTGAAATATTGATGTTGCAAATTAAAGAAACTGAAGAAGGTTTGTCTGTGGAAGAGCTGAAAATATTGAGACAGAAGGTGAAAGATTTGAATGTGACTTTGTGCCACCTTGCTACTTAGTGGAATCAAAGGGCTAAGGTGAAGTGGGAAGATGAGATGGACTCAAACTCTAATTTCTTTCACAGATTTGCTTCAGCAAAGAGAAACAACAACTTAATTAAGCAGATTAATGATGAGAATATGCAGTTTGTGGAGGGTCAAAAAAGCATTGAATCAGTTTTTTTTTAGTTTTTCAGAAGAAAGTGGAAAGCAAGGAACTGTAATCTTTCGGGTTGGCTAGATCCTAGTCCTGAATAGCAAATTAATAATGAGGAATGTGACAAGATTGAAGTTGAATTTACTTATTCAGAGTGTTATGAAGCAGTTCAGCAATTGGCTAGCAACAAATTTCCTAGTATTGATGGTATGTTAGCTTCTTTTTTTTAATTTCTATTGGGAAATTGTTAAAGATGACACTTGGAGAGTAATAGAGAGTTTTTTCAAATCGATTTGTATGAATCCAAGGTGGAAGGATACACTCATTGTTTTTATTCCTAAAGTCAAAAATCCTTTAAATCCTTCCCAATTCAGGCCTACAGTTTGTGTCAAACTATTTATAAGATTCTGCTAGAATGCTATTGAATAAATTAAAATGGGTTCTTCCTAAAATAATTTTTGAACACCAGGTAGCTATTATTTCTGGAAGATCCATGTCAAACCATTATTTGTTAGCACAGGAAATCTTTCATAAATTTAGGATTTCCACATCTAGAAAGGGACTTATGGCAGTCAAGATAGACATGGAGCAAGTGTATGATAGCATTGGATGGCCTGCTTTTATTAAAACATTGGAATGGTTTGGATTTCTTAGTAGATTTGCAAAGTTGGAAATGCTGTCGATCCTTTTCATTAGAGAAATCCTTCAAGATTGGCTTTTTGAAAATAAAGGTGCGGTTATGGAAGGAGATAATGTAAATATTATCAAATTCATTTGCGGTTCAATGAAGGATTCCAATTGGAAGAATGAGAGCTTCTGGAATAATGACCTATTGTTTTTACATAGCTTTAATAATTTTTTATTTCATTCTATTCGTAGAAGTTGTAATAATGTGGCGGATTGGTGTGCCACATTTGCTTTGAGTAGTAATTTCCTTTGGGATAGTTTAGATTATTCTAACATTCCTTCTTCTTTTGTTCTTTATTGAAGAAGGAATGTGATGCTTTTCTCTAGTAGATTGTAATAACTTTCATTTTAATGCCAATTTCTACTTGAATCTTTCAAAAAAAAACTATGAGATAATTATGCTCTTCTTGTAGAGTAGAAAAGCCAGTGTTTAAACTGATATATATCTTTTGATCTTTCTATATGAGACATGAATTTTTCAAATATGATAAATGGTTTATCATAATATAGTTGACATACCTCACCTTAATCTAGTTGATCAAGATTATTATTAGCCATGAGATATATAATTGATACCTCCTTTGTTGCTTCATGTTTAGATGATTCTGAGGTGGAGTAAGGCCAAAAAAGCTTTTTGTGCCTATTGCTTCCCCTTTTTTAACTTTGCCTTCTCTTCACCGTTCTCCTTGATTGGGTGGGTTTTCAAGTTGGGGCATTCAGTTTACAGGTGGCCTGGTTTCCTGCATTCAAAGCAAATTATGTTAGATTGTGATTTAAATTTTTACTATTCTTATATTTGCTCCATTTTTGTTGATGACGCTTTAGCTTTTTTTTTCTAAAAATTTTTTAACTAATGCGTCACCAATGCAATATCATCATCCTCCGTAGCTATAGAGATATCACTATCTGATTCATTGGCTTTCAAGGTAACAATCTTTTCCTTTTTGTTGTAACATGCATCAAGTAATCTTTGACTCATACCTTGCTCATAGGCAATGAGAGAGACAAGCAAGTTATCAATTGAATACACATTTAAATCTTTGGATTCAAAAATTATAGTGACCTTAGCATCTTAAGCACTAGGTAGGCAATGTAAAATCCTGTTAACATTTTCAAAATTAAAAATTTCTCTACCTAATTTGTGCAGGAATGTTACTATATGAGTGAATCTACTATACATTTAAAATATAATCTTGCTAGGTTTCATGTGAAATAGTTCATAGTCATGTAGTAAAATGATTGACCTAGATTGTTTAACTTCACTATTTCTCAAGTATGTGATGCACAGTTTATCCCATATTTCTTTTCCTATAGTATATATTGACCCTCTTATATAATCTTCAAATTTAAAGCATAGAAAAAAAAATTATACAATTTGTATTCAATTGAGTGAGCTCCTTATCCTCATGACCCCATTCAGTAAATCAAACATCAGATTTGACTCCATTAATAACTCGGGATAGAAGGGAATAACCAGTTTAAATCATATGCCAAATTCTAAAATCAATAGATAACAGAACTGTAGACATGCAAATTTTCAAAAAATCAAAAACAATATTTTCAAATAAAGATGGACGAGTTATGAAATAACCCTTTGTAATATTTCTAATACCAAAATGCTCTGTAAGATCTTTACATGTGGACTTTAAAATCATGGATTCCAAGACCCTCTTTGATACCACTTAAATATTTAGGGAGGTTGTAAGACCTCTTTAAACTATTTCTAAGCGAAATAATAGGGGGTGGTGAATTAGTACTTTAAAAAATAATACAACAAACCTTCTTTTTTAATTTATGCAAGATAATAACCTTTAAAAAAATTTAGATGAGTAACTAACACAAGCAAAAGTAATTTAAAACTTGAACTGTTTTTTTTTTTTTTTTTTTGAAGCAAAAATAAATAAAGCATATTTTTTTGCTAAAACAAATTAAACAAATTACAGCTTGTAATAAAAAATTAAATTTGTGCAGGAAATATAAAGTGTAGAAACTAAATGTACAAAAAGAAAATTAAAAATAGCACACCAAAACATTTTATAATGGTTTAATTAGAAAAGACTTGCGTCCACTCCCCAGAGTCCTCTTTAAGTATTATGCTAACACTATAATGACTCTCCTTTTGCCCCCATAACAACATGGAGAAGCCCGTACAAATTACTTCCACCAAACATGGTGTGACAGTGAACCAAATGCTATGTCACCCTCCTGGTGAAGGAAGCAAACCTCCAATCGTTCTTTACCCTCCTAGTGAAGGTAAAGAACCCAGAAAAATCTTTCTCACCCTCCTGGTGATGACAGTGAACCTTTAATCTTTTTTCACCCTCCTGGTGAAGGTAGAGAATCCTTGAAATCTTTATCACTGTCTTGGTGATTATAGAGAACCTTCAATCCATTTTAAATCTTCTCGTGAAGGCAGAGAATCCTAGACCTTGACTTTAAAGCTTCTCTCCCAAGATCACCTCCAAGAACTCACCAAGGCCATTAGAGAAAGCAAGGTGCAAGCTTGTTCTGAGCAACTATATGAGTACTCCTCACACTCCTCCATCATGCACAACCTCACCTTCTCCCTCTCTATGCCCAAAGCTCTCTCAAGAATTCTCCCTCAGAGTTACTTCAACAATAAAAATGTCTTGCTAGATATTTCATTAAGTTACTTAAGTACAAGGCTTCACAAAACTCTAAATTTTTAAGTAGGAAATCACTGTTAGCACAATACGATTACTTCAAAATAGGGGGTTTATTCAGTATGAAGGAATAATAAGTTAGATGAACTATTCAAATCTTGTATACTTATCATATAGTATGATTGTAAGTTCATAGGGTACGATTAATTCAATTTCATTTTACTCATACAGGATAATTATTAGGATGATTAGAAATCTACTCTAGTGATTGTCTAATATGATTCATATCATAGTATGTTTACTTCAAATACAAGGGTTTGTATAACATGATAGACATTGTATGATAAGGTTTGTTCAAAAATTAAGGTTTTTATCCAGTACAATATCTAGGATTAGCGGATTTTGTCTTTATCAATGGTCAGTATGATCTATATTATATAGTATGATTAGCCATATTTAATAAATATTGATCTAATTGACTAATCACGAGGAATACTTTAAGTATGATTTCAAATATCTTATAGTACGATTAGTTCAAAATTCAATTTTTTAAATATATACTTAATTTATCTGGCAGCAAAGGTTTCTTAATAGAAAAAAATAATATAGTATGATCTTCATCATACAGTACGATCAATTCATTAGTATTAATTACATAATTATTCATTAACCCCTTTTTTCTTTATAATTAATTAGATATTACAATTGTAATCATACCATATGATTAGTTCAAAAACTCTCGGCTCTCTCTTCTCACTCTTCTTTATCTCTGTGAGTGTGTGTGCACGGTCGCCAATTTAGCATACACACTTATATGGCCAGACTCAAGAAATACAAAATTAACGAAAATGACAAGTAGAAACTCTTTTGAAAGACATCCTATTCTACCCAAACTTAAGCCTTGTTCCATTTTGAGCAGTGTATAATATACTTTAAATATTAGTACACAAAAAAATAATATTTATGCTAGAAGAAACAAATTTTCAATCAATAATGTTTGTTATCATCAAAATCGTAGGATATGGATCCATGATTGCAACATTGTTGGCATCCCCTTAGATAGAAATTAGAATCTTACAAACACATGAATGTCAGCCATGTTGCAACCCATGACTCCGAGTTTGAGATTTCGATGATGACAAATAATGTCATCTGAATTATCTATTCATTGAATATTATTTTGTTTGCTATTGTCCGTGAGTACTGAAATTTCACGAAGATCACAAGCTACTCAAAACGATAGGAAGACTGAAGAATGGGTAGATTAGGAGTATGAGTCTGACAATGTATTTTATTATTTATTTTATTATTTATTTTTTTGAGTCTGGCCACAAAATGCATAAAAGTCTGAGCAACCATGAACACACACAAGGGGAAAAGTTTTTTTTAAAAGAAAAAATTTAGAGATTTTCTTTCTCTTTAAATCGTACTATACGAAGTTCTTTCGTACCATATGATCTAAGCTTGTAGGATGATTCTGTTAATAGATCGTACTGTATGAATCAACATCGTACTGTATGATATGTTCAAATCCAAACCCTAGCCATCAAATTAACTTAATTAAGTTTTCTCCGCCGTTTGTACTGTACAAAGTATTTTGTATGGTACAATTTACTTTAAATACTTACTTAAATTAACCCGTGATTAGTGGAATAATTCAAGGATCATTTTAACATTGAATATCATACTTTACGAACCAATTCGTACAATACGATGAACAGAGACAAATTATGATCGTCCCGGAGATCGTCCTGGATGATCCATTATTTTTGCCTCGTCGTACAATACGATGTAGATCGTACTATACGATGAACATAGATGACTCTTGATCATCCCGGAATTCATTCTGGACGATGCATTGATTTTGACCATTCATATTGTACGATATGTATCATACAATACGATGAACAAAGATGACATTTGATCGTCCCGGCTATCGTCCTGAACGATCAGTAATGTTGAGGATCGTACCGTACTATTCATTTTCATATTGTACGAGTTATTTTGAACTGTTCGTACATCTTCATACCAGGACGAAGCTTGGTATACATATTGTACTATACGATTAGAAATCATACGGTACGATAGTAACGATTACTTTAAAATTTCAGGGATTTAGATCCCGTTTTAAGGTGTCAAAATAGTTATATTTTTAAGTGTGTGAATCAGAGAGGTGAATGTGGTTAGAGAGGGATTCCAAGGGAGAGAGCTCGTTAGAAGTTCTTTAGGGTTTGAGAGAGGAAGGAGAAGGTGAGTGTTGTGAGGGAGATCACACGGTTGCTCCGAACTTGCTGCATCTTGGTCCTCCTGTTGCCCTAGAAGAATTTGTGAGAGAATCTCCAAGGGGAAGGCTCTTCTATATCCGTGACCTTGAGGTACTCTGCCTTCTCCAGGAGGGAGAAAAATGAGAAGGTTCTCTGCCGTCGCCAAGTGAGTGAAAATAGAGTTTGGCACTCCGCCACACCGAGTTGGTGAAAGGGAGTATTGTAAGGGCTTCTCCGCCTTGCCAAGGGGGGTAAAAGGAGAGCTATTGCTTGTAGTGAAATTCTCGGAGCGGAGGACTCCGAGGAGTGGACGTAGGTCATGGTTTGACCAAACCACTATAAAAATCCGGTGTGCTTTTTCCTTATCATTTTTATTCTTGTGTGCATTTTTTATTTTTAGTAAATTTACTTGGTGAATATTGTGATTGAACAGGATTCCATTGTTGCACTTTATTTTCATCTTAAAACCTTAAAAAATATCAAAAATATTAGAACTCATGTTTAGGTTTTATTTATTGCAAAAAATCCTTCACAATTCACCCCCCCCCCTCTTGTCCATCTAGTAATTTCAATTGGTATCAGAGCCTAATTTCAAAAATAGTATTTTAGAAAACCTTGAAAAAATAATCATGTCGCATTTTGGTAATCGTAACACCGCGGAGGGTTATTCAATAACCCATCCACCACTTTTTGATAACATTCCATTTGATTTCTAGAAAATTAGAATGTCTACTTTTTTATAGTCTATTGATTACCGCATGTGGATGTTAGTGAATGATGGATATGTTGCACCTTTTAAAACTGTCAATGGATTGAAAACTCCTGTACCTTTTAATGAATGGAGAAATGAGGATATGGATTTAGCCCAACTGAATGCTAAATATTTAAATTGCTTTTTCTATGCATTAAAGTCTGAGGATTATATGAGAGTTTCTACTTGTGCCACTGGTAAGGAGATTTGGGATAGACTGTGTATTACATACGAAGGAACAAGTGAAGTAAAACAGTCTAGGCTTAACATTTTATTACATGATTATGAACTCTTCCGTATGAAACCTAGCGAAACAATATCTGACATGTACACTAGGTTCACCCAAATCGTGACATCCTTGCATGCACTAGGTAGAGAGATTTCAAATTCTGAGAAAGCTAATAAAACTCTTAGATGCTTACCTAGTTCCTATGATGCAAAGATAACTGCTATCACTGAATCAAAAGACCTTAAATTGAAGATGATGAAATAGAGGCAATTCAAGGAGTAGAGACTATGACCTTAGAAGAAAGGGTCGAGTCTCAGGAAGAATTGCCTAGAGAATGGAGATATTCTTCTAGTCATCCTAAAGAGTTAATTTTAGGAGACCCTTCAGAAGGTGTAAGAACTAGGCATGGACTTAGGAAGGAGGTTAGTCACTCAGCATTCATCTCTATGATAGAACCTACAAGTATAGATCAAGCCTTAGGAGATGAATTTTGGATTCTAGCAATGCAAGAAGAGCTGAACTAATTCACCAGGAATGATGTTTGGGAGTTAGTCAAGAGACCTAAAGAACAAAGTGTAGTTGGAACAAAATGGGTCTTCAAGAATAAGGTGAATGATTCAGGAACAATAATAAGGAATAAAGCCAGATTAGTAGCTAACGGGTACAACCAAATTGAGAGAATAGACTTTGAAGAAACCTTTGCCCCTGTTGCTAGACTAGAAGCTATAAGAGTGCTCTTAGCTTTTGCTTGCTTCAAGAACTTTAAATAATATCAAATGGATGTAAATAGTGCATTTCTGAATGGGGTAATTAAGGAAGATGTCTATGTTGAGCAACCCACCAGATTTGAAGTTCACAATTTCTAAATCACGTATTCAAATTAAAAAAAGGCACTTTATGGATTAAATCAAGCACCTAGAGCCTGGTATGAGAGACTTTGCTCATTTTTACTTGATAGAGGATTTGTAAAAGGTAATGTAGACACTACACACTTTCTACAAAAAGTTAAAGAAGAAATTCTCATTGTTCAAATTTACGTGGACAACATCTTATTTGGATCTTCAGATAAAAACTTATGTGACGAATTCTCAAAAATAATGAGTAATGAGTTTGAAATGAGAATGATGGGGGAACTTCATTACTTTCTTGGCTTTAGTGTAAAACAAATGGATAACAGAACACTTCTTAGCCAAACAAAGTTCATTAAGGATATTTTGAAAAAATACAAATTGGAGAATGCAAAACCCATGAACAGTCCAATGAGCTCAACAATTCAATTAGATAAAGATCCTAATGGAAAACCGGTAGATCAGAAAAAGTATAGAGAAATGATTGGATCACTTCTTTACCTAACTGTTAGTAGACCGGACATAATGTTTAGTGTGTGCCTCTGTGCTCGTCTTTAAGCCGATTCTAAAGAGTCTCACTTAACTTCTATCAAGAGAATTCTTAAATATCTACTAGGCACCCCGAACTTAGGAATTTGGTATCCTAGGCACAGCACTTCCTTTGAAATCTTAGGGTACTCAGATTCTAATTTTACAGGATGTAGGATAGATAGAAAAAGCACCTCTGGTACTTGCCAATTCATAGGACAATCATTAGTGTCATGGTCCAGTATGAAGCAAAACTCAGTAGCCCTTTCCACAGTCGAGGCAGAATATATTGCAGTAGAAAGTTGTGTTGCACAAGTACTATGGTTAAAATAATAAATTCTTGATCTTGGCCTACCTGTAGGAACCATTTCAATCATGTGTGACAATACAAGTGCAATTTGTATCTCTAAGAACCCAATACAACACTCTCGAACGAAACACATTGACATTAGACACCATTTCATAAGAGATCACGTTGCTAAGGAAGATATATAATTGCATCACATCGCTACAGAGGATCAATTGGCTGACATATTCATAAAACCACTAGCATTTGACATCATCAGCACCTTGAGAACTAGACTATGTGTCAT
Source organism: Dendrobium catenatum (assembly GCF_001605985.2). Taxonomy (NCBI): domain Eukaryota; kingdom Viridiplantae; phylum Streptophyta; class Magnoliopsida; order Asparagales; family Orchidaceae; genus Dendrobium; species Dendrobium catenatum. Next base: position 500,052 of record NW_021318849.1, read on the forward strand.
TGACATTAATGCATAAAACAAAAAAAAATAAAAGAGTTGCTCCTCACCATCACACACTCACTCCCCAAACAAAACAACCAAATTTGATATTGAATAATCGTACTGTATCATCCACTATCGTACTATAAGATACATCTAAATCTGTACAAAAACCAACGATAAGTAAATTTTGCCTTCATTGATCGTACTATACGATTTATATCGTACGGTATGATACAGCTAGAAGTCATTCAAGTCCGTCTGGTACAACAGTATTGAGCATCGTACGGTACGATACCTCCACTTCGTACTGTACGAGACACGTAAGCGAACGGATTGGGACGGCATAACTCAATTTGGTACGACATTATTGGTGTTCGTACTGTACGATACCTACACTTCGTACTGTATGATCCACCTTAGCAAACGGATAAGAACAACATAAAGGAGTCTTGTATGATATAAATGTCGTTCGTACTGTACGATACACTAGTTCGTACAGTACGTATCTTTTGGTCAAAGTCATACTGACGACCCTCAGGACGATCGATAATCTTCTGATCATATAGTACGATATCCATCATATTGTACGCTTTGACCACCTTTTCCCGAAACGATCTGTCAGAACAATTAATACCATATCGTACTGTACAAAATATGATTGTATTGTACGATGTTGGGAAAATTCTTTAAATTTCCTAGCTAGGCAGTTATTTTCACTCACACCTTCCTCACTTCACTCACACCTTGTCCTTCTCATATTTCCTCAGCCTCTACACGATATCTAGTTCCAGCAAGAGAGGTTGTTTGGCAGCTGGAAGTTCATCTTCTTCTAGCCGTCACAGCGTTCGGTTCCTGAGTGCTAAAAAAGAGGAAGCTTACCATAAGTATAAAGCCTGCAAAATTACACCTTCCAAAATGCTCAATCAAGCTGCCCTGAATTTTGAGGTACTAAACCTCTTTGCTTCCACCACCTTTCAGTTTCTCCTCACCCTGGCCTTTCCCAACAACTCCGAACTTTTATTAGAATTTTTAGCAAATCTCACTTACACTGTCGACAACATAACTTTCCACTCCTTTGTTTGTCGTCAAAATATAGAAATTACCAGAGCCGACATCGCCCACTATATTGGGCTATGCACTGAAGGTCCTAGGGTTCGTTCCTTCCTCACAAATAAATTTGAGTGAAGCCATGTTAATTGAGTCCTTAGGAACACCACATTCTATCAACACCAGCTCCTCGTCCAATCACTAAATCGGAATGCCAGAATTATTCAACATGTCCTTATAACCTCTATAATACCCAAAGCTCGTGACCAGATCAACATGACCCCAGTTATATCTGTCGCTACCTATCTCATCATGTCCAACACAAAATTCGATGTGGTCGATTTAATTGTTGACTACATTTTCCATATGACCTTCGTTCATCTCCCTACTACTCGACGGAAATAAAATCTAGCTCTTGGTCATCTTATAGGATATATCCTCCAAAATAAATATCAATTGACCTATCCTGGAGAACCCGATAATATTCCTATCTTTTATACGGATGCCTCTTTCTGTATTCTTTTCCATCAGGGACACGAGCTTGAAGAATCTGTCTTTGACAAAGAAGAAGGTGAAGATGCCCCGGCCGCAGCTTAAACACATCCACAAAGACTTGCACCACCCCGAGCACCTGCACCAGCACACCCTCATGATGATTTGGTGAAACGCTTCGATCAACTTCAGACTCATCTCGATACTCACATTCAATAGCAACATCAGCAACATGAGACTGACATGCAATGGTTTGGAGAACGCTTCACAGCTATTGATCATCGATTTGACGCTCTCCTTCAGTATTTCTAACCACATCCACCTCCACCACCAACTGATCAGGATCCTCCGCTTTAAATTATCTTTGTATTGTAGTTTTTCTTTTTTTCTCTTTCTTAGTGTTAGCTCCTCTTTTGGTGCTGTTAAAAGGGGGAGAAGGTTGTTGTAGTTTGTTCTATGATTAAATGCATTTTTTTTATCTCGTACTGCATTTTTCTTTTTATTGTATTTCCATTTCAAAAATAATAATAAAAAAAAAAAGTTCTTCAAACTTGCCTACAACAAACATTATTTGATATCATCCAAAAGGGGTAGATTATTGCAACCCATGACCCCGAGTTTGAGATTTTGATGATGACAAATAATGTCGTCTGAATTATCTATTCATTGAATATTATTTTATTTGCTTTTTTCCGTGAGTACTAACATTTCAGGAAGATCACAAGCTACTCAGGACGATAGGAAGACTCAAGAATGGGTAGATTAGGAATATGAGTCTAACAATGTATTTTGTTATTTATTTTAAATTTTTATTTTATTGAGTCTGTCCATAAAATACATAAAAGTCTGAGCAACCATACACACACACAGGGGGGGAAGGTTTTTTAAAAGAAAAAATTTGGAGATTTTCTTTCTCCGTAGATCATACTGTATGAAGTTATTTCGTACCATATGATCTGAGCTTGTAGGACGATTCTATGAATAGATCATACCGTACGAATCAACATCGTACTGTACAATATGTTCAAATCTAAAACCCTAGCGGTCAAATTAACTTAAGTAAGTTTTTATCCCCTGTTCATATTGTACAAAGTATTTCGTACGGTACAATTTACTTTAAATACTTACTTAAATTAACCCGTGATTAGTGGAATAATTCAAGGCTCAATTTAAAATTGAATATCATACTGTATGAACTAGTTCATACAATACTATGAACAGAGAAATTCTGATCGTCCCGGAGATCATCCTGGACTATCCATTATTTTTGCCTCGTCATATAGTATGATGTAGATCATACTATATGATGAACAAAGATTACTCTTGATCATCATGAAATTCATTCTGGATGATGCCTTGATTTTGACCATTCGTACTATATGATATGTATCGTATAATACGATAAATAGAGACGACATTTGATCATCCCGGCTATCGTCCTGTATGATCAATAATGTTGAGGATCATACCGTACGATTCATTTTCGTACTGTACGGGTTATTTTGAACTGTTCTTACATCTTCATACCAGGATGAAGCTTGGTATACATATCATACTATACGATTAGAAATCGTACGGTACAAAGTAACGGCTACTTTAAAATTTCAGGGATTTTGGAGCACATTTTAAGGTGTCAAAATAGTTATGTTTTTAAGTGTGTGAATCAGAGAGGTGAATGTGGTTAGAGAAGGATTCCAAGGGAGAGAGCTCTTGAGAAGTTCTTTAGGGTTTGAGAGAGGAAGGAGAAGGTGAGCATTGTGAGGGAGAAGAGGTGTGACGGAGATCACACAGTTGCTCCGAACTTCCTGCATCTTGCTCCTCCTATTGCCCTAGAAGAATTTGTGAGAGTATTTCCAAGGGGAAGGCTCTTCTACATCCGTGACCTCGAGGTACTTTACCTTCTCCAGGAGGGAGAAAAACGAGAAGGTTCTCTGCCGTTGCCAGGAGGGTGAAAATAGAGTTTGGCACTCCGTCACACCGGGTTGGTGAAAGGGAGTATTGTAAGGGCTTCTCCGCCTTGCCAAGGGGGGAAAAAGGAGAGCTATTGCTTGTAGTGAAATTCTCAGAGCGGAGGACTTCAGGGAGTGGACGTAGGTCATGGTTTGCCGAACCACTATAAAAATCCAGGGTGCTTTTTCCTTATCATTTTTATTCTTGTGTGCATTTTTTATTTTCAGTAAATTTGCTTGGTGAACTATTGTGATTGAACATGATTCCATTGTTGCATTTTATTTTCATGTTAAAACCTTAAAAAATATCAAGAATATTATAACTCATGTTTAGGTTTTATTTATTACAAAAAATCCTTCACAATTCACCCCCCAAATCCCCCCCCCCCCCCCCCCCCCCTCTTGTCCATCTAGTAATTTCAAACCATGTATTTGTGGGTAAGGCATTTTTTTAATTATCTACCAAAACAATATCTCTGTGGTTTGCATCTTTAGGTTTCTCAGCCACTTCATATTCACTTTCGTTGTTATAGGCATAGACATCTTCTTAATGGCATAGTAGTTATTAACTTCCCCATATACGGCATTAATGACCTCAAGTTGATCTTCAAATGTACTATAATAAATGGGAAAGTTTAGAATATTTTGCACCATTTGATCTCCAAAGTATTTATTTAACTTAATGAATATACAATCACTATCCTCATTCAATAATTGAGAAACTATCATATTATGGAGACTTTGATTTTCAAAGTAAGCTGGCCACTAGTCAAGAGTTGTATCCTATATGCAAATATCTTTGATAACCCAAGCATTATCTCCCTTTGTAACTTTTTATCTAATCAATGGTTTGAGAAACTAAGCACCCTTAAGAAATATAAGTCGAAAAAAGATGCACCTCCATTTACCAATCGATTCCATCAATACATTCCATATCTTTAAAAAATGATTCTATTTATCATAGAATTCAAATTCTAAACAAATTGCTAAGCCAAACAAGCTCTCAAAGGACCTTACCACATTATAGAAGAATGAAATCTTTGTCCTCCCATTTCAATAGGATTGAAAATCTCTTCCTAAGAGACATAACATATAATTTAGTCCGACATATTTTGTATTAGGAAGATATAATTTGGGAGTCCACCGTGAAGATCGATACATTATGGTGGGTTTCCTGAAGGATCTTAGAGACACTTCTTATGCAGTCCTAGTCGATATTTTAACCACTTGGAAAATTTGTATTAATAATTTTAGAGATTCATTAGCTTTTCGATGGGTTGTAAGAGCTAAAATGAAGGATTTGTGTGAAGATCATTTTCCTCCAATTATTTTCATGTTTGAGGATTGTTCTCTTGTTCTTGTGTTGGAATATTCAATTTTTATGAGCTCAACCGGAGAAGGGAAATTTGTGGAAATTACTTTGGGTATGTGATCTGGTTGTTGTATTCCATTAATTCATTCTCAAGGCATTTTACAAAATGCCATAATGGAGTTGGGATTAATAAGATTTACTTAGGTGTTAAGTTTGGATGAGAAGTTCGGTGGAGTTTTCATAGATGTCATTTCTAATTATGAGGTTAGTAATGATTCTTTTGTAATGGGATTTGTTAGCTCTATTATAGGGAAGGAGGATCGATGTGTTGATGTTTCTCCTATTAGAGGTGTTGGTAGGGAGACTATTTGCTTATCTTGGGGTTATATTTGATAATAATGTAGAAGCTTTTGATGTCTCCATTAGGGAGCTCTTATATCATCAAATGGCTAAGATAAGTGAGATTTTATTTTCATTATATTCTACCATGTCCAGCAAAAATGATAAGTTTATGTGTAAACAAAAGATTGGTGAAGTGGATACAAGAATCAAACCTCATCCATTTTTAAGTAATTAGAGGTAATGTTTCAAGGGATTCAATTCTAAATGTCAGAGTTATTGTAGTTACTTCGCTGCCTTTGTTTGGATCAACTAAGGAAGATATTTTGGGACTTCCTAGATGTTTTGGTGCTGGAATAAAGTGGGTTCCAATTCCCTCAAAGCTAATGGATATAAGTGTTTTATTCGAAGTTCAAGGCTTGTTCATAGTAGGCTTGAAGGGAGTTGAGATTTTAGGTACAGGAGCTATAGAAGCTGAGAAATTCCTATGTTTTCATATGACTGTAGAATTAGATTTTCAGGTCATAATAATCTCTATAGAGAGTTGTTCTTCTTTTAGCAAGGATTTATTAGCCAAGGTGAACGTGATTTTACCAAGCATGGAGATCATGCTCTAAGGGTCAATTGAAGATTTATCTAGGATAAGTGGTAAATTTGCGAAAGGATTAGATAATGAAATTTTTTTGTCATAATGATATCTTCATTGATGATCAAAAGGCCTGGTCCTTGTAGGAAGAGGTGGAAATATGGCCAGTTTGTACTGAGGATATCAGCATAGATTTTATTTTTATTATTGAACAAGAGCAATGGAATTTGGGACTCTTCCTAGTTTTCACTTTTTACCTGATTGAAAACTCTGGGATACTAACCAACCTATTGGGTTGTTTATATTTTTGTGTCCCCAACACCCCAATTGGTTCAAAGTGAGGAGTAATGGATATTATTTCCATTATTACATTTTCTATTTTGTAAATACATTTTTATGCTTTGTTTACTTTTCAATAATGCTTCCTTTCCCAATGTTAGGAAAGGAAAGCCCATTAGTTATTATTCCTTTTTATAATAGTTGTTTTGCTTGATCTTAATTCAATTTGCATATCTTCAAAAAAAGGAAACATAATGTGTACTCTATCTACCTTGATATTTATGCCATAAATACTTACGACACAGTTTGTCTAATGAATTCAAAACCCATTTAGGAACCAAGGTATGAGTAATAATAAATAATGGTGGAGAGAGAGAGAGAGAGAGAGAGAGAGAGAGAGAGAAAGGAATAGTTAATGAGAGTAACTCTTCTAGAAAGAGACAAGGATCAACATCCCCAAGTGTTTAATTTATCCAAATTAACCTTAATCATTTTCTAGAATTCAACTACTTTACACTTCCTAAGGGAAGTTTTTACCCCCAAATAATCATGTTCTTTAACCAATATATACCCCAACAATTTAGCCATCCTTCTCTTCATCTAACTAGTAAGATATCTCCCATAAATTACCATAGATTTGCTTTTATTAATCTTATGTCCATAACATAGATAATAATTAGCCATAATACCATTAATTTTAATAAATACATGATCTTATGTCTCTGGAAAGATTACAATATCATATGCATAAAGGAGGTGGAAAATTTTATCAACAGTAAATGTAATTTGGATTCCCAAATCCTTATGCCATTGTTGAAATTTCTTAGTTAGAAGCTAAGAGCACATGATGAATAAATATGGTGACAATGGACAACCTGAACAAACCCTCACTTAGGTTTAATCCATTCAGATCTTCAGTCATTAATAAGAACAAAAAATCTATGATTAATAAAACATTACATGATCCGCTTTATGAATTTCACAGGGAAGCCCATACATTTCAGAACATGGAAAGAGTAGACCAAAAGATGTTGTTATATGCTTGTTCCATATCATCTTCAAATCAATATAGCTATATTTGGAGCTAAGTACCTAAACTTGTTGAATAGCTCATGTGAAAGAAAAAAATGCTCTGATATAGAGTGATTAGGAAGAAATTCCAAATGTTATTTAGATATTTGCATGGGTAAAGTAAATTTTAATTTGTTAAGAATCATCCTTGTGGTAAACTTGTAGATAGTTTGGCACAAGCTTATAGGTCTTTATTTGGAAGGTTCCAAAGCTTTATCAACCTCAAGAATAAGGATTATTAGGTTAAATTTCCAAGAAGAAGGCAAACTTTGAGTAACAAAGAAAATATTTATTACATTCCAAACAATATTCTTGACAATCTCCTAGTAGAACAACAAAAATGTAGATGTTGTACCATTAATTCCTAGAGCTTACTTAGTTCCCATCTTCTTAATAGAAGCATAAAGATCTTCCATGGTAAAATTAGACATCAACAAATCTTTCTTCACATCTTGAACATGCTGGCTCAAAGGGAAAATAGTCCATCCCTCTAAAACACACTATCTTTCCCTCTAATTATTCTAAAAAAAATGAAAGAAGGTGCTTTCAATGAAAGATAGATCTTCCACCATTTCTTCATTTAGTTAATACACATATTTAACTCTTATAATAAATGCATTTATTAAAAAAAGTACCAACTATAAATTAAAATTATTATTAAAGTTGTTGCGGGTTAAAATATACGTGATAGTAGAGTAAGGGAATTTATTGTCTTAACATTGCCCGGATATTCAACACATAAATAGAGAAGATAAAACACCAAGATTTTTATGTGAAAATTCTTAAAAAGGAAAAAAACTATAGGGACACTCCCAGTCAAAATGATTCAACTAAATTTGGGTGAGTTACAAAACATGGCTAATCCTTTAATTTGGACAAAGTAAAATTACATTACTTTAGGGAGTTGGGTAGAAATTCGATGATGTTTGATGACTAGATGTCAAGAAAAAGTTTGATAAAAATCAGTGGCCAAGCCAAAGTCTGGTCATGGCTAATGGTTGGGTAAAAGTCAAATAACAGCCGGTAGCCAAGAAAATGTCGGATGATGGTTGGGGTTGGGAAAACATTCAACGGTGGCTCATGTAGGGCAAAAGTCTAATGATTGACAGTGGCCAGATAGAAATTCTGCAACTACAAATTACCTATTAGAAATTTAATGATGATTGGTGGCTAAGAAGAAGTCATTTATAGTTAGTGGATGGGTATAACTTTCATAATAACAGGTGACTGAGTAGAAGTCCAGTGAGGGTTGGTGTCCAGGAAGAAGTTTGGTGATGACTGGTGCTCACAACAGTCTGGTGATGTTTAATGAACAGGCGGTGGTCATGGAGCTTGGTGGCAACAGAGATTTCATATTTCTCTTTCTTCTTCCTCTTCACTCTTTTTTCTTCCTTCTCCCCTTTATGATGAATGGAGGGTCAATTTATAGTTTTTTTGGAAGTGGCATGACTAATAAAAAGATAGGAAGACGATCAGGGGCATGTTGGAAGTAATTTTGATGGATTACCATTTATTGAGCATTTAAGTGCCTTAATGAGGTCAGAATTTGACGATCATGCTCGTTGGACTTCTCTCTTTGAGATTCTCAATTTGACTATAAATAAACACTATTTTTATATCATTTTATCAACTAATTTATGCTTTGAAGCTTATAAACATGCTTCAGGCTCTGGATTTGGAACTATTTGGGTTTGGATTGGACTTATTTTTGGGTTCTTGGGCATGTCTCTTCGAGTCAGTCAATTCAATTATAAGTTTGCTAAAATCAAAGTTTGGATGACTCTGAATCTAAAATATGGAATTTTTTATTAGAATTATCCTTGAGATTCATGTATGATCAAGATAATTCTTTGATGATATATGAGTTGCCCCATATTTTAGAATGGCAAAGCCTGTAGACTTCAAAAATATATTTTATAGTATTTCAAACTTACCTAATTATAGAATTATAATTTTTAGGTGATAATAAGGATCGATCACTCCTTGGATGCCAATGTGGGCAGCCCCTTAGGGTCATAAACCAAGTAAAAGATCTTTGATCATAATTTTAGTGTGTCATGAAGTTGGTTTATTCATTAGAAAAGATTAATTTGAAAACTTACTATTTAAACTTTAAAAATGGTTTGAAATTGATTATATAAGCTTTATTATGCATTAAAAGTGCAAAACTTTAGTCTAGAATGTTAAAAAATTGTTCAGGGGACGCCAAATATGTTTGAATTGGATTTTTCAAGCCAAAAATTAGGCCAAAATAAGATTTAGCTTCTAACCAGCTAGCCGCTAGGCACTGGCACAGCCAGTAATGGGATTCAACCCTTATAGGCCATTGATGAGCCCTTTATTCCTGGCCCTCGCCTGTAGCTGGCTGGTCGACATTGGGCCCATTCATGCACTACGTTGCCTGGCTACCTATGGTAACCCACTAGTCTAGCTTTGTGAACCCGTTGGCTATGATTTTGACCACCTTTTTCAAGATTAATTTTGAAATTTTTAATTTTATAATATTTTTAAATTTTTTATTTTTAAAATTTTTTTACCCCCCCCCCCCCCCCCCCCTTTGACTAATTTATATATTTTAAATTTTGAATAACTTTCACCTCCCCTCTTCTTCCTTCTTCTTGCAGCCTTCTTACAGTAGAGGCTCTTCCTTGTCTTGCATTGGTGGCATCCCCTATTGATTTATAAGGTCTCTCTTCATATAGAAGTAACATATCCTTCTTTCCACCTTCTTTCCCCTCAAACCTCTTCCAATACAAGAAGCTTTCAACTACTTTAGACAGTTGATATCCCCTATCTCATTGTATTGTACCTCTTTATACATAAGCTCTGATGGATGATCACCATTCTTTAATAGATCCAATGACCAAAGAAGATTTATAACCCACTGCATTTAATGATGGTAAGAAGTGATCTTATAAGGTAGCTCACACTAACAGTGTTGTGTCCATCATTACTTATTATTCTCAAATTATTCTTCACAAGAAGTTTCATTTGTTTGATCCTTTTTTGAGGGGATTACAACTTTGGGCAATCAAGTTTTTAATAAGAGTATACATTTTAGATATTTTGGATCTATTGTTCAGAGTGATGGTGAAATATATGGGGATATTATCAACATAATTCATGTTGGTTGGTTGAAGTGGAGGAATGTACCATGTTTGTTGTGAGATAGAAAAGTCCCCCTCAAACTTAAGGAAAAATTTTATAAGATGGTGGTGAGATTTGCAATGCTTAATGGTGTCGAATGTTGGCCATTAAAAGAGAAGCATAATACTAAGTTAAGTGGTTCAGAGATAAGGATGCTTAGGTTGAAGAGTGGCTTTACCCTAAAAAATAGAATACGAAATGAGAATGTACATGAAAGGTTGGAGTAGCTCTAGTGGAAGATAAGATTAGAGAGAGTCACCTTAGATGGTTTTGTCACATTAAATGGAGGCCTTCTGATGACCCAATTAGGAAATTTAAGGTATTATATTTGACTTATGTTAAGAAAGGTAGAGGTAGATCTAAAATGACTTGAATATACAACAACAACAACAACAACATAAAGCCTTTATCCCACTACGTGGGGTCGGCTACATTAATCCTTTTTCTCCATTGTGTCCTATTAAAAGTCAAATTCTCATTTAAATCTAATAAAGAAAGTTCATTCCTAATATTTTCTAACCAAGTCTTTTTAGGTCTACCCCTACCTTTCTTAACATAAGTCAAATCTAATACCTCTACTCTCCTAACCGGGTCAACGGAAGGCCGCCGTTTGATGTGATAAAATATCACATAAAATATTTTAAACTTGGTTATAAAATATCAAAAATGATCTGTCTTTATTATATTTAAATGATAATTTGACTTTTAAAAGGGCATAATGGCGAAAAAGGATTCATGTAGCCGACCACATATACTGGGACAAAGGCTTGTGTTGTTGTTGTTGTTATAAGAAGTTTCATTTTCTGAATGACCTCATGATAAAGGCTCCTAAAACATATGATTGGGCCTTTCTCCTCCTCCAAGAACCTTATTGTTTATGAGATCAATTTGTGAGATGAGTTGTGATTTCTACCTTCTTTAGAGTTAGTTAATAATTCAGTAATATGTGGAGTGATTTTATCCCATTTTTCACAAAGAGACATGTCAGTAATGGTGAGATTGATTAGTTTCTTTAGAGATTGTGGAGCATAATTGACACTACAATGCCTTTCTAAGTTGATTTACTTGTGATACACTAGGTCACATAACATTCAGATCCAAATGGTTTGATATATGCACCCACTAGGCCAGTAGATTTTTCTCTATGTATTGCTGAGGTCTTTTGGAGAAATGAGGGAAGATAAAGGATTTACCAGTTCCTCTTCATTTTTATTAGAAGACATATTGAAGATGCTTAATGTTCCGAATGTTGACCATTTCTCTATGAAATAAGTTACTTGAGTAGATTTATAAAGGAAGATTTTTTTTTTAAAATTAGATTATCTATTCAAGTGCGGAGGTCTAATGTAACCATGTTGTAGAAGTTAGCAAAAGTTTGAAAGCCATTTTCCTTAACTTTTAGGGTCGCTTTTAAGCTATTGGTGAATGAAGAAGATCTACAAGCCTTATCCAAGAAGAAGAAATTGGAGGTGACTTTAGCAAGAACCAATAAAGGTTGTTGAGATAATAGCTACTTACTTTTGTATATTTGATATTCTTACAACTTGTATATTTTTTATGATTCCAAATATTATTGCTTTAATTATTATTTCTCATAATATATTTTGATAGAATTATTTTTCTCTTATGTGTACTAATATTTCAGGGAAATCATATTCTGGATTGTTGAAAACTTCAAATCAAGATCAATTTAGAGTTTATTGTAATTGAAGTCTATATTTTCCATCTTATTGAGTCTGAGAGAGTGTGATTATAATTTGAATAACTGAGCACACACACATCGGGGGAGAGTTTAAAATTCATATTTTTAAACTGATCATATTGTACAATATTACTTCATAGCTATTCTTTTCTGATGAGTAGTTGAACGAATAGAAATAAAAATATTTTTTCTAAGTATGAATCATACGGGACAATCCCAATTTTCATACAGGGATGAATGCTTCTGTTTTGTTCTCAGACGAAGATCATATGGGACGATCTCAGTCATCGTATAGGGATGAACACCTTTATTTTATTCTTGCACGAAAATCGTACGGGATGATCTCAGTATTCGTACAGGGACGAACACCTCTGTTTTATTCTCGCACGAAGATCACATGGGATGATCCTAGTTTTCGTATAAGGACGAACACCTCTGTTTTGTTCTCGCATGAAAAAAATTTTCTAAGTATGGATCATACGGGATGATTCCCATTTCATACCAGGACGAATGCCTTGGGTCTATTCTCTCTCATTTTGTCATAACATTTTGTATAGAAAAAATTTTAAATTTTTTAACTATTCATCCTAGACAAACTCATACTTTGGATAGGAAAACTTATTTAGTGTGAAAACCTAAGATGCATAACTCAAGTCATATCATATATGTATCTATTTTTAAATTTCCAAAAGGAAAACCCAAACTTGTATGAGTTTCCAGGTCTAACATTTTATAGTTTTATAGGCACACTCTCAAACAAGGCCTCATGGGAGCATTTGGTTCCTATATAGTGATTGCTCAAAGTGTATGACTAGAGACACTAAGCAATTTATATCGCTAGAAGTCAGAAGTGGAGGTAGGGTTACACTTGGAGATAACACCACTAGAAAGGTGGTTGGATCTGGTATGATTGGAAACTTGCAAAATTTTTTCATTAAAAATGTGCTACTTTCAAAAGGCTTAAAGCATAATCTTTTGAGTATTAGCCGGCTTTGTGGTAAAAGATATAGTGTAAATTTTTTTTTCTATTAGCTACATATTAAGCCTAAATGGAAATAATATTTTGCATGGTTTAAGGGTAAATAATGTTTATATGCTAGATTTAAATTATATTAAAACTCCTAATGCTTTCTATTTGAAAATAATTTCTGATGAATCATGGTTATGGCATAGAAGACTTTGTCACTCTAGCATGAAAAATCTTTAAAAAATTACCCAAAATGAATTGGTTAGAGATATACTAAAACTAGACTTTACTAAGGATCACCTTTGCGATGCATGTCAATTAGGAAAACACGTGAAGTCCTCTTTTTAGTCCAATAAATATCTTAGAACTAGTAAACCTTTGGAGATTTTACATATGGATCTTTTTGGATCAGTTGGAATTATAAGTATAGGAGGGAAGGTATATGGATTTGTGATTGTAGATAATTTTTCAAGATTCACTTGGGTTAAATTCTTATATCATAAGAGTGAATCATTTAAAGAGTTTAGAGATTTTTTTACTTGGATTCAGAGGAAATTAGGATGTGAGATTTTAAAAATCCAAAGTGATAATGGCAGTGAATTTGAAAATGAAAAATTTGAGAATTTATATTAAAAAAAAGGGAATTGATCATAATTGTTTTGCTGCTAGAACCCCTTAGTAGAATGGGGTAGTCGAAAGAAAGAAGAAAACATTAATAGAAGATGCTCGATCCATATTGGCAGAATATTAACATCCTAAATATTTTTGTGCTGAAGCGGTTAACATTGTATGTTACATTCTGAATAGGGTGAACATCATATCAAAATTAAATAAAACACCATTTGAGCTTCTCAAGGGGAGAACACCTAACTTAACATATTTGCATGTTTTTGGATATAAGGTGTTCATACATAATAATGGAAAATCTATCTTAGAAAAATTTGATCCAAAATTAGATGAAGGAATTTTTCTTGGATACTCTAGTGTTAGAAAATCTTATAGAGTATTTAACAGAAGAATGTTGATAGTTGAGGAGACCACACATGTTGTATTTAATGAATCTTGAATTTTGGAATAGCCAAATTGGGAAGAGGGTGAAATAGAAAATAACTCCCAAAATATTGAGAAAATTAATTTGAATGAAAATTTGGAGTTAGAAAACCTATTGCCTAGAGAATTGAGATTTTCTAAAAAGCACCCTAAGGAATTGATTTTAGGTGAACCTAGTGAGGGTGTTAGGACTAGGCATGGACTAAGAAAAGATGTCAATCATTCTACCTTTATTTCAATAATATAACTCACAAATATAAATCAAACACTTTCAGATAAATTTTAGATATTGGCAATGCAAGAAGAATTAAATCAATTTATAAGAAATAAAGTTTGGGAATTAATTTCAAGGCTAAAGGATCAAAGTATAGTTGGAACTAAGTGGGTATTTAAGAATAAAATGAATGGATCAGGAGTTGTTATTAGAAATAAGGCTAGATTGATGGTAAGGGTATAATCAGATTGAATGGATTGATTTTGAGGAGACTTTTGCCCCTGTTGTGAGACTTGAAGCAATTAGTTTTTTGTTAGCCTTTGCCTATTATAGAGGATTCAAATTGTTTCAAATGGATGTTAAAAATGCCTTTTTAAATGGGGTGATTCAAGAGAATATTTATGTTGAACAACTTCTAGGTTTTGAAAATTAAAAATACTCAAATCATGTTTTTAAATCAAAAAAGGTATTGTATGGATTGAAACAGGCACCTAGGGCTTGGTATAAGAGGTTAAGCACTTTCTTACTTGAGAGATCTTTTGAAAAATGAAGTGTGGACACCACTCTCTTTTTAAAGAAATTTGGAGATAATATACTCATTGTACAAATTTATGTTGATGATATCATCTTTGGATCTACAAATAAAATTCCTTATGATGATTTTTTTGAAATAATGAGTAGTGAATTTGAGATGAGTATAATGGGAGATTTGAGTTACTTTTTAGGTTTTAGCATTACGAAAATTTAGGAGGGAACTTTTCTTAATCAGTTGAAGTATGTTAAAGATTTCCTTAAAAAGTATGAAATGGATATTGCTAAAACTGTTAGTACACCTTTGAGTTCCTCAGTTCAGTTAGATAAGGACCCAAAGGGAAAATTTATTGATCAAAAGAAAAATTAGGGGAATAATTGGATCTTTGCTTTACTTGACTACTAACAAACTCGATATTTTGTTCAGTATTTATTTGTGTGCTAGATTTTAATCAAATCCAAAAGAATCAAATTTGATAGAAGTAAAAGGATTTTGAGATATCTCTTGGGAACTCAGAACTTAGGGATTTGGTTCTCATAAGTTTAGCTCTTCATTTGAAGTAATTGGATATTTAGATTTGGTTTTTATAGGTTATAGGGTTGATATAAATAGTACTTATGGAACTTGTCAATTTATAAAAAATTATTTAGTTTCTTGGTCCAATATAAAATAGAATTCTATAGCCCTATTTACTACTAAAGCTGAATATATTACCTTAGAAAGTTGTGTGGCACAAGTTCTTTGGTTGAATAAATAGTTGATTGACTTAAGATTTACAATAGGCTCTATTCTAATTTATTATGATAACACTAGTGCCATTTGTATTTCAAAAAATCCTATTCAACATTCTAGAACAAAACATATAAACATAAGGCATCATTTCATAAGGGATCATATATCCAAAGGAGAAATTAAATTGAATCATGTTTCAACTAAAAATTAACTTGTAGATATTTTTTCAAAACTAGTAGCCTTTAATACTTTTAGCACATTAAGAACAAGGCTTAGTGTGATTGATCTTAATGCTTAATTAAAATTTTTCTGTGAACTTGATATATGTCTTTTTGTGTTTTCTATTTTTGTATTTAATGTGCTTATTTATGTTTGAGATTTACTATTTTTATTTTTATGTTTTGTGTGATTTTGAAATGCTTTCACATCAAATTTCTTGTTTCTAATCGATCGTACGAAATTTTTCTAAGTGTTATATTCGTACTGTTAGAAATTATTTTTGTCTTGCATAAATTCTATTATATTTCAATCATTATTTTGAACTTATTATGTAATGTTTTCTTTTTCCAATACATATCATAATGTACGATCTCTATATCATCCCAGATGATGGGTATTTAATTGTATGTACGCACCTAGATGGCTATTTGGGAAGAATCAGTTATTATAATTGATCGTATGTATGAACCCCTAGTTTGTATGTATAAACCATGTATCATTCAATGTGGGGGACAAATCTAACTGTCATTAAAATGATATTAAATAACTGATCATCTCGAACAAACACCTATTTGTCTGTACGATCGTATGGTTAAAAAGCCTGTATGAAAAGATGCCTCGTAACTTATGTGATTATGAAAAGTCATTTTATTTTTAATGTATTCATTCGTACATAAAAAATTTATTTTGTCATATACGAACTATGAATCGTATAGTACAAACCAATTTTTGTACATATGAAAGATCTATTTTCTTTAAATATAAGGGCTTTGGAATTCATATTCATTCACTTCAATAGCCTTTTCCAATCCTTCAAATCTTAGCAATTGCTAATTCTAGCAAGAGGAGTAGACTCACTAAGGGACCATCTTCCAGGGGTGGAGACAAAAACTTTTTATCCAGGGATAACGAGGATTCTTTTTTTAGGTTTGTTTCTACTAAGATTACGCCCTCTAGAATCCTACTTTAATAGGATATTCACTTTCAAGTGATGCCTCTTTTCGCCACTACTCAATTTGTATTTATCCTGACATTGCTTCATGTATATAACAAATAGAGCTTCCATTACTTTCTTGCAAACATGTCTTTTAGTGAGGATGTGAGTAGGATCAGATCTCTTATAATGAAGAAAAGGGTAGAAATAACTAAGGAAGATTTGGAAACCTTTTTTCACTTAAGGACTTTGACTTCTACATCTGATTTTGACTCGACTGAAATAAATAAAGTTATTAGAGGGATTGAATAAGAATGTCATTTGCCTAGGGTCTCTTCTTTAAACCAAAATGCAAGGGCCATTCAGCATGTCCATAGAACCTCTATTATTCCTAAAGCCCATGACTGCATTAACATTACTCCTCTTCTGTCCACTATTACTTACCTTATCATGACTGGTCAACCCATAGATGAAGCCCAACTGATTATTGAATATATTCATGGCCTTTCTAAAATTTGACATGTTTTATATAAGAGGAAGAAGAACATTGCTTTAGGACACCTACTGACCTCTTCTTGAATTGCCTATCTTCTTCACTGATGCTTTATTTCGAGCATTTTTTTGTGAGAGATGATACAAGTGAGGATTCTGAAGGAGAAGGGGGAGCACTTGCACCTCTACCTGTGCCTGCTCATGGACCTAATTTTTAGGAGACGGTCCAACACTTTGATCGATTAGAGAGTCATTTTGATCAGCACTTTGATCAAATTCAGACTCATCTAAATCAGCAGGATGCGTAATACCAACAGGACATAGGTTGGATTCGAGGTCAGCTCAGCTCAGTGAACACCAATGTGGCTATGATGAAAAGTTATTTTTCTATCTTCAACCAACCACCTCCTCCAGATCGGGGCCCCTTAAATTTATAGATGTTTTTTCTTGTGTGTTATATTTTCAAGTCTTTAGATATGTGATGTGATGATTTCTGTAGTTTTGTTATTTGTATTTGTTTAGTGTTTTTTCGTATTTGTCTTAATTTGATATTAATATTAGTTATACTTCATTATATCATTTATTTTTAAAATTGACATCAATAAAAAATGTCTTGCTAGTTTAGTTAATTTTTTTCTCTATTTTGAAATATTTGTTTGTCTATATGATAACCCTAACTTAATTGATCTAAAAAGTGTTATAAATATGAACTGCAATACAAAAATAAATTTAATTATGAAATCTATTTTTTCAAAAATATAAGTTAATTTATAACTCGATCAAGTTAAGACTATCAATCTCATATTCTCTTTAGGCATACATAATTTCAATATTATTATTATAATTTTGATATCTTATTATTTTTATTTCTCTTTTTAATATAAATATCTTTATACTTAGAGAAATTTGAGTTTTTATATTATTGATTTTGAAAAGATCAATTAAAAAAATGGAGAAATATACAAGTGTACAAAAAATGAAAGAATGCGCAATGGTTCGCAAATTGAAAAGAGACATAAAATTAGCCCAAATACAAAAAGATGCATAAAGTGTGCCACAAATATTTGAAAAGATGCACAATGTTGCCAAACAAGTGTATTGAAAATCCTCTTTCCTCTATCTTTTAATCTTCAAATTCAAATTAATCTAATGTTCAATTATATTTTGTATTGGAATTTGACTTTAATTAATCTTCATTTCATCACTTTTGCAATAATTCTTCTTATCTAATTATCTAGATTGTTTCATAACCTTGATATATTTTTCTTGTCTATGTTATATTTTAATTTAAATGTTATGAATCTTTATTTTTCTCTAATGAATATTAATCTTGTTATTGCAAATTATAATTCAAATCTCTTTCAAGATCAATTATCAAAGGTTTCTCATATGACATTTTACATTTCTTTTATTTTTTCTTCTTCCTTCTTTTTGTTATTATCAAAAAGGGGGAGAAATATTATTTGTTTGTTTATTTACATTTGATTTTTAGTGTTTTCTAGGAGTTGTTTTAATTTTTTGTTTTTCTGCTTGAAGTGTTTTTGTGACTGTTTGGAGTGTTTTATGGTTTTATGAAAAATTAAAAAAATAGATTTATACTTAATAGAAATTCTCTTATATTCACATGTTTATTCATTTAGGGGGAGTTAAGAAAAAACTTATGATTTTCAATTTTATTCAAATAATAATTATTTTTCCATCATCAAAAAGGGTGAGATTGTTGAGATAGTTGCTACTCAATTTTGCATGTTGGATATTCTTGTAACTTGTATGTTTTTGATGATTCCAAATATTATTACTTTGATTATTTTTTCTCCTAACATATTTTGAAAGAATAGTTTTGCTCTTATGTATACTAACATTTTAGGAAAATCATACTCTAGATTATTGAAGACTTCAAATCAAGATCAGTTTAGAGTTTATTATAATTGAAGTTTGTATTTTCCATTTTATTGAGTCTGAGAGAGTATGATTGTAATTTGAGTAACTGAGCATACACACACCAGAGGAGAGTTTAAATTACATATTTTTAAACTGATCATGTTGTACTATATTACTTCATACGGGATGATCTGGTCAGTTATTTTTTCCCGATGAGCAGTTGAATGAACAAAAATGAAAATATTTTTTCTAAGTATGAATCATACGGGACGATCTCAGTTTTCATATAGGGTCGAACACCTCTTTTTTGTACTTGCATGAAGATCATACGAGATGATCTTAGTCTTCATATAGGGATGAACACCTCTATTTTATTCTTGCACGAAGATCGTACGGGACGATCTCATTTTTCATATAGGGACATGCCTCTATTTTATTCTCGCACGAAGATCGTACGGGACGATCCCACTTTTCGTACAAGAACGAATGCCTCTAATTTTGTTCTCGCACGAAAATGTTTTTCTAAGTATAGGATCATACGGGATGATTCCCATTTCGTACCAAGACGAACGTCTAGGGTCTGTTCTTGCTCATTTCGTCCTAACATTTCGTATAGATGAAATTTGAAATTTTTTAACTAATCATCCCAAATGAATTAAGTTTGTACCAGACGATGATCGCATATAAAATGATTTCATTCCCATTCACAACAGGTTTGTATGCAACAGAATTTGAACCATTCATGCGTACTAACATATGATCATACTATACGATCGTGTATGCCATAATTTAAAATTTTTAATTTTTTGGATGGTTTTTTGTGTCTTTTCTATAAAACTTCCATTAAATATTGACGTTAAAATTTTTTGATTCATGATTTTTCAAGGGTAATTGAAGGAGAGAGTGTGAGAGAGTGTTTGAGAGAGATTTCTTGCTAGTAAACTGTGAACGATTCACAAGATTACTCAAAAGTAATGATCTCTATGTGTGATTTGAGTTTTTCAATCTTCCTCTTATATTTCTCGATTGCTTGTGAGAAAAATCTTTGAAGAAGATCCGGTTCTCTATCGACACTTAGAAAGTGTGAAAGGACAACTGTTCTTTTCCAATACTTAGAGAGTGTGAACAGCTGAAGGTACTCTACCTACATTGGAGGGTGTGAAAGGATGAAGGTTCTCTGCCTACACTTAGAGGGTGTTAAAGGACGATGGTTCTCTATCACACTAGGGATTTGTGGAAGAGAGTTTTGTAAAGGCTTCTCTGCCTTACTATGGGAGCAAAATGAGAGTCACTTTGGTAATAGTGCAATACTTGAAGAGAAAGTCTTCAAGGAGTGGATGTAGGTCGTATTTCACTGAACGACTATAAAACTTTATGTCATTTTAATTTCTGCTGCTTACTTACTATAAGTTATTTTAATTCTATGTTTGAAAAGTTTTATTTTTTGAAACTTTAATTAACTTGCCTTTTTAATCAATCAGTTTCAAATTTTAAAATCCAAGAAAATTTTTAAAATTACTAATTCACCACCCTCCCCCCTCTTGGTTAGCCTTGGGACATAAGCTTAGGTTTAACAACCTATTCAAGATTCAATAAGAATCAACAATGGTTCCCTCAATTCCTACAAGCTACATATTCCATAAGAGGTGTTAAATCACCAATGTGTATGATGTCACCAAGTTGATGACTTAGTGAGTAGCCATTTATTTTTTCTACTCCCTTTTTTTATATTTATACATATATGTTTTTTACACATATCACCTTATTATTTCATTTACTGGGTGTATGGATATTGAGGTTTAGTATAATTCCTGAATGAATGGAATAATGAATTTATGAAGATCAAATATCTTCAAGGTGAATACAGGCAAAAGTTTCATCTGGAACTTGTTAAGATGATCAGCAGTATCCAGGTTGATTCCAGCAGAGATGACTTGCTGGAAATGCAGAAGTTCTATCCCGGTAGAATAGTTTATGGATTGGCTTTTGAACAAGTATTAAGAAGAAGATTCAGTTTAATTGATGATGACTATTATAGTTGGCTGAATAAACTCAAGTTAAGCAAGAAGGTGGAGATGTTTTGGTGGAGACTTGGGAATTCATCTATTCCTACCAACCTATATCTTAAGAACCGTAAGCTCCTGGATAATGATTCTTGTGCTAGAGGTTGTGTAATGGTGGAGAACTATGAACATATCATTGTTCAATGAAAGTATTTGATTGAAATCATCAATCAGCTTATTGGTTGGGGTATTTCTATTCCAATTTTTCATTCCTTGGATCATTGTCTCAAGGAACTTAAGAAAATTTCAGCAAATAATCTGGGTACTGTACAAATCTATTGTACCATTGTTTACTTCTCTTGGAAAAATAGGAATGAGATTAAGCATGGCAAAACAGCACTTCCTTCTTATGTGGTTGCTTCTAATGTATTATCAGTGGCCATTAACAAGACTAGTCCGTCTCTTTCTAACTATAGCACTAACCTCCTAAGGGAGTCTCATGTTTCTTGGTGCCCCCCACCAAAAGAATGGATGAAAATCAATATTGATGCTTCCTTAACTACTTCGGGCTTAGCTGGAATTGGTGGTGTGTTTCGGGACTGCAACGGTAGGTTCATACTTGCATTTGGGGAGAAGATGATGCATTGGGATATAGCACAGTTGGAGATGGGAGCAATTCTCTCGGTCAAGAACTATGTCAAAAGCTGGATGAGGGACTATAAAAGTGTGATTGTGGAAAGTGATAACATTAATGTTATCAACTACATTCAAAACTCTTGGAAGCAGAACAAAGGGATTATGAAATTCAATTTGGTATGAGATTATTTATTTGTGAATGATTTCAATAAAGTTGTCTTTTTACATGCTTATAGGAAATGTAATAAGGTAGCCAACTTGTGTGCTACTATGGCTTTAGAGAATAGTTTTTATTTTGATAGCTTTTGTTTTGATGATATCCCTCCCTTGATTGCTAGTTTGATCAAGGAAGAGTATCATCCTTTTGATGTTTGTAATTAGTTCTTTTCATTTTTCTCCTTAATGCAAATTGCATTTCTTCAAAAAAAAACTTACATGCAAAAGTATGATTGAAATACCAAAGTGATGAAGACAGTGAAAGAATAATTATCCAAATGCAGAGATGATTTGGTTACCATGGTGACTTAAACTTCTTTATAGAATTAGCAGATATATCACATCTACATTATTCTAGTGGATGCATAAATGATGATCAATCATTAGATCTCTAAAGAGAAGATAGCACCCCTTAAAGATTCAAACAACAAAATTTAGAATTTCATAGCTAAGAAAGGAACTGCTACATCAAAGGCCAAATCTAGATCAGGACCTCCAAAAGCTATAAAATATTTTAAGAAGTTTGTACCCTTTAAGAGCATAATTTGGGATCATTTTTTGGAGGCTCAAAGTGAAGGCTTTGGAGCAACAGTGTATTGAAGAAGGATTTATTGCTACTTCTTGTAGATAAACCATATAATCATTCAAAATAGCATATCTTTTAACTATAGTAGATTTTATTAATGCTACTTCTTGTGGTTCTTCAATTATAGGTTCATTAGTGACAATTTTATTTTATGATATATTATCGTTCATTTGCTCATCCTGTATGTTATCAAACTTTTCAATAAGTATAGGAATAACAACTTTATTAGAGGTGACGGGCAAAGAAATTTTTACCCCAACTTCTTTAACCTATACAATACGAGGTTCTATACTCCCACTAATTTCACCATTCTCAATGAACCTAGCATTTCTAGTTTCAACAATTTTCATATTATGATTAGGACAATAAAATTTATACCCTTTAAATTTTTCTAGATAACCAATGAAAGAACCACTAGTTATTCTAGAATCAAGTTTTCTTTCATGTGAATTATAAATTTTTATTTCTGCTGGACAACTCCAAACATGTATGTGTCTTAACTAGGGTTTCTTCCTATCCATAACTCAAAAGGTGTAAAACCCCACAGATTTTCCATTTTTTTGTGCTGTTAGTCCGTACGAACTGACTTTAATACGAGACGAACTGAAGAAAATTGTGAAAATCTATATGGTTAGTACGTATGAACTGCCTGTACGAACCTGAGTTCGTCCGTAAAAAACCTGGATTCATCCGGGATGAAATTTGTACACAGAGCAAGTCGTCCAGGAACGAATACACTTCGTCTTGACGAGATTTGTCCAGAGGGCAAATCATTCCGGGACGAATAGGAATCGTCCAGAACGATCCTGTTTGATAAGTATCGGATTTGAGATATTTTGAATCATTTGGAAGAGAGAGAAAAAACTGGAGAGAGAAAGAGAAGGAAAGAGAAGAGGAAGGCTTGGTTTTGGAGCTCGAGGTACGTTTTTCGTCTGATGCCGCTGTTGAAAGATTTGTTTATCTCACAGTAAGGACTCCAAATCCTATTTTTGATTTTGAAGATTTCGAGTTTTGGTATTTTTCTACTCAGTTTTGTGTTTCTGTTACCCAAAAATGTGCATATCTTTGTATTGACGAAACTTTTACCGTGTAACTTTTGGTATGTTTCTGAGATGATGTTTTTATACGATTTGAGTATTTTTGTAAAGTTTTCACCGGGTATTTTGACTTCTGATGTGTTTTTATCGAATAGCAAATTATCTAGATGTTGAAAAATATTGCTTCAATACAAGTAAAGCTTTGAAACATTGTTTTATCCAATTTCTGGTAATTTGGTGATTTTCTGAAACTGTGTATTTTGACTATGTTTGGAATTTCTGTCGACTGTACGATATTTGAAGGATTCTCTTCTTTTTAGTTTAATTTTGTTTGCTGATTGCAATTTATTACTATGAATGTGGATATATGAGTGAATTATTGTTATACATATTACTGAAAGACAAGTGAAGACTGGTTGAACCGTTGGTTGGAGATTGATTTGACCTGTACAGGATGGTGGGCCGACGGGCTTTCCTTTAAAAAGGGTTTTATATTATTCTCTATTGATCATTGATATAACGATTAGGAGTCATAAGGAGCTTATGCCGACGGGCGGCCGACGGGCAAAGAGTGATGACTCTACTGAGCCAACAGATTATTAACATCGATACTAACCTTGAAAAATACCTTAATAACCATCAATTGTTGTTTCCAATCAATTGGAAACCCACTCCAACCTAATGGATCAAACTCAATGTGGATGCTTCTCTTGGCAAAAATTATAATGCTGACATTGGAGGTGTAATTAGAGATAGCAAAGGTAGATTTTTGTTTGCCTTTGGTTTCAAACGTACACATTGGGATATCTCGGTACTAGAGATGGAAGCTTTACAGGCCTTAAAAAAGGTAGTTCAAGAATGGATGTATGTAAAGGAATCATTATTGAAGGAGATAATTATAATGTTATGAAGCATATCCATAAGATCTTAAATGAAGGTTTAATTGAAGGTAACAATCCAAAAATTCTTGATTTTTTCTTTCTAAGAAATTTCAATCAAGTTATTATTCAATATGTGAATAGAAGTTGTAATATGTTAGCCGATTGTTGTGTTAACCTTGCTGGGTTTGGTGACTTTATTTGGGATAATTTGGTTACCAATAATGTTCCTCCTATCTTCTACAAAGTGTTGGAGGAATGTGATAGTCTTTACTCTGTTTAGAACTCTCTATTTTTTTTTTCTTGATTAATAATATTGCTTAGTGCATCTTCTCAAAAAAGAAATAATAATGGAGATGAATCCCCTCTTATTGTGCTAGCACTAGTTATCGAATCCCTCATAGAAGTTGAATGATCTCATTTTAAGATTCTTCTATTTTTTTAATATGATATTCAAGGGATGGTCCAAATGTGTTGATTCTTATTGAATCTCATTTAGGTTGTTAGATCTAAGTTAATGCCAAAGGCTAACTAAGTGAAGGGGTGAATTGGTACTTTTAAAAAATTAACCTTCTTGGATTTTAAAAGTGAAATCAATTAATGATTCATAGCAAGTTAATTTTAAAGTTTTCAAAATAATTTTTCAACCACAGAATCAATAACTTGCAGTAAGTAAATAAGCAACCAAAATAAAAGACACAAAGGTTTATAATGGTTCAGTCAAATATGACCTACATCCACTCCCTGAAGCCTCACACTTCAAGTATTGCACTATTACCAAAGTGACTCTCCTTTTGCCCCCATAGCAAGGTAGAGAAGCCTTTACAAAACTCTCTTCCACTAATCCTCGGTGTGGCAAAGAATCGTCATCCTTTCAGACCCTCCAAGTGTAGGTAGAAAACTTTCATTCTTTCACACCCTCTAAGTATAGGCAGAAAACCTTTGGCTGTTCACACTCCAAGTGTAGGCAGAGAACCTTTGGCTGTTCACACTCTCTAAGTGTAGGTAGAGAACCTTTAGCTATTCACATTCTCCAAGAGTCGATAGAAAACTAGATCTTCTTGAAAGATCTTCACATGAGCAATCTAGAAAGATAAGAAAAAGAGTAAAGAAACACAAATCACACTCAGAGATCCTTACCCTTGAGTAACCTTATGAACCCTTCACACTCCACTAGGAAGAAATCTCTCATAAACACTCTATCGTACTCTCTCCTTTAATTTCCCTTTAAAAATCATGAAGACCAAATGATAAAAAGATTAAGTGACAGCTTTTAATGGTCCTTTTATACAAAAGATACGAAAAACCGTCCAAAAAATTGATTTTTCAATTTTGAGCATTCACGATCATACAGTATGATTGTTTATTCGTATGTATGAATAGTTCATAAACTATTGCGTACAAACTCATTGTGAATCGGTACGAACTCATTTCGCATGATCATCATCTGATACAAACCAAGTTCGTCCGGTATGAATAGATACATTTTAAAGTTCGTCTGTAAAAAAAGTCAGGACAAACTAAATAAAAACAGAATACAAAAATTTGTCTTGGGATGATCGTAAATATCATCCCGTACGATATGCATCCGAGGATAGAACAGAGACGTTCGTCCTAGGATGAAATAAAATATCATTAGTATAATCTTTGTTAGAAGAAAAACCAGAGACGTTTGTCTCGGGATAAAATTAAATATTATCTGTATGATCTTCTTCCAAGGATAGAATAGAGGCGTTCATCCTAGGATGTTCATAAAATATCATCCTTACAATCTTCATCTGAGGATAAAATAGAGGAGTTTGTCCCGGTATGATAAAAAAAAATCGTCGGTGCGATCTTCTTATTAGGACAAAATAGAGCTGTTCGTCCCAGTACAATCAAAAAATATCTTATGTACAAACTTCATATTAGGACAAAATAGAGTCATTCATCCCGATACGATCAAAAAATATCGTACGTATGAACTATACTTAGAAAAAAAAATCCATCTCTATTCGTTCTATTGCTCATTGGGGAAAATAACTGACCAGATCATCCCATACGAAAGTTTATCATATAGTACGATCAGTTTAAAAAATTATGAATTTTAAACTCTCCCCCGGTGTATGTGTGCTAAGTTACTCTATTAAAATCACACTATTGTCAAATATGATTCTTTTGGATCTAGTTGAAATCTAGCACACAAATAAACACTGAATATAATATCGAGTTTGCTAGTAATCAAATAAAGTAAAGATCTAATTATTCCTCTAAATTTCTTTTGATCAACAGATTTTCCCTTTGGGTCATTATCCAATTGAACTGAGGAACTCATAGGTATACTAACAGGTTTAGCATTGTCCATTTTATACTTTTTGAGGATATTCTTAACATACTTCAACTGACTAAGAAATATTTCTTCCTTAATTTGCTTAATGCTAAAACTTATAAAGTAACTTAAATTTCTCATTAGACTCATCTCAAATTCACTACTCATTGTTTTTGAAAAATTATCACAAAGATTTTTATTTGTAGAACCACAGATGATATCATCAACATAAATTTGTATAATGAGTATATCTTCTCCTAATTTCTTCAAAAAGAGAGTTGTGTCCACACTTCCTTTTTCAGAAGATCTCTTAAGTAGGAAAGTGCAAAATCTCTCAAACCATGACCTAGGTGTCTGTTCAATCCATATAATGCCTTCTTTAATTTAAAAACCTAATTTGGGTACTTTGAATTTTTAAAACCTGAAGGCTGATCAACATAAACATCCTCTTAAATTAAGCCATTTAAAAAGGCACTTGTAACATTCATTTGAAATAATTTAAATCCTTTAAAACATGCAAAGGCTAACAAAACCCTTATTGCTTCAAGTCTCGCTACAGGGGCAAAAGTTTCCTCAAAATTAATCTCTTCAATCTGATTATACACCTTAGCCACTAATCTAGCCTTATTTTTAATGACAACTCCTAAGTCATTCATTTTATTCTCGAATAACCACTTAGTTTCAACTACACAATGATCATTTATCCTTGTAATTAATTTCCAAACATCATTCTTTACAAATTGATTCAATTCTTCATGCATTGATAAAATCCAAAATTTATCCAAAAGTGCTTGATTTATATTTATGGGTTCTATTATAGAAATAAAGGTAGAATGATTGACTTATTTACTCAGTCCATGCCTAGTCCTAACACTCTCACTAGGTTGACCTAAAATCAATTCCTTAGGGTGGTTTTTAGAAAATCTTAATTCTCTAGGAAATGACTTTTCTAACTCCAAATTTTCATCCAAATTTATTTTCTAAATCTTTTAGAAGTTAATTTCTATGTTATCCTCTTTAATATTTGACTCTTTCAAAATTTTAGATTCATCAAATATAATATGTGTGGTCTCCTCAACTACTAAAGTTCTTTTATTAAATACTCTATAAGATTTTCCAACACTAGACTATCCAAGAAAAATTCTTTTATCAAAATTTAGATTAAATTTTTCTAAGGTTGATTTTCCATTCTTATCTATGAACACCTTAGATCCAAAAATATACAAATATGATAAATTAGGTGTTCTCCCTTTTAGAATCTCATAGGGTGTTTTGTTCAATTTTGTCCTATTGTTTATCCTATTTAGAATATAACATGTCGTGCTAACCACTTCAGCCCAAATATATTTAGGAAGTAAGTTTTCTACCAACATTTTTCAAGCGCTATTAATATTCTATTCTTTCATTCGACTACCCCATTCTGCTGAGGGATTCTAGGTGTAGAAAAATTATGATCAATTCCTTTCTCTTTATAAAAATATTCAATTTTTTTATTTTCAAATTCAGCGTTGTGATCACTATGAATTGTTAAAATCTCACATCCTAATTTCCTCTAATTCTAAGTTAAAAATCTCTAAACTCCTCAAATGATTTACTCCTATGCTATAAAAATTTAACCCAAGTGAATCTTGAAAAATTATCTAATATCACAAATTCGTATACCTTCTATACTAGACTCACAATTCCAACAGCTCCAAAAGATCCATATCTAAAATCTCCAAAGGTTTACTAGTTCTAAGATACTTATTCTACTAAAAAGAGGACTTCACCTATTTTCCTAATTGACATGCATCACAAAGTTGATCCTTAGTAATGTCTAGTTTTGGTATACCTCTAACCAAATCTTTTTGCATAATATTTCTAAGATTTTTCATACTAGAATGACAAAGTCTCCTATACTAAAGCCATGATTCATCAGAAATAGTTTTTAAATAAAAAGCATTAGGAACTGAAATACAATTCAAATCTAGCATTTAAATATTATTTACCCTTTTTCCATGCAAAATGTTATTTCCATATAGGCTTAATATGCAATTAGTAGGAAACAATTTAACATTGTATCCTTTATCACATAACTGACTTATACTCAATAGATTATGCTTTAAGCCTTTTACTAGCAGTACATTTTCAATAAAGAAGTTTTGTAAGTTTCCAATCATACCTGATCCAACCACCTTCCTAGTGATTTTATCTCCAAGTGTAACCCTGCCTCCACTTCTGACTTCCAACGATATAAATTGGTTAGTGTCTCCAGTCATATGCTTTAAGAAATCATTGTCATGGTACCAAATGCTCTCATGAGGCCTTGTATGAGAGCGTGCATGCAAGACTATCAAATGTTAGACCTGGTAACCCAAATAAGTTTGGGTTCACCTTTTGACAAATTAAAACTAGATGCATGTATGATATGTCTAGGTTTATGCATCTTTAGTCTCCAAACCAAATGAGTATTTCTATATAGAGTATAAGTGTGTGAAATATATCCAATCAATCCACAACTATAATATTTAACTCTAGAAAATATATTTCTTAATTTTCTATAACTACTCTGTCTATTCCTGGGTTGTAAAAGTTTTTGCTTCAAAATAGGATTTTTAAAATCTTCAAGTGCTGGGGGTTTGTTTTTTTCCCGTCTTTTAATGCATTGGTTGCATTTTCTTCAAAAAAAAAAGTGCTGGCGGTTTCCTATTTTCCTCGAGAGCTTGCACTTTCAGTTTAAAAAATATATTCATATCTTTTAGAATATTGTTACTATAGTTCAAATGATATTTTTCACTCTTTAATTCATCCTTAAAATCTTTAAATTCTTTTTTCAATTATGCATAAGATGTTTTCAAAATCTCATTTTTCTTATTCAAGTTATCAAACTCATCAAGTAAGTTTATGTTATTGTTATCTATCAATGCATAATATTTTATAAGGATTTCATGTTCTCTTTGTAATTTTTTTAATTCTAAATTAAGACTAGCATGCATTTTCTTTAGCTTTCTATATGCACGATGTATTCTTTCAAAAACTCTAATAATTCATTGTAAGTCAAGTCACATTCCTCTTTTTGATCAGACTGATCAAGATTATCAGCCACTAAGCACAAGTTGGTGACTTTCTCCTCCTTTTCAATTTTTGACAAATCTGAAGCCGAGTCCATCCAAAAAGCTCTTTAGAATCTCTTCTTGGCCTTCTTCACATTTGGTTTCTCCTCTGCCTTCTTCTTGCTAGGCCCTATAAGTTTTGAGCAGTCTGATTTTACATGTCTTGGTTTCTTGCATTCAAAGCAAATCACATCATTTGAAACCTTGACATTCTTATTAAATTTACCTCTATTCCACTATCGGCATCTCTTCTGCTTCCTCTTTAGAAAGCTTCTAAATTGCCTAGTCATTAAGGCAATATCATCCTCATCCTCAAGTTGTGATAGATCACTCTTCGACTCCTCTACTTTCAATGCAATATTTTTCTCCTTTCATTATTCTCCTGCATCAATCATTTTTTGACTCACTCCTTATTCATAAGCAATTAGTGATCGAAGAAGATCATCAATAGAGTAAATATTTAAATCTTTAGACTCTGTAATTACAGTAATTATAGCATCATATAAAGTAGGCAAATAATGGAGAATCTTATTAACTATTTCAACATTTGTTTGCTCTCTACCTAATGCATGCAAATAAGTGACTATCTGTATGAATCTTATGTACATGTCAGAAATAGATTCATTGGGTTTTATGCAAAATAACTCATAGTCATGTAATAAGATGTTAAGTCTAGATCGATTTACTTCATTAGTCCGTTCATAAGTGATATAAAGTCTATCCCACATGTCCTTTCCACTTTTGCAAGTTGAAACCCTCATATAATCTTCTGATTTAAGTGCATAAAAGAAATTGTTTAAGCATTTTGCATTTATTTGTGCTAACTCATGTTGTTCTACAGTCCAATCTGCAAAGGGAATATCAACTTTAATACAATCAACTAATCTAGTTAGTTTTGTATGTCCTTCTTGTACTAAGATCCACATACGATAATCTAAACACTGTAAAAATATAGACACGCGTGTTTTCCAAAAATTGAATAGGGTGTTATCAAATAAAGGAGATCTAGTGATCGAATATCCTTCGGGTGTGTTTCGATTTCCAAAATTAGTCATGCTCGTTAATCAAAAAGTAGTCTAAACTTATAATTTTGAAACAAAGCTCTGATACCACTTTTTTATTCTTATTGAATATCAATTAGGTTATTAGACCTAAGTTAATGTCCAAAGGATAACTAAGAGCGGGGTGAATTGGTACTTTTAAAAATTTAACCTTCTTAGATTTTAAAAGTGAAACCAATTAATGATTTGTAGCAAGTTAATTTTAAAGTTTTTAAAATAATTTTTCAACCACCAAAATCAACAACTTGCAGTAAGTAAATAAGCAGCGGAAATAAAAGACACAAAGGTTTATAGTGATTCAGTCAAACACGGCCTACATCCACTCCCTGAAGCCTTCCACTTCAGATATTGTACAATTACCAAAGTGACTCTTCTTTTTCCCCCACAGCAAGGTAGAGAAGCCTTTACAAAACTCTCTTCCACAAATTCCCAGTGCAGTAGAGAACTGTCATCCTTTCACACCCTCTAAGTGTAGGCAGAGAACCTTCATCCTTTTATACCTTCCAAGTGTAGGTAGAGAACTATCATCCTTTCAAACTCTCCAAGTGTAAGAAGAGAACCTTTGATGATTCACACTCTCCAAGTGTAGGTAGAGAACCTTCGGCTATTCACACTCTGCAAGTGTCGGTAGAGAATCAGATCTTCTTGAAAGATCTTCACACGAGCAATCTAGAAAGACAAGATAAAGAGTAAAAAAATACAAATCACACTCAAAGATCCTTACCCTTGAGTAACATTGTGAACCCTTCACACTCCACTAGGAAGAAATCTCTCTCAAACACTCTCTTGCACTCTCTCCTTCAATTGCCCTTTACAAATCATGAAGATCAAATGACAAAAAGATTAAGTGATAATTTTTAATGGCCCGTTCATACAAAAGTCATTAAAAATCGACCAGAAAACTGAAGTTTTCAATTTTGAGCGTACATGATCATACAGTACGATCATCTATTCGTATGTATGAATAGCTCAAAAACTATTGCGTACAAACTCATTGTTAATCCGTGCAAATTCATTTCATTCACGATCATTGTCTGATACAAACCAAGTTCGTCCAGTATGAACAAAACCATTTTAAAGTTTGTTTATATGAAAAGTTAGGATGAACTAAACAAAAATAGAATAGAGACATTTGGCCTAGGATGATTATACATATCATCCCATACAATATTCCTCCGAGGATAGAATTGGGATGAAATAAAATATCATCCATATGATCTTCATTAGAAGAAAAACTAGAGACGTTCGTTCGAGGATGAAATTAAATATCGTTCGTACGATCTTCTTCTAAGGATAGAATAGAGGCATTAATCCTGGGATGATCATAAAATATCATCCATATGATCTTCATCTGAGGAAAAAATAGAGCCGTTCATCTTGATACGATCAAAAAATATCATCCGAACTATCTTCAAATTAGGACAAAATAGAGTCATTTGACCTGATATGATCAAAAAATATCATACATATGAACTTCGTAATAAGATAAAATATAGCTGTTCATCTCGGTACGATAACAAAATATCGTACGTATGAACTATACTTAGAAATGACAAAACTTAGATAAATTGGATCCTGGCGACCAAGGGAAGAGAGAGAAGCTCCACAATTCAAGGAAGGATTTTGGAAAGTGAGTTTGAAGATTTTGGGTGCAAAGATTGGAGATGGAAGAAGGTGGCGGGTCATCTATGGATGACCGGAACACCAAATCCATTTCATCAACCGCGAGTCCAATTATGTTGGATTCAAAAGATAGGTTCTCCTTCAAATGCATCTCCCCGCACAATCTTCGAGTTTTAGAAACTCCTCTTGTTATCAAAGAGGGATGTCTTTTGGCTAAACAAAAGACATTGACGGACTCTAGTAAAGGGAAAGAAGTAATTGTGATTTCTAACAATCTACCTAAATCTCCCTCACCGGTTTCTATTGTTGGAGCTAATGACGAAGAAGCTTCTTCTTCAAGGAGAAGTTTTGTTGATATTTTGAACACTAATAAAGATAATTTCAATAATTATTAATTCTTCAAATGTTCATAATTCTAATGTGTGGACTAAAAAACCACACATTAAAATTAATTGGGATAAAAATCTTGAGGAGGATGAAGATTTAAACATTGTCAAACTGGATAAGGATAATGAAATATCCAATATTCAAGTTTTGAGTAAATCTTTGGTGGTTAAAATTCTTGGGAAAAATTTATCTTTCTCAAAATGTGCCATTGAGTTAAGAAAACAATGGAAGAAAATTGGAGGATTCCATATAACCATTATTGGCTTAGATTGGCTTCTTTGTTCATTTCAATCTCATGAAGGCATGGAAGCAGTTCTTAATGGAGGTCCATGGTTTGTAGGGGGTTTTGCAGTTTGGTTAGACAAATGGTCTCCTAACTTCTCTCCTAATTCATTAGAAGGTGTTTCAGCTCCAATCTGGGTTCGTCTTCCTCACCTTCCACTACACTATTGGGATGAGTCCAATATCACTAGAATTATGTCTAAAATTTGGACTCCATTACTTTTAGATGGTAATATGTTCAGGTGCGGAAGGAGAGAATTTTCTAGAGCATGTATTCGAGTTAATTTGAACTCAAAACTCCCCACTGGAATATGGGTGGAAGGGTTACATGGAAGATTTTTTCAAAAGTTTGAAAACGAAAATATTTCATCGCTTTGTTTCAAATGTGGGAGGATATGGAATATTGAATCAGTTTGTTCCAATGTTGAAGATATCCCTTTCATCTCAAATCATACTGAAAATCCTTATGGTCCTTGGATGTAAGTTAAGTTCAAAAACAAGAAGAAATCAGCAAGTAATCGATTGAAAGCCAAGGTTTTTTTAGCAGTAGAAAAATCAGGAACTGCTGAAATTCTGGCTCAAGCTGAAGTACAAACAATGGCAGATGAAAACAAGCTCAATTCTATGTTCGATCCAATGGTAGTTGCAAGTTCCAAAAGCCAACTTGAAGAAACGGCTGGATTCAAGGAAGGAGATGAAGGGGCGGTTAACCAGGATTTGAATTTCAAATTAGACCAGCAAGCTTCTCAAAATTCAGTTGGTGTATCTAATTCATTTAATGCATTAGCTGATGTGGATAAGGTGATGGTTGATGTGTTAAATGAAACCAATAAAATAGAAAATGTAGTTTCTGAAAATATGGACTTTCAATTTTCAGATTTTGAAAGTTCAAAAAATCTGTATCAACCAGGAATTTTGGTGTCCTCAAATGTTGTTCAAATTACAAATGATACTTTGATTGATCCAAAGGTGGTTGAGACTCTAGCTCCGGCTTTCTCTCCAACGCTCTCAGCAATCAAATTCAAAATTCCACAAACTTTGGAGGAGGAAAAGGAGGCTGAAAAGGTTTTGACTACTCAAGGAGCTGAAATTTCTCCCTTAACAGCTTTGACGGCTGCTACTCATTTTAATAATGCTGAAGTTTTGGGGACTTACATAACAGAATCATCAACAAATTTGGCGGCTGTGATAATGCAAATGGTAATACTACAATCCATGATAATTCTTCTCCTCCATCAGCTATTAGTTTGAATTTCAAAAAAAAATATTCTTAAAAAAGATTAAAACTTTTTTAAGAAAAATGTTTCCTCCGGTTCAAAGCGTGTCTTATTCAAAGAACTTCAAGCATTGGGACCATTGAAAGAACTACCTAGAAGGAAGATGGCTGAACACCAAGAGAAGAATGGTTTGAAAGGTTCTTCTTCCTTTTTATCTCACTAATATGAAGAAGGATAAGCCTGTGGATAGCAACAAAAAAGAGATTTTTTTTAAGATAGAGAAATTGATCATAAAGTTTGGCATAGTGTTACCAAACTTTTGGAATTTATTACAGAACTATAATTTTATTTTTAGCTTTCACTTCCGTTTCCTTAGTTTAATTTGTTATTTTAAACTTTGCCTAATTATTAATGAGATCTTTATTAATTCTTATTCTCTAACTGGATGGGAACTCTGGGATACTAATCAACCCTCGGGTTGTCTTAATCTTTGGTATCCCCTGCATCTCAATAGTTTCAAAATGAGAGATAGTGGATTTCATTACATTTATAAGAAGTTTAAATTAACAAATTTAATTTTAATAAGTTCCTTTTTTCTTGTTAAAAAAAAGGAATCATTAGCTTCTTTTTACTAGTTTGTATAAGGATTTCTTCGTTTTCATTTTAATGCAATTTATGCATTCTCTCAAAAAAAAAAAAAAAGAACTATACTTAGAAAATTTTTTGCCATCATTATTTGTTCCATTGCTCGTTGGGGAAAATAATTGACCAGATCATCCCGTACGAAAGGGTATCACAAAGTATGATCAATTTAAAAATTTTTGAATTTTAAATTCTAACCTGGAATGTGTGTGTGCTAGTTACTTAATTACAATCACACTCACTCAAAAAAATTGAAAATATAGACTTCAATTATAATAAACTCTAAACTGGTCTGATTTGAAGTCTTCAACAATCTGGAGTATGATTTCCCTAAAATGTTAGTACACATAAGAGCAAAAATAATTCTTCAAAAATATGTTAGGAGAAATAATAATCAAAATAATAATACTTGAAATCATCAAAAACATATAAGTTGCAAAAATATCAAACATGCATAGCAACTATCTCAACATGATGTTCCTTCCCCAATAGGTTTTCACCTACTAAGATAAAGATAGGAAAATACCTGACATCACAAGTTTATAAACTGATTCTTAGATTGATGTGTGTTGGAGTAGATGGATTCCATACTGTGATTGTTATGCCTGTTGATCATTGAAGTGGTTCTTAGGATCATGGAATTGATGTTTCTCACAAACAACAATAAACTGTTACAGGCTAGAAAAAAAGAGGCAATATAGTTAGGGAATTTTTTGACTTTGCATTACTCTGATATTCATCACATAAAAAGAAAAGATAAAACACAAGGATTTTTTACTTAAAAACCCCTGAAAAAGGAAAAAAACATGGGGGTTATACCTAGTCTAAGTGAGTCCACTAAATTTGAGTGAGTTATAAAACTTGGTCCATCCTTTAATTTGGAAACTATGAAATTACAATACTTTAATAAGTTGAGTAGAAGTCCGATAATGGTCAATGATCACTATAGGAAACCATTAAAAAGATACGCCAAAAATTATGTTGTTAGAAATGACAGTTTTTTTACGGTAACATAAAGACGAAATTTTTGGCATATATTATGCTGGTAAATATCTGATGTATTATCTGTAATAAAAGATGTCGTAATCTATAAACCCATATTATAATACGGCATATTTTCTATCGATAATTTCTGGCATACAAACCGATGAATATTATGCTGATGTATTTAAACACGTCAAGTACTTTTCGCCAAATTACTCGACAAAAAAGTCTCCGATATCCTAGTCTCCAAAAAATTCATCGATAAAAACCCTATTTCAAACCCAAAACTATCTACCTTATCATTACATTCCTCCCCATTTTTGTTCGCTTAGCTCGCCTTCTTCAACTTAGCCAAACATCGTTGTTTCCAAGATCGACCCATCACCCGACGGCTTCCACCGAGTTTGCCGATATTCGCTGCCTCAGTCGCTGACTTCCGCCATTGTTTTGACAAAAATCCACCGTAAGATTTTCTTTTTTCATGAATTTTTGTGGTAGAAATTAGCAATATATTGTATGACTATACATGCATTTTGTTCATGATATTTTTCTTGTTAATGAGTCTAGGGAGGGATATGAGGTGTATATTGTTAGTAGAATTCAAATTGGATGGTTCAAATAGATGAATGCGGTGAGATTTGAGAGGGAGTTGATGTGTAGAATATGTAGTGAGACTTGAGAGGTAGTTTATGTTTGCAAGATGTGGTGAGACTTATGATGTGAGATATAAAATTCCCCTCATTCATAGGTAAGGGTTATTGAATAAGATGTGGTGAGACACATTAAAATGTTGGAGAAGCACTTGTGCAAAATATATTTAGAGAGAGTTAAAGAGTTACCTTACAATTGAAGACCACGACCATAGAAATATATCCGACGGAAATATCTTTAGAAAATCGATAAAAGACACATTGAAATTTGTCTATTTCTCTTTAAAAGATTTTCTAACAATATCTAATAGCTTCATATTATATGTAGGCTATATTTTGGGTATTAGATTTCAAAGAAGTTGGATGTACAACTGATTGGCACAAAGAAGAAAGACATTAATATTTTAGTTCACTAATGAGGTGAACATTTTCATTCAGATAGTGAATCAACTGCTTAGCTTCATCTCAGATGGAATGTTTCGATGCCCATATTCTAATCATAACAATCAAGTGCACCTAAGACCAGATGATGTAATTATTGATCTATATCGTAGACGGTTCATGCTAGAATATTAGGTTTAAACTTCTCATGGTGAGTACGAGCCATATTTTTATTCTCAATGCGGCTCATCTATAAGCAGTAATATAAATGAAGATGAAAGAATCCTACTATATCTTAAGTAATTAGTTCATGATACAACTGGAATATAATTGAACAATATAAAGAAGAATTACCAAATAAGGAGGCACAAAATTTTTATGAATTATTGCATGCAGCCAAACAACCAATATGGAAGGGGTGCACCACTCACTCATAGTTATCCATTACTCTAAAGATGCTAAGCATCAAAGCATAATATAATGTTTCTCGTGAATCTTTTATATCATACAAAGAAGTTAGTTTCCAAACTTGATTTGACATACACAAATATAGATTATTGTGTCAATGAATGTATATTATATTTTAAAGATAATTTATTAGAAATTGTATGCCATCATTGTAATGCACCAAGATTTAAAATAAAGTCTAGAACAAAAAAAAAGCTGAAGGAAGTACCTGTCAGTAGGATGTTTTACTTACCAATAATTCCTAGACTACAACTATTATCTGCATCCATGAAATCTGTTGTACATATGAGATGGCATAATGAACACATTCTACAAGAAGGTGTTATTATTACACATTATTTATCTTACTTAATTGTGATGAAGTTAAGTCATATCTCAAGTAAATATTAGTTAGCATGTTCATATATTTTTTATTCATAACTTTGATCTAAACCCTAAAGTTTGTAGTAGGTTCATTAATGGTTGAAGTACATTAGAACCAGTAGAAGTCTAGAAGATATTAGAGAAAGAAATCACTACTTGGTTTAAAAATATAGTATATTTTTTTAACTTTTTATTTTGAGTATTTTTTCTTAATTAGTTAGCACAATATGCAATAAATATGCTAATAATATACTTTATTTATTATTAGGTGCACACTCAATACAGTGATTCGGAGTATCAAGAGCTACTTGAGCTAGCTTGGGGATCAAATAAATTAGTTAAATGTTATCAAATATTTTTGGTTAATGTTTATAAATTCCAGATAAAAAATTAGTTTGAAGGTAGGAAGATAGAAAATTCATGTGTATGTGTAAGAGGGAACACCCATACAAGTGATGATTCTATATATTACTAAGTATTATAATAAATATTAAGGTGGAATACCTCAGTCATAGGAATAATTTGTATCTATTTAATTGTGAATGGTTTGATCCAGTACAAAATAGAGGCATATGATTACATCAAATTTTTGGTGTAACAAAAGTAAAACAGGGTAGGATATATGCAAAGTTTAACCCATTCATTATTGCTAGTCACCCAAGCCAAGTCTATTATGCTAACTATCCAAGCATATTACAAGGCAAATAGGATTGGCTTGTAGTTATGAAGGCCAAACTAATGGGAGTAATTAAAAAAACTACTTCAATACTATCAACACATCAAGAAGAGTTTATGTCAATTTTTAAAAATCTTGCTATCGATGCGGATGAATAAATTTCAATTAATGATAGTAAGTTGTAGTTAGAGTAAGTAGATTTAAACAAAGAGGAAAGTCATGAGAAATCTGATAGTGGTGAAAATATATCATTATATAAAAGTGAATCAACAAATGATGAGTTAACATAAGATAAACAATTTTTGACAATATGATTTATTTGAACATCATGATAATAGTTAGTTTTTTATTTTATTATTGTTGAACTGCATTTATTTAATTCCTACATTATTTTATATTAAATTTTTTTATAATTTATGTTACTAATATTTTTTTTATTTATCCTTTGGCTTTAATTAGTTGAAGAGCCTAATAGAGGATTGATAAAAAAAATTTTAATAGGCACAGGAAGAATATGACTAGTGGTCCATCTAGCATGTCTATATATACAGAGGGGATCTATTCATCTCAGTTTGCCACTGATAATCAGCTTACCACTCATAGTCAGCCTACCACACCTTTTACCCACTCTTGGGGCCAATAGCTTGTATTTTTACTCACCAGACCCCCGCCTTCTTTCACCACACCATGCAGAGTATCCCCTTCTACCCTTACTACCCACCCCCACCTTATGGTGGCTCTCCTGCTTATGCATATCCACCATATGTTCTGCCATACTTTCCCCCACCACTCTCTCAACCCGCTAGAGGTGGACCTTCTACCCTAGCTGCAGCAGAGCAGACGATAGATGGTCGAATGTTGATTGAACCTGATGGTGGCACATGCATACTTATAATTTTATTAACATGTAACTAAAATTAAATAAATATTTTTCTCACCTAACATATTTTTTATAGGTTCCACCTATCAAAATAATTGACACATAAAATACATGACATAATACGGAGCAGGTATGATACTCCTTATGTTTCTTGGCAGAAATTCTTGAAAGAAGTGTGAGAAATATGGTTTATAGAGTTTAAGGTTAGTTATTATATAAATATATTTTGAATTATTTCTTTTTTACTTTAATCTAACAAATATATATATTCTATATTATATGTTTCTAAATGCATAAAGATTTTTTTTGCTGCCCTAGCACAATGACAAAATTAGAAAGAATTTTGAGATGTGTAGGTCGACTCGAATATGTGAAATTTTTATAGACATTTTAAAGTCTAGCAAGCGGCCACTATAGATTAGAGAAAGTGTATGGGCTGAGCTGAAAAGTGGTTGGGGTGGCGTAGGGTATAGCTTGTAGAAGGGACCAAAATGGACATAATAGAGCTTCTAATCTTGGGGGCATGGGTAGTTCCCTTCATATTGAGGGCTCAATTTTATATATTGAGCACATGAAACATTTGGTAAGGAATATTAAAAGTTATTAAAAAATTTCTTTAATAGGAATACTAATATAAGTCTATTATATAAAGAGATGCTGGGTAGATAATTTACTCATGTTGAATTACATAGTCATACCCACAAGCGGTAGGAGGACCAACAATGGGTTGAAAAGCGAGAAAGAAAATCCCATGTAAGTATATGTGTTTAATATTTTTATGTTATGTCTAAATTGCTTAAATTTTGAATAACTTTAATAGGAGGAGTATACATGGCTTCGAGAGAGCCAGGCTGCAGTAGGTTAGGGTTCTTTTGGTGGCTCTATAGAGTATTCTAAGTACTGCATTTGGTTGCAAGCGATAGGAGGAATGCAATATGGAAAGATTTATGGTTTAGGTTTCCATGCCCATGCATACGAGAAGATGACCTCTGGTGGCTCCAGCTTTGCAGCAAATTCCCAATAGTCCTTATATGGCCAATAGGTAGTTATCCTTCAAGTGGAGCTAGAACAAGTAACAAAAGCATAAGCTGATTGGCAAGTACAGTTGCATGAATAGATACAGATGCAAATATAGATGCAACATAATCAATTGTTGGATGAAATACAAAAAATGAGGGAGCAGTTCAATGGAAAGGAGGTAGCTTTAGTAGAGGATGAGTCAACGAATTCAGAGTAGTTATTTAGTTTTTCAGC
This sequence comes from Dendrobium catenatum, assembly GCF_001605985.2. NCBI lineage: Eukaryota > Viridiplantae > Streptophyta > Magnoliopsida > Asparagales > Orchidaceae > Dendrobium > Dendrobium catenatum. Next base: position 540,603 of record NW_021318849.1, read on the forward strand.
TTCATGTGTACTTATTTTAGTTTGTACTTTTAAATGAACAAATTGACTTATGTAATTATGATATTTATGAATATTTGGTGATATTTATTAGTAGTTGTTTGTTATTGCACTAAACACAATAAGTTGTTATTATTTGTTATTATCTTATGTAACTGTTTGTTGCAAGTAACTGTTTACTACATGTTGTGGAAATCAATTTCTTGTATGAGAAGCTTGTTGTTTTTTGTTATCACAACGGGTTTCCGATGAATAATACATCGGTAATCAGTCAGAAATAACGATACAACGAATTCTGTATCGATTTCAACGAATTCTGTATCGATTTTCGACGCATTTTTTACACAGAATTTCCAACGTACAATGCGTCGGTTATCTTTGTCATATACTTTCGACGTACATAGCGACATTTTATCAATCGGCACTACCTGCGTAATTTTACACTATCAATTCCATCAGTTATAAAGCCGGAATAAGGAATAAAGAAATGACGCAACCAAAATCTTTTTTCACTAATTTTTCATTGGAAAGTCCACATGAAATATTTTTGACGTAATATTTACGCCGAAAGTTTTTAACCGATGTACGAATTACAATCGTATAGAAATTCGATGAAAATTTGACGAAAACATCCTTTTTCCATCAAATTTTTTATGTTATCGGCGGATGAAATTCGTCAATAATAATGTGTTTTCCTGTAGTGAATCAGACAGATATTCGATGATGGTCAGTGGTTAGGTTAAAGTCTAGAGATGGTCTGTGGCAGGGAAGAAGTCAGGTGATGGTTTGTGGTTGAGCAGAAGTCTATTGAAGGATGGTGCCTGAGTAGAAATTCGAAAATTATTAATGGTTGGGCAAAAGTTTGGGGACGGTCGATGGCTGGGAAGAATTCCAGCAATGGCTTGTGGTCGAGTAGAAGTTCAGCAATGACTGTTGGCCTTGTAGAAGTCCAATGAGGGCTAATAGCAAAAGTCAGATGATAATCGGTGGCCGGCAAAAGTCCAGGATGGCTTGAGTCCAGGTAGAAGTTCAGTGACGGATGTTGGCCAAGTAAGAGTGCAGTTATAACTGGTGGCTCTGGCGATGGTTGGTTGCCGAGCATTGGTCGAGGAGGAGCTTAATGACAAGATAGATCTCAGATTACTCCTTCTTTCTCTTCTCTCATTTTTCTTCCTTCTCTTTGTGAAGAATGAATGGTTTATTTATAGTTTTTTAGGAGTGACATGGCTAGTAAATAAGGAGAAGATCAAGGGTATTTTGGTAGAGTTTTTGATGGATAGCCAATATTGATTCCCTTGACCGTAGATCGTTTATCGAGAATTTGAGTAAAGGTCAATTATCTTGGCCTTGTTGGATTCACCTCGTGGAGCCGCTCGATCCGATTATAAGCATGCAATATTTAGATATCAATTGATCATCCAATTATGCTTTGAAGCTTCCAAACATGCTTCAGGCCTTCGATATGGACCCATTTGGGTTCAGATTAGACTAATTTTGGGGTTGTTAAGTTTGTCTCTTCGAAATGGTCAATTCAAAAATAAGTTTTTTGAAATCGGAGTTTAGATAGCTCAATATCTAATTTTAGGAGTTTCTACTTCGAATTTACCTCGAGATCCGAAGTTGAGATAATTTTTTTTATGATTTATCAATTATATATATATATTACTTTGAAACTAGTATTATATATACATAAAATGAAGCTGTCCAGACAGCCACCGGTTTGAACTAGTCTATACATCATAAGCTACAGCACAGCATTTGAACTTGACCCAAATGGAGCCCAGTGTTGCTCGGAAACCTTTTTAAATCGCCTCACAATTGGTGGTTCAGAATGGAGTGGTTAGGGCTTCTCCGATCAACGAAGCGGGGGATGGTGGTCCGTCGCCGGGGATGGTGGTCCATTAAAACCAGATGCTTTTTTTTTTTTGTCTTTTTTTTAAGAGGCATACTCATGGAATCATGGATAGTGACACACAAAAACTTATAAATTTTTTTACATGTCTAATTCTAGTATCTTCCGATCCAAGAAATCTAGAGAGAGAAACAGTCGTTCACACCTTCCAGGTTCCCGCATCACAAACCCGTTGACTCGTCGTCCCCTTCCGAAGACTTGGTCGCCAATCAACTCGTATTACGCACGCCTCTCTCTTCCTCCAATATCAATTCCCACCTCCCTCACCAACATCAACCTAAGTTCTATCTCTTAATCTACTTCCATTCTTCTCCGCAGCTTAGTAGCTGACCCTCTCTCTCTCTCTCTCTCTCTCTCTCTCTCTCTCTCTCTCTCTCTCTCTCTCGCCCGCTCGCTCTCCCTCCATCCCTCGCAAAATCAAAAGAAATGAAGGTGAGTTTTAAAAGTCCAATTTTGATTTAATTCTTAGTTTTATAGCCTCTTTCTTTCTCGGTATTCCATCACCCTTAAGAAAAAGTTATTTTTTTTCTCCTATCCTAACCTCCAAAAAGCCATCTTGATGAATTGAACAACAAATATCCGTTATCAGATTCTTTCTTTCTCTCTGTTTATTTATCTCTGAACATTCAAATTGTAACAAAGCGATCACCTTATTTATTAACAATTGCAGAAAATTGTTGTGAAGCTGGATCTGCACGATGACAAAGACAAGCGCAAAGCTCTGAAGACCGTCTCCTCCCTCTCAGGTAACTCTCTCTCTCTCTCTCTCTCTCTCTCTCTCTCTCTCTCTCTCTCTTTCTTACTGAAAGCCTAGATGAATTGTAGGGATCGATTCAATCGCGATGGACATGAAGGAAATGAAGCTGACGGTGGTGGGGGTTGTGGACCCCATCGAAGTAGTCACCAAGTTAAGGAGGTACTGGCACGCTGAGATCTTCTCTATCGGTCCTCTAGCCAAAGAGGGGGAGAAAAAGGAGGGAGGCGGTGGCGGAGGAGGCGCCGGTGGCGGAGGTGGAGGAGGCGGCGGCGGTGGGGGCGGTGGCGGAGCAAAGAAGGAGAGCGGCGGAGGTGGAGGGGGCGGCGGAGGCAGCGGGGGGGAAAAGAAGAAGGATCCCAATGAACAAATTGCGGAGTTGGTGAGAGCCTACCAAGCTTACAATCCTTATATGACTACACATTACGTCGTCCATAGCGCAGAAGAGAACCCAAACTCCTGTGTTATTTGCTAATTAATAAGAATTTTATTTATTTTAACTCTGTTGCTCACAGTTTTCCATGAAAAAGAAAACTAAATGAATGTGAAATAATGTAATATTTTTTATTGGAAATGATTGTAAATAATGCAAAATTTTATGAGCATTAGAGGATGTTAATGCTCCGAGGACTTTGCGCCAAAAAAAAATTGTGAAAAAGCGGAATATTTTTTTTATTTTTATTTTTTTAGCGATTGTAAATACTGCTAACTTGGCAGTTGAGGATATCAATGCTCCAAGAGCTACATTAAGTGTCATTTGTAATTGTTTTTCTTGTTTGGTTTTTCTGGCTGTAGCAGAATCTTTTGCTTTTGCTTGTGAATGTTCAGATGCGTGACTTATTCGTCAGTGGCTTCTTTGGATAACTTGCCATCTCAAAATTTCTTACATGAGACTGATCGTTCGAATCAATTTATTCTGAATAAAAATGAGTCTGAAAAATAATTATCTACTAATCAATTTTGGCCAAATCTATTTAAAAGATCTCGTTTCCTTCATTATTTGGGAGACTGAACCAGAAATTTGAGAAAGAGTTCTGAAAGTTGGATAAGCAAACTAGATAAGTTACTAAAGCTATGGATATTTCAGCTCACTGATCCACCTTTCCTGCACTATTGCTGCATATGCTCAAAACTTTATTCAGCTAACATTGGATCTTTGCTCCTGTGATCAATATCCTTAATCTCTAACATCCTCTTCCCTATATAGTCTTATAGTATTTGCTTGTAGAGACGATGAAGCAGAAAATGAAATGAAAGGTTTTACCACAGTTTTCCTTTCCTCTGCATTTTTGTTTCTTCTGCTAAATGTTCTGTAGTCTTTTCTATGCAGGTAAAAGGTGCTTTCATGATATCAAAGCTTTTAGTTAAATAGATATAATTTTGTTTCTCTCCCTTGTTTCTCCCTAGCCTACAGGTATGGCCAAATCATCTACCACTTCTCCTTCACTGCATACGCTCCTCACTACCAATGAAGTTACTGTCCCTCAGCTTAAATTCTAAATGTCAGATGTTAAGACTGTGGTTACTGTTCTTTTTTCTCTTTTTGGCTTCAGTTTAGTTAACCACTGATAATCATCTGATTTAAAAGTCTCAACTTTTCAAATTATTCATTGTAAATGGTTTTGTGGGTTATTTCACTGGTTATCAATCAAAACCACGGTACCTAAACAGTTGTTATCTTCAGATGGTTCTATTTTCATTAACCTAATATACCAATATTGGATGCTAATTGATCAAAAAATTAGCAGCTTCCATATTCTCAACTATCTCTACATCTCTTTTACAACGTGTTCTTAATTTGGACTCTACTCACGACATCTGGCTTACAGTTGAGTGTCGACTGCAGTTCACAAATTGCTCTAAGCTTTCACAACTCAAGAACAAATTACATCAACTTCAACTTAGAGACAAAACAATTGTTCAATGCCTCTCTGAAATTAAATATAATTTATATGCAATTGGTACAGCCACCTCCTCTATAGATGCTGAAGACATAATCCTTTACAAATTAAATGGCTTACCCTTCAGCTAGTAGACTTTCAAGACAGCAATTCATACACAACTTAATTAAATTAGCCTTGATGACTCCTATGCTCTACTATGTAGTGAAGAGCTCAATCTTTTTGTTGATTCCACTCGTGAAATCCCTTCCCATGCTGTTGTGAATTTCCAGTTTGCTCTATCTGCTACCCATGGACAATCTCGTGGATGTGCTCCTTTCCATCCACTTACTGGTAGTCGCAATCCAGCAGGTCATTTCAATCCAAGTCAGTCATGTAGTGGTCGCCACTCTCGTCCATATATTAAGGGTTAAATATGTGGGAAATCCATCCATTTTTATCTTAACTGTTGCAACTTAATTTTCATAACTATGTTTTCATATTATGTGTGTTTTTCATGATTTCAAATATTATTTTTTGATTACTATTTCTCCTAACATATATTATATATATTGTTTGTGTTGTTTATGTGTACTAACATTTCAAAAAAAATCATAGTCCAGACTGTTGAAGACTTCCAGACAGATTAGATTAGGGTTTAATGTAATGGGAGCCTGTACTTTTTATGTTTTTCTTTAGTCTAAGAGAGTGTTATTGTAATTGGGTAATCATACACACAAACACTGTGGAGTGTTAAATCTTGTAATTTTTAGACTAATTGTATTGTACGATTTTGCATCATACGGGTTGATTTGTCTAGGTAGTTCCTCCAGCAAGCAATTAATCGAACCATGTAAGAAAAATTTTCTAAGTCCTATTCATCCTTACGAAGTCATCTTCATACAGAAGACGTTCAGAGTACGAAATCGATACGTATAAGTTCATCCCGACGATCATCAAAATTTTTCTAAATTGACCGTATTGTATGAAGTTCCCTACGTACAGACGATATCTAGAGTACGGAAAGATTGTCTCTTTTTGTCCCGACGAACATCCAAATTTTTCTAAACTGATCGTATTGTATGAAGTCCTCTTCGTACAAACAACATCCAGAGTAAGAAAAGATTGCATCTCTTTTCGTCCCAACAAACATTCAATTTTTTTTAAATTGTTCGAACTGTACGATCTAATGTTTATAAAGACAACATCTAAAGTATGACATTATGGCGTATCTTTTTGTCCTGATAAATAGGTAAATTTTTTTTAACGCATTAAAGGAAAATCAGGTGTTACCTGCGGACAAAATTTGTCGGAAATCCAAAATTCATAAAAAATGAGTATTTCTGGTGAATTTTCGACGAATTTTTTTTCTCCAGTTAGGCTCACATCATAAATGTTTTACCGACGCAAAATAAGCCGCCAAAAATACTTCCAGCGGAATTATTCCTCCGGTACAATTTCTGGCAAATTATTTTACGCCAGAAAAAAAAGAAAATATTTACTTTAATAAAGAATTATTAATTATTATTTAATTAATTAAATTTAATAATATCTAATTAAAAAAAATTTTGATAATAAGTTATTAAACTATTTATCTTAATTTAGCGAAATAATTAATTATAAATATTAAAATAATTATTTTGGTCAGAAATTTCGTCGAAAATAAGTTCGACGGAAAATGATTCAAAAAATCTATTAGAGAAATGTCAGAAAATTCGTTGGAAATGTTTCGTCGGTAATCCCCCGGAATAGCCGCAGGAATTAGTAACGAATTATTTCGCCAGAAATGAGTTGTTTTCCCGTAGTGATAATTCATACTATATGATGTGCATGTACAAAATTGCTTCGTATAGGATCGTACGAGCAAATTTTGAATTGTTCGTATATACGATTATTGATCATACTGTATGATCATGTACGCTCAAAATTCAAATTTTTAATTTTATAAACAATTTTTCATGCCTTTCATATATATAAAGTCCTTAAAAAGTATTTTGGACAATCTTATCTCTGTGATTTCTTAGAGAGCCAGTGAAAGGGTGTAGATTCTATATAGGTTGTTAAACATAAGCTATTGTCCCAATGCTAACCAAGAGGGGTATTGATAATTTAAAAATTCTCTTTAATTTTATAAATAGAAAACTAGTTTTAAAACTCGTAGCAAGTTAATTTAAGTTTTTAAAATAAAAATTTTTAACCCCATTAAATTACTTGCAGTAAATAAAATAAGGAAATTGAAAGACACAAAGATTTATAGTTGTTCGGTCAAACAGGACCTACATCCACTCCTTAAAGACTCCCTCTTCATGTATTGCATTATTACCAAAGTGTCTCTCCTTTTACCCTTACAATAAGATGGAGAAGCCTTTACAAAACCTCTCTTCCACTAATCCCCGATGCGGTAGAGAACTGTCTTCCTTTCACACCCTCCAAATGTCGGAAGAGAGATGGTCTGTTCACACTCTGTATGTGTCGGCAAAGTACCATCATCCTTTCACACTCTCTAAGTGTTGGTAAAGAATAATTGTCCTTTTACACCCTCCAAGTTTCGACAGAGTACCGTCATCCTTTCACACCCTCCAGGTGTCGGCAGAGAGTCATCATCCTTTCATACCCTTCAAGTGTCGGTAAAGTACCATTATCTTTTCACGCCCTGTAAGTATCGGCAGAATACCGGATCTTCTTCAAAAGATCTTGTCATGAGCAATTTAAACGAAGAATAGAAGAGTAAGCACCAAAAATATAAAGAGATCCTTACTTTTGAGAAACCTTGTGAATCCTTTACACTCCACAAGCAAGTAATCTCTCTCAAACACTCTCCCACACTATCTCTTTCAATTACTCTTGAAAAATAACAAAGATAAGACTTTTTCACGTTAGTTTTTGGGAACTTTTTATATCAAAGACACAAAAAACCGTCTAGAAAATTAAAATTTTCAATTTTGAGCATACACGATCATCATGTATGATCATACTTTTCTAGGTACGAACTATAAAAAAACTGTTGCATACGAACCTATTGTGGATCGGTATGAAATGTTTTCATACATGTTGATTGTCCGGTGCGAACAGTTAGAAAAATTTTCACCATCATCGAGTCGAAGAGGGACCCCACAATTTCGTATATTAGATGGCGTACGTAAGATGATGATATCATATGATACCATCAATTACAAAAATATTCATATTAGTTGGGACTAAAAGGGACCCGTCCAATTTGTACCCTGTACGACGTACATACGTTGATGACATTGTACAGTACGAACAGTTCAGAAGTTTTTTAGGTTCATCTGGATGAAAAGGGACTCATCCAAATCGTACCCTGGATGGCATACGTATGATGATGAAATAGTACGATATGAATGGTTCAGAAATTTTCAAGTTCGTTTGGACGAAAAGGGACTCATCTAATTTGTACCCAAGATGGCGTACGTACGATTGTGATATTATACAGTACGATCCATACTTAGAAAAATGTTATGCTCCTTATTCGTTTGACTGCTTGAAAGGAAAAATAATTGATAAAATTGTCCCATACAATGAAACTTCATACAGTATGATTAGTATAAAAATTGTAGATTTTAAACTCTCCCCTGGTGTGTTTGTGTGTGCACAATTACTCAATTACAATCAGACTCTCTCAGACTTAATAAAAAGAAAAAAAATACAGACTTCATTTATAGTAAATCCTTAACTGATCTTATCTGAAGTCTTCAACAATCTGGAGTATGATCTTCTTGAAAAGTTAGTACACACAAATAGCAAAGATTACATCCAAAATATGTTAGGAGAAATAATAATCAAAGCAATAATATTTGAAATCATAAAAAATGTATATGTTGTAAGAATATCAATAATCAAGAACTAAATTATAATTATATCAACAATCTCCCCCTTTTTAATAATAACAAAATAATAATTATTTGAGTAAGATTGAATACCCTAAATTTCTCCTTAGCTCCTCCTATAAGAATAAACATATGAATATGAGGAAATTCCATGAAGAACCATAATTTTTTTTTTAATTTACACAAATGACAAAATAATAACACAATAACACAAGAACAAAAACAAACACAAAAATAATAACATAAAAATAATATTACTCTCCCTTTTGACAACAACAAAAAAGGAAAAAAGGATGGTTGAAATGAAAGAAGTTATATGAGAAACCTTAGTAATTGATCTTAAAAGAGATTGAACTATAATTGCAATAACAAAGTTAATGACCATTATTTAAAAAAATATTCAAAATATTTAAATTAAAAGATAACATAGTTAAGAAAAATTGATCAAGGTCATGAAGCATTTTAGACAATTAGATAAAGAGAATTATTACAAAAGTGATGAAATGAAGATTAGATAATTTCATTTTTATTATAAAAAATAATCGAACATTTGATTGATTTGAATTTGAAGATTAAATAATAAAGGAAAGAACATATTCAATTGATGACATTTCATATTTTTTTCAAATATTTGTGACACACTTTGTGCATCTTTTTATATTTGGGCTAATTTTATATCTCTTTTTAATTTGCAAACTATTGCACATTCTTTCGATTTTTGTACACATTGTGCATTACTTTTTGATACCTTTTTTTTAATTGATCTTTTCAAAATCATTAATCTAAAAAATAAAATTTTTCTAATTATAAAGATAATTATATTGAAATGAAAAATAAAAAATAACAAGACACCAAAATTATAATAATAATATTTAAATTTTAATTGCCTAAAAAGTATATGAGATTGATAGTCTTAACTTGATTGAGTTATACTTTTTTTTTTAAATTAAATTTTAGAATAAAAATAATTTTTGTATTGCAGTTTAATTTATAAAATTTTTAAGATCAATTAAGACAGGATTTTCATATAGGCAAACTTACATTTCAAACAATGAAGAAAGCAATTAATAAAAACAAGATATTTTTTATTGATGTCAATTTAAAGATAAAAAATATTGAAGCTCTTTTGATATCAATTCATAATAACAAAGATAACATAACATCAACAACATCAACATAAAATCTAAATAAAGACAAGTACATAAAATACTAAAATCATCACTAAAAAACATCACATCTGGAGAGGATAGGCAAAGACAACACAAAAGAAGTACATCTAGAAATATGAAGGACCCTGGTTTATAGAAGGAGGCTGGTTAAAGATAGAGAAATAACTATTCATCATAGCGATGTTAGTGTTCACAGATTCGAACTGATCTCGGATCCAACCCATGTCTTGCTGGTACTATGTATCCTACTGATTTAGATGAGTATGAATTTAATGAAAATGACTCTCTAACCGGTCAAAGTGCTGCACCATCTCCTGAAAGTCAGGTCAATGAATAGGTGTAGGTACTCCCCCTTCTTCCTCAATATCCTCACTTGAATTATCATTCTTTCCAAAAAGTACATGAAAAGAGGCATCAATGAAGTAGATTGGCATTTCAAGTGGAATCTTAGGATGACCAATATTGTACTTCTTTTCTAAGACATATGTCACTAGATGTCCTAAAGCAATATTTTTCTTCCTCCTATGAGAAACATGCCCAATTTCAAAGAGGTTATGAATTTAATCTAGAATCAGTTGGGCATCATCTATTAATTATCCAGTTATGATTAGATAGGTAATAATGGACAGAAGAGGAGTAATTTTTATGTGATCACCAGCTTTAGGAATAATTGAAGTTCTAAGAACATGCTGGATGATCCTAGCATTTTGATTTAAAGTATAAACTCTAGCCAAGTGACCAACTTGAGTAACCTCTATAAGAGTTTTGTTTATTTCAAACCAATCATAGTCATATTCGGAAGTCATAGAGTGTGCTACAATCCCTTGAGTCCTTAATTGCATAAAAGTTCATAGATATTCCTTAGTGATGTCTACCCATTTCTTTTGGACATATGATCTTATCCGACTCTCATCCTAACTAAAACTCATATTTGCCAAAAATTAGTGAAATGTCTCTCTATATTAAGCATGAATCAGAGTCAAAATGAAGGCAAATTGGGTTGAGGCAAAAAGAGGTATTACTTGAAAATATATATCATCCTGAATTAGTAGTCTAGAGGGAGTGATTTTAGCAACGACAAACCTAAAGTAGGAATCCTCATTTGCTCTAGACATAAAGTATTTGTCTCCCCCCTGGAAGACGAACCCTTAGAAACTCTATCACGCTTGCTAGAACTTATCATTTCTAAGATGAAAAGGTTTCGAGGAGGGTTTTGAAGTGAATGAAAATGAAATCTAAAGCCCTCCTATTTAAAGAAAAATGACTTTCATACGTACGAAATGGGATTAGTATAATACAATAATTATTTCATACATTATAGAAATAATTTTGTATGTATGAACGGCAACATCCAAAATGAAATGACTTTTTGTAATCAAGCAAGTTACGAAGCATCCTTTTGTACATTTATTTTAACCAGACGATCATACAGATGAACATGTGTTCATCCAGGTTGATCAATTATTTAAGATCATTTTAATAATAGTTAGGTTTTTCCCAACACATATAATGACATGTGATTCTTACGTATAAAATAAAGTTTTGTATGTATGATCAGTTATAATAATTGATTCTTCCATGATAACCATCTACATGCGTACAGACAAATGAATACAAATGGTCTGAGACAATATCAATATCTTATAGTATGATATGTGTTATAAAATGAAAAACTTTATACATTCAGTCAAAAACAACGAATAATATGCAACAGAAATTATACGGGATGAAAATAATTTTGTACACTACGAATTAACACTTAGAAAATACCATATGAACGATAAAAAATAAGAATTTTGATAAGTGGTACGTGTCTAAATAACACAAAGCATAAAGAGAAAAAAAAACAAAATCCAGAAAGTACACATAAAAATAAAACATTAACAACAAAAAACAAAAAAGATATATAGAAATATATCAAGTTTGTAGAGGATTTTGTTTAAGCATTAATATCAATCACACCTAGCCTTGTTCTTAATGTGCTAAAAGTATCAAAAGCTAATGATTTTGTAAAAATATTTACAAGTTAATTTTTAGTTGAAACATGGTTCAATTCAATTACTCCTTTGGATATATGATCTCTAATGAAATGATGCCTTATGTCTATATGTTTAGTTCTAGAATGTTGAATAGGATTTTTTAAAATAAAAATGACACTAGTGTTATCACAATAAAATAAAATTATGGCTATTATAAATCCTAAATCATTTAACTATTATTTAAACCAAAGAACTTATACCACACAACTTCCTAAGGTAATAAATTTAGCTTCAGTAGAAGATAGGGCTACAAAAATCTATTTTCTACTAGACCAAAAAACTAAAGAATTTCCTATAAATTGATAAGTTCCATATGTACTCTTTTGATCAACCCTACAACCTATAAAGTTTGAATCTGAATATCTGATTATTTCAAATGAAGAGCTATACTTAGGATACCAAATCCTTAAGTTCTAAGTTCCCAAGAGATATCTCAAAATCCTTTTTATTGGTGTTAATTGTGATTCCTTTAGATTTGATTGAAATCTAGCATATAAATAAATACTAAACATAATATCGGGTCTACTAGTTATCAAATAAAGTAAAGATCCAATAATTCCTCTAAATTTTTTTTATCAACAGATTTTCCCTTTGGGTCCTTAACCAACTGAACTGAGAAACTCATTGTGTACTAATTGATTTAGCATTATTTATTTCATACTTCTTGAGAATGTCCTTATTATACTATGACTGACTAAGAAATATTCTCTCCTTAATTTGCTTAATGCTAAAACTTAGAAAGTAACTATGATCTCCCATTAGGCTCATCTCAAATTAACTACTCATTATTTTAGAAAAAATATCATAAAGATTTTTATTTATAGAACCAAAACTGATATCATCAACATAAATTTGAATAATGAGTATATCGTCTTCTAATTTCTTCAAAAAAAGAGTGATATCCATACTTCATTTTCCAAAAGATCTCTCAAGTAGGAAAGTGCTTAACCTCGCATACCAAGCCCTATATGCCTATTTTAATTCATATAATACCTTTTTTAATTTAAAAATATGATTTGGGTATTTTAAATTTTTAAAACTTGGAGGTTGTTCAACATAAATATCCTCTTATATCACCCCTTTCAAAAAGACACTTTTAACATCCATTTGATATAATTTAAATCCTCTAAAATACGCAAAGGCTAACAAAACTCTAATTTCTTCAAGTCTTACTATAGGGGGGAAAGTCTCCTCAAAATTAATCCCTTCAATTTGATTATACCCCTTAGCCACCAATCTAGCCTTATTTCTAACAATAAGTCCTTAGTCATTCATTTTATTTTTAAATACCCACTTAGTTCCAACTACACTTTAATCCTTTGACCTTATAATTAATCCTTACTAAAGTCTAGTTTTGCTATACCTCTAACCAGATCATTTTGGGTAATTTTCCTAAGATTTTTCATACTAGCATGACAAAATCTCCTATGTCATAAATAAGATTCATTAGAAATTATTTTTAAACAAAAAACATTAGGAGTTTTAATACTATTCAAATCTAGCATATAAATATTATTTAACCTAATTCCATGTAAAACATCATTTTCATTTAGGCTTAATATGCAGCTAGTGGGAAAAAAATTAAACTATACTCTTTATCACATAGTTAGCTAATACTTAACAAATTATGCTACAAGCCTTTGACAAGCAATACATTTTCTATGAAAAAAATTTACAAGTTTCTGATCATACCTATGCCAACCACTTTCCTAGTGGCATTATCTCCAGTGTAATCTTACCTCCATTCCTAGCTTCCAGCGATATGAATGATTTAGTATCTCCAGTCATATGCTTTAAACAACCGCTGTCTAGGTACCAAATGCTCTGATGAGGCCTTATATGAGAGTGTTCCTATAAACTAATCAAATTTTAGACTTGAGAACCCAAATATGTTTGGATTTTCCTTTTAGTAAAATAAAAGAAGATGCATATATAATATGACTTGGTTTATGTATATTAGGTCTCCACACTAAATGAGTTGTTTTATCTCAGATACAAATGTATGAAATATGTCCAATCATCCCATAAGTATAACATTTAACTCCAAGAAATAGATTTCTCAACTTTCTATAATAAATCTGTCTCTTCCTGGGTTTTAAAATTTTTGACCTCAAAATAGGATTAGGAAAATCTTTAAGTGTTGGGGGTATCCTATTTTATTCAAGATCTTTCACTATCATTCTAAGAAATGAATTTGCATCCTCTAATACAGTGCTATCATATTTTAAATAGTGCTCTCTATTCTTAGATTCATCCTTAAATTCTTTGAATTCTATTTCCAATTGAGCATATGATGTTTTTAAAAGATCATTCTTTTTATTCAAATCATTGAATTTACCAAGTAAGCTCATGTGGTTGTTATCTATTAGTGTGTGATCTTTCCTAAGGATTTCATACTCTTTTTATAATTCTTGCATTTATAGGTTCAGACTAGCATGTATTTTCTTAAATTTTCTATATGTATCATGAATTCTTTCAGAAACTTCTAACAATTCATTATAGTTTAAGTCATATACCTCTTCTTGATCTGACTGATCAAGATTATCAGCCAAAGTTTTGTGACATCCTCCTCCTTTTCTTTTTCTAACAAATTCGAAGCTATGTACTCCCAAAAAGCTCTCTGAAATCTCTTCTTACCCTTCTTCTTATTTACTTTCTTTTCTACCTTCTCTTTGCTAGGAGTGGTTTTTATATTTGGGCAGTCCAATTTTATATATCTAGGTTTTTTACATTCATAGTAAATCACATCATTAGAAATATTAATATTTTTATTAATCTTACCTCTGTTTCATTACTGGTGTCTCCTCTGCTTCCCTTTAAGAAAACTTATGTATTGCCTAGTCATTAAGGCAATGTCATCCTCATCCTCAGGTTATTACTGATCACACTCCGAGTCCTTTACTTTTAGTGCTATATTCTTCTCCTTTCGTTGTTCACCTATATCAATCTTTCTTTGACTCACTCTTTGCTTGTAAGCAATTAGTGATCTAAGAAGATTATTAATAGAGTAAATATTTAAATCTTTAGACTATATAATAGCAATTATTTTAGCATTATAAAAAGCAGGCAAACAATGAAGAATTTTATTAACCATTTTAGCATTCGCTAGTTCCCTACCTAATGAATGCAAAGATGTGACAATTTGAGTGAAGCTTGTGCAAATGTTAGAAATGGATTCATTATCTTTCATGAGAAACCATTCATAATCATGTAATAAGATATTTAATATAGATTAATTTACTTAATTAGTCTCTTCATAAGTAATACAAAGTATATCTCAAATATCCTTTCCACATTTATAAGTGGAAACCTATATGTAATATTTTAACTTAAGTACACAAAAGAAAAATTTTAAATATTTTGTATTTATTTGTGCTAAGTCACATTGTTCTACAGTTCACTCTATAAAAGAGTGTCTCTACTCTTATACCATCAACTAATCTAGTTGGTATAGTATATCCTTCTAGAACCAAAATCCACATGACATAATCTAGTGATTGTAGAAATATAGACATACGTGTTTTCCAAAAATTAAAAGGGATATTCTCAAATAAGGGAGGTCTAGTGATCGAATACCCTTCTTGTGTGTTTCAGTTTCCAAAAGTAGCCATTCTCATTTTTCAAAAAGTACTATAAACTTATGGTTTTAAAACAAAGCTCGGATACTACCTGTTGATTCCATATAGGTTGTTAAACCTAATTTATTGTCCCAAGGCTAACCAAGAGGTGGGTGAATTGGTAATTTAAAAATTATCTTGGATTTTTTAAATAAAAAATCAATTTTAAGACTTATATCAAGTTAATTTAAGTTTTTAAAATAAAACCTTTTAACCACAGTAAATAAAATGTGAAAATTAAAAGATAAAAATATTTATAGTGGTACAGTCAAACATGACCTATATCCACTCCCTGAAGACTCTCCCTTTAGGTATTGCATTATTACCAAAATCCTCCTTTTTCTCTCACAATAAGGCGGAGGAGCCTTTACAAAACCTCTCTTCCACCAATCCCTGATATAGTAGAGAACTATTATCCTTTCACACCATCCAAGTGTCGGCAGAGAACCGTCGTCTGTTCACACTCTCCAAGTGTCGGCAGAGAACCGTCGTCTGTTCACACTCTCTAAGTGTCGACAGAGTATCATCATCCTTTTACACCCTCCAAGTGTTAACAAAGAACCATCATTCTTTCACACCCTTCAAGAGTCGGCAGAGTACTGTCAGCCTTTCACACCCTCCAAGTGTCGGCAGAGAACCATCATCGTTTCATACCCTCCAAGTGTTGGCAGAGTACCATCATCCTTTTACACCCTCCATGTGTCAGTAGAGTATCAGATATTCTTCAAAATATGTTCTCATGAGCAACTAGAAGGAGGAAAATAAGAGTAATCAACAAAAATAGAAAGAAATCCTTACATTTGAGTAACCTTGTGAACGCTTTACACTCCACTTGCAAAAAATCTTTCTCAAACACTCTCCCACACTCTCTCTTTAAATTACTCTTGAAAAATCATGAAGACAAAACTTTTTCATGTCAGTTTTAGTGGACCTTTTATATCAAAGA
This sequence comes from Dendrobium catenatum, assembly GCF_001605985.2. Lineage (NCBI taxonomy): Eukaryota > Viridiplantae > Streptophyta > Magnoliopsida > Asparagales > Orchidaceae > Dendrobium > Dendrobium catenatum. The sequence continues at coordinate 556,765 of NW_021318849.1, forward strand.
CACGAAAAACCAAATAGAAAACTAAAATTTTTAATTTTGAGCATACACGATCGTAATGTACGATCATATGTTTGTACATACAAACAGTTCAAAACCTGTTGCATATGAACCTATTGTGGATCGATACAAAATGTTTTCATACACGCTGATCATCCAATATAAACCAAGTTTGTCTGGTACAAATAGTTGGAAAATTTTTCACCTTCATTAGGATGAAGAGAGACCCCACAATTTTGTACCCTGGATGGCATACGTATAATGTGACATTATACGATACGATCAGTTATGAAAATTTTGAAGTTCATCGTGATGAAAAGGGACCCATCCAATTCGTATCCTATATGATGTACGCACAATGATGACATCATCCAGTATGAACCATTCAAAAAAATTTCAAGTTTGTCTGGACGAAAAGGGACCCATCAAATTCATACCCTAGATGGTGTACGTATGATGACAACATCATACCATATAAACCGTTCGGAAAATTTTCAAGTTTGTCAGGATGAAAAAGGGACCCATTTAATTTGTACCCTATACGACGTATGTATGATTGTGATATCACATAGTATGATCCATACTTAGAAAATATTTTTTGCTCCCTATTCATTTGACTGCTCAAAGGGGAAAATAATTGATCAAATTATCCAGTATGAAGAGACTTTGTACAGTACGATTAGTTTAAAAATGGTAGATTCTAAACTCTCTCCCAGTGTGTGTGTACAGTTACTCAATTATAATCACACTCTCTCAGACTCAATAAAAAGAAAAAAATATAGACTTTATTTACACTAAATCCTAAACTGATATGATCTAAAGTCTTCAATAATTTAGAGTATGATTTCATTGAAAAGTTAGCACACACAAACAACAAAATAGTGCATCCAAAATACGTTAGGAGAAATAATAATAAAAGCAATAATATTTAGAATCATCAAAAACAAACATGTTGAAATAATATCAATAATTAAGAATTAAATTGCAACTATCTCAATAAAGGGTGTTTTGAAAGAGTGTTTGAGAGAGAGTTCTTGCAAGTGGAGTATGAAGGGTTCACAAAGTTACTCAAAGGTGAGAACTCTTTTGTTTGTATGTCAATTCTCTTCTTTACTTCTTTCAAGTTTCTCGAGAAAAAATCCTTAGAGAAGATCGGTTCTCCTCCAATACATGGAGGGTGTGAAAGGATGAAGGTTATCTGCCAACACATAGAGGGTGTAAAAGGATGTTAGTTCTTTACCGACACTTGGAGGGTGTAAAAGGATGATGGTACTCTACTAACACTTGGAGGGTTTGAAATGATGATGGTACTCTGGAATACTGGGGATTAGTGGAAGAGATTGTAATTGTAAAGACTTCTATGTCATGCTGTGGGGGAAAAAGGACAGTCACTTTTGTATTCATGTAATACTTGAAGAGGGATTCTTCAGGGAGTGGAAGTAGGTTTTGTTGGATCAGACCACTATAATTTATTATGTTCATATTACATTTTTGCTTTTTTATTTTCATACCAATTTTATTTTTGTGGTTGAAAATTTCCTTTGTATAAAAAAATATAAATCAATTTTCTTAAATTTCCAAGAGATTTTTTAAATTAACCAATTCACCCCCTCTTGGTTAGCATTTGCAGAATCATTATAGGTCTAATAACCTATAAAAACTTTCAAGTGGTATCAAAACCTTGTTTTGAAAATTAAGGTTTAGAAAATGTTTTAAAAATGATCATGGCTACTTTTCAAAACCATAATACACGTGAAGGATATTCGATCACTAGACCCCCATTGTTTAATAATATTCCTTTCAATTTTTTCAAAATATGAATATCTACTTTTCTTCAATCGCTTGACTATGGCATGTGGATTTTAGTACAAGAAGGATACACTATGCTAACTAGACTTATAGATAACATTAGAATTGAAATATTATTTACTGACTGGACTATAGAAGAAAGAGACTTAGCTCAGTTAAATGCAAAATGTTTAAACAATTTTTTTGTGCTCTTAAATCTGATGACTACATGCATGTTTCTACCTATAAAAGTGGAAAAGAAATTTGGGATAGACATTGTATCGCATATGAAGGGACTAACAAAGTGAATCAATCTAGATTAAATATTTTTTTATATGATTATGAATTATTTCTCATGAAACCAAATGAATTAATCACTTACATATATACATGTTTTACTCAGATAGTCACCTCCTTGAAGGCTTTAGGTAGGGAATTATTGAATGAAGAGAAAGTGAATGAAAAACTTTATTTTTTGCCTACTACTTATGATACAAAAATAATAAATATTATAGTCTTAAGATTTGTCTGTTTTTTCTATTGACAATCTTCTTAGATCATTAATTTCTTACGAGTAAGCAGTGACTCAAAGATAGATTGATGTAGGTGAGAAGCGAAAGGAAAAGAATATGGCATTAAAAGTGGATGACTCAGAGAGTGATCAGTCTTAGCTTGAGGATGAAGACGGCTAGGCAATTAAGGAGTTTTCTAAAGAGGAAATAAAGGAGATGCCAATAGAAGAATAAAGGTAAGTTCCACAAAAATGTTAAGGCTTCTAACAATGTGATTTTCTATAAATGCAGGAATCTTAAAGTCAATCCTAGCAAGGAGAAGGTCAAAGAGAAAATAAATATGAGAAATGGCAAGAAGAGATTGTAGAGAGTTTTTTGGGCAGACTCAACTTCAAACACTTCTGAAATAGAAGAAGACGAAGAAGTCAAAAATTTGTGCTTGATGGACAACAAGCTTAGTCAATTAAATCAAGAAGAGGTATGTGACTTAACCTATGTTGAGTTATTTAATGTTTCTGAAAAAATTTGTACAACATATAAAAACTTAAAAAGATGCATACTATGTTGAATTTAGATTTTCTTGAATTACAAAATGAGTATAAAATACTTAGGAAAGATAACACACTAATTGATAACAACCAAATAAAATTATTAGATGAGTATAATGAATTAAACAAATAGCATAAATTATTGAAATCATCCCATGCTGAACTTGGAAAAGATTTTAAAATATTTGTGGATGAATTTGATAGTAGTGAGCACTATTTTAAAGTTAAAAATGCTGTGTTAGAAAGTTCAAACTCATTTTTTAAAGTTCAATTGAAAGAACTTGAGAAAAACAAGATTCCACCTACACCTAATTAATTTCTTAATCCTAAGAAGAAACTAAAAATTTTAAAATCTATGAAAATATAAGTTTACTCACATAAATTAAAAAATATTTTTCATGGTGCTTAATGTTTCTTTTTTTTTTTTGCATGATTGGGCACATATCTCACACTTGCACTACTCATAGTAAATGATATCTAGTGTGGAGAATAAAGATGTATAAAAATATATTTATTATAAATGCATCTAGATTAATTTTGTCAAGAGGAGAACCCAAACTTGTTTGGGTTCTCACAACTAACATTTAATTATCTTGTAGAAATGCTCTCATACAAAATCTAATTAGAGCATTTAGTACCTGGACAGCAGATGTTCAAAACATAAGACTGGAGACACTACATAATTCATATCACATGAAGCTAGGAATGGAGGGGAGGTTATACTAGGAGATAATACCACTAGGAAAGTGATAGGCACAAGTATTATTAAAAACCTGAATAATATTTTCATTGAGAATGTTTTGCTTATAGAAGGCATAAAGTATAATCTATTGAGTATTAGTCAACTATGTCATAAGGGTTATAATATAATTTATTTCCACTAGCTCCATAATAAGCCAAAATGAAATTGATATTTTGAATGGATTTAGGGTAAATAATATGTACATAATTGATTTAAATTATATTAAATCTCTTAATGCTTTTTATTTAAAAATAGTTTCTGATGAATCATGGTTATGGTATAGGAGACTTTGTCATGCTAGCATGAAAAACCTTAGGAAAATTATCCAACAAGAACTTGATAGAGGTATACCAAAACTAGAATTTACTAAGGATCACCTGTATGATGCATGTCAATTAGGAAAATAGGTGAAGTCCTCCTTTCATTCCATTAAGAATCTTAGAACTTACAAACCATTAGAAATTATTCACATGGATCTTTTTAGACCGGTTATCACTATAAGTCTAGGAGGGAAAGTATTTGTATTTGTGATTATTGATGATTTTTCAAGAATCACTTGGATTAAATTTTTATTTCATCAGATTGAATCATTTGTTGAATTTAGAAATTTTATCACTTAAATTCAAAGAAAACTAGGATGTAAGATTTTATCAATTCAAAGTGATTACGGAGGTGAATTTGAAAATAAAAAATTTGAAGAGTTATGTAAAGAGAAAGAAATTGATTACAGTTTTTTAGAACCTAAGACCCCTTAGAAGAATGGGGTAGTTGAAAGGAAGAACATAACATTAATTAAATTTACTAGAGCCATGTTGACAGAATAATCACTTCCAAAATATTTTTGGGTTGAAGCAGTCAGTACTACATGTTATGTTCTGAATAGTGTGAACATTAAATCCAAATTGAATAAGACACTCTATGAATTTCTTAAGAGGAGAACACCAAATTTGTCTCATTTGCATGTTTTTGGATGTAAGGTGATCATTCATAATAATGGAAAAACTCTTTCAGAAAAATTTAATAAAAAATTTGATGAAAGATTTTTTTTTTTGGATATTCTAGTGTTATAAAATCTTGTAGAATTTTCAACAAGAGGACTTTGATAGTTGAGAAGGCCACACATGTTGTGTTTTATGAATTTGATATTTTAGAAGAGCCAAGGTTGGAAAAGGATCATATTGAAATAACTCCTAAGGAATTAAAAAGATCAATTTGGAAGAAAATGTGAAAAAAGAAAACCCTTTGCTTAAATGAAAATTTTCTAAGAATCAACCTAAGGAATTGATTTTAGGTGAACCTAATGAGGGTGTTAAGACTAGGCATGAACTTAGCAAAGAGTTAAACTATTTTGTGTTTATATCGATGGTTAAACCCATACATAAAAATTAAACACTTTCTGATGAATTTTTTATTTTGGCCTTACAAGAAGAGTTGAATCAATTTGTAAGAAATAATATCCAGGAATTGATATAAAAGATAAAATAACAAGGTGTTGTTCGAATTAAGTGGGTGTTTAAAAATAAAATAAATAATTCAGGAGTTATGATTAGAGAAGCAAAATTGGTGGCTAAGGGGTATAATCAATTAGAATGGATTGATATTGAATAGACTTTTGCCCCTATAGTATGACTTGAAATGATTAGGGTTTTATTAGATTCTGATAAAGAAGGGAGATCCCCTGTACCAGCACATGGACTCGACTAAAATTACTTTCAGGAACACTTTGATCAAATCGAGACTCACCTAAATCGGCAGGATGCAAGATATCAGGAGGACATGGGTTGGATCCATAGTCAGCTCGACATGATCAATATGAATATAGCTATGATGAATAGCTATTTATTAGTGTTCAATCAACCACCTCCTCCAGATCAGGGCCCGTCCAAATTCTAGGTGTGCTTCATTGATGTTCTTTCTACTGAGCTTTTGATATTGATGTTATATTGTTTTTCTTTTATGAGTATTGTGGTTTTGTATATTGTTAAGTTTTTATGAGATGATATTGAATGTTGTTTTATGTGAAATCATTGGAACTACATGTGTGTGAACTTTTATTATATTAATGAAAAATGTCAAATTTTGGTGACATGTTTTTTTTTTCTTGCTTCTTGAAATGTTAGTATTTCTAATAAGAAAAACCTTTTAAAATTCATCATTGAAATGGGCTATAAATTAATTTTCTTTACAAATTAATTTTCTTTTGAAAACCTAATCTTTCAAAAATTTAAATTAATTTCTAACAAGATTTAGATAAGGAGAATAATTTTATGTTCTTTTAGACAAATATATCTAATATATAATTGTTACAAGATTAATGTCATATTATTTTTAATTTCTTTTTTAATATATTTATTTTTTTTATTTGTGAATTTTGAATTTGGATTACTGATATTGGAAACAACCAAAAAGTAAAAAAAAAATGCACAATGTATGCAAAATTAGAAAAAGATGCGCAACGGTTCGCAAAGTAGAAAGAGGTGCAAAATTAGCCCAAATAAAAAAGATGCACAATGTGTGCTACAAATATTTGAAAAGATGCACAATGTTGCTAATTAAAATTTTTAATTATGTTATTTTGACTATCATTTAATCTCTAATCCAAATCAATCTAATTAATAATCATATTCTATATTGAATTTGAAGTTCACTTATCTTCATTTCTACATTTTTACAGTAATCATCTTTATTGTATTATCTAGCATGAACAATGATTTTGATTAACTTTTCTTTTCTTAGTTGTTTTTTTATTTAAAATTTTGAATTATTTCTTTTTATTTTTATGGAATTAATTTGTATTTGAAATTGGTTTAAAACCCTTTTCTAGTTCAACTGTTTTAGTTTATCTATAGAAACCATTCAATTCAAGTTGTACAACCTTTTTTGTTGTTGTCAAAAGGGAGAGTTATAATATTATTTCAAATAGTGATGATTGTTGTTTTATGATTTGTGTGAGATGATTTGTGTGTGTATGTGTATATTTTGAATGCATGAGTATGTTTTGTATGTGTATGTTTTTAATGCATGTGTATATTTTCTATGTGTATATTTGAATGCATGTTTGTTTCATGTTTGTGTTTTTGCTCGAATTGTTCTTGATTTTGTTATTTTATTTATTTTGGGGTTTGTTGTTTTTTTATCTTCATGAAATTCCCTTTATTTAAATTGTTCATTCATTTGTGGGGAGCTAAGGAGAAAATTTTATTTTAAATGTTAACTCAAATAATAATTGTTTTGACATCATTAAAAAGGGGGAGATTGTTAAAATTTAGTTTTCATAATTATGTGTGTTTCTGATGATTCAAAATATTATTGCTTGATTACTCTTTCTCCTAACATATATTGGATATATTGCTTTTGTCGTTTCTGTGTACTAACATTTCAGGAAAATCATACTCCAGACTATTGAAGACTTAAAATCATATTAGATTAGGGTTTAATGTAATGGCAGTTATATACATTTTCTATTTTTCTTGAGTCTAAGAGATTATGATTATAATTGGATAACTGTGCACACACACACTGGGGAGTATTAAAACTTATAATTTTTCAAATAATTGTATTGTACAATTTTGCATCATACAGGATGTAAAAAGTACATCAAGCAATTAATCAAAGCATGTAATGAAAATTTTCTAAGTCATGTTCCTACTGTACAAAGTCATCTTTGTACAGATAACATATAAAGTATAAAATAAATACATGTAAGTTCTTCCCAACAATCATCAATTTTTTTCTAAACTGATCATACTATATGATCTTCCCTTCGTACAGACGATGTCTATGGTACAAAAAGATTGCATCTCTTTTCATCCAAATGAACATCCAATTTTTTCTGAATTGATTATACTGTACAAAGTCTTCTTCATATAGATGATGTCCAGAGTACAAAAATATTGCATCTCTTTTCATCCCGATAAACATCTAATTTTATTTAAATTATTCTTACTGTGCGATCTCATGTTCATACAGATGATGTCGATAGTGTGAAATTATGGTGTATCGTTTCATCTCGATGAGCAGGTAAATTTTTTGAACGGTTCGTATTGTACGATATATGGTTCATTCTATATGATGTGTAAATACAAAATTGTTTTGTACAGGATCGTACGAGAAAAATTTGAATTGTTCAAATGTACTATCATCGATCATATTGTATGATCATGTATGCTCAAAATTGAAATTTTAATTTTTCTGGACAATTTTTTGTGCATTTCCAATATAAAGACCTTAAGAATTTTTTTGGACAATCTTATCTTAATGATTTCTTAGAGAGTAAGTGAAAGGGTATTTTGGGGGAGAGTTTAAGAGAGAGTTCTTGCAAGTGGAGTGTGAAGGGTTTACAAGATTACTCAAAGGTAAGAAACCCTTTTGTTTGTGTGTCAGTTCTCTTCCTTACCTCTTTCAAGTTGATCGAAAGAAGATCTTTGGAGAGGATCCAGTTCTCTACAGACACTAGGAGGGTATGAAAAGATGACGGTTCTCTGCCGACACTTAGAGGGTATAAAAGGATGACGGTTCTCTACCGACACTTGGAGGACATGAAAGGATGCCAGTTCTCTGCCCATACTTAGAGGGTGTTAAAGGATGATGGTACTTTATCGACACTTGGAGAGTGTGAAAGGAAGATGGTACTCTACCGCAATGGGGATTGGTAGAAGAAAGTGTAATTGCAAAGGCTTCTCCGCCTTACTTTGGGAGAAAAAGGAGAGTCACTTTGGTAATAGTGCAATACCTAAAGAAGGTGTCTTCAAGGAGTGGACGTAGGTCTTGTTGGTTCAAAACACTATAAATTATTGTGTTCTTTTTACATTTCTACATTTTTATTTTCCTTCAAAATTTTTTATTATGGTTGAAAATTTCTTTGTATAAAAAGTATAAATCATTTTTCATAAATTTATAAGAGGATTTTTAAAATTACTAATTAACCCCCCTCCTCTTGGTTAGCATAGGGACAATTGCTATAGGTCTAACGGCCTTTATAGACTTTCCTTAACTGTTGGCATCCTCATGATTCAACATTTAACTCTAAATGCAATATTATATTTCTATAAATAACACATAAAATGTTGATTGGTTTTTATACTATGGAGCTACAAAACATCTCATGTCCAATTCGTAGCATCTTCATAATGTTCATCCATACTCAAGCTCATCCCATGTTCTAGGTTGAAACAAACAATAGCTTCCATTATTCATATAAGATAAGGCATACTTCCTATACCATTACGTAAGCTTCATCTCCCAAAAGTACTTCATGTTCCCATGCTTTCACACAATCCACTCTCCATTAAGTTAATATCTGATCATCCTTATTTATTGCTTCTTGATGCTAATGGCTTTATTATTAAGGATTACCTGACCAACAAAACTCTTTCAAAAGGGCCCAGTCTCTACGGTCTATATCCTATTAGCTCATTTAAGAAATCTCTTTGGTAGCCCTTGCAAACTTCACCTATAGTACTTATTACCAGTTCCACTTCCTCGATCGTTTGGCATCAATCTCTAGGACATCCTTCAGCTTCAACTCAGCAACTTCTCACAAATTTTGTGCAATCCAGTCAACCATCATCCTCTTCTTCTCGTTGGGTTTATGAATTATGCTAACTATCTAAAATTTGCTCTATGTTTCTAAAATTTAAATCTCTTGATGAGCACTAATTTCAAAAAATAATAAAAATTCTTCAATCTGATGGTGGTGGTGAATATGTTAATCTAACTTTACAAAATCATTTAATGTTCTTTGGTATAGTTCATCAAATAAGTTGTCGATAAACCCCTCAGTAAATTAGATTAGCTAAATGCAAACATGATCACATACTTGAAACAGTTCATGCATTACTTTTCTATGCTCCTTTACATCCAAATTATGGGTGGACATGCTTCTTACTTTTATTTACCTAATTAATTATCTTCCCTCTAAAGTCTATCCTCACAAATCCTTATATGAATGCATATACAATAAGCCACCTATCTACACACTTCTAAATACATTTGGTTGTTTATGTTATCCTTGCCTCACACATAAACTTTCAAATAAACTTTATCCTCATTCCAACCCTTGTATCTTCTTAGGCCATACAACTTAAGCCAAAGGATATAAATGTCTTAATTTAATTACAGATCAGATGTATATCTCCAGACATGTTCATTTTTGTAAATCAATATTTCCCTTTAACATTACCACCTCACCATCAGATCCCTCTCCATCTCCAGTTCACACTCCTCCCTCCATATTAGTGTATGTTTCCTCTATACACCCCACTACATCAACTTATAATTAACCTTTTGATAGCCCAGCATCCCTGCCCGTTCCTTGTCAACCTATTTATTTAAACCATTCATGGAGATCTTCTTCAATAGCTCATAACAAGATCTCTACTTCACTTATAATTCCAATATTTTTACCATCTCAACATTTTTTTGCAACACGTGCTTAAATAGGAAGCCTTAAACCAAAGCATATGTATGATCTTCAACAAATAACTATTCCTATCAACCCCTCGTATTACACTCAAGCCATTAAATATACCTATTTGGAGAGCTATTATGAATGTTGAATTTGAAGCACTTAAAAAATAACGAACTTGGGTTTTGGTTCCCTCTACATCTAGCCAAAATATTTTGTGCTAAAAATTATTATTTAAACAAAATTTCACTCTAATGGTTCCATTGCTAACTACAAGGCACATTTTATTGCTCAAGACTTTAAACAAGAGTTTGGGTTGGACTATCATGATACATTTAGCCCAATTTCCAAATTTCCCACAATTTAGCATCTAATTCAATAGATTAGATACTAATGGTAGCTAAAGATATATGTATAAGTTAGTCAAACAAAGATGTAGGAGTAGTAAGGATTTAGTTCAAGTAAATTATATTAAGGATGAAGAACAAAAAGTGATTTTATTAGAGAGGATATTCAACAAAGGTGAATGAGATATTTTGCTAAACTTTTCAATGAAGATTGTGAGAATGAAATTGAATTTAGTGATCTTAGCTTCCTAAATAAACATAAAGAATTTTATTTTTATCAAAGTATTAGTAAACCACAAGTTAGAGAGGATTTACAGAAAATGAAGTATGGAAAAGTTATTTGACCTGATGATATTCCAATAAATGTGTGGAAATGCTTAGGAGATAAATGAATCTCTTGGCTTACTAAACCTTTAATATTACTTTGAAGAATAAAAAGATGTTAGAAGATTGTAGAATGAGTTTGTTGATTCCTATTTTTAAGAATAAAGGGGATGTACAAGATTATGTGAATTATAAAGGAATTAAGTTAATGTGCCATGCTATAAAACTATGGTATAGAGTTATGAAGAATAGGTTACAACATCATACTAATGTTTCTTGGATTATATGTTACTTATACTCCAAACGTTCTTCATCTCAATCAGCAAAGTATGTTGCTAAAATCTTGCATAAAGTTGTTATGAGTGACTGTAAACCTATTCTTACACCCCTGCTAACAAAATTTTCAAATTTAGACAGTTGTCCTGACATGTATGCCCATGCTAATTTCTACATCAATTGGTTGGTTCTTTATAATATTTGACGATCACTCATCTGGTTCTCTTGTATGCTATAAATTACTAAAACTTACACATGCATAATCCATAGCAACTACACTTTTAGAATCTCAAATGGGTACTTCATTATATTTAAGACTCTCTTCACCTTGGTTTTCCCATCATCAAATAAACATTTGACTTGCAAGCCTTTCTTTATTTGAATGGGACAGCTGATCATACTGATTAGCAATCTATCATAGACTATTGTGCCTTCCTTAGTTCCACTTTGATTTCTTGGATAGTTAATAAGTAAATATTAGTGTCTAGATCTTCTTTTAAGGCAAAATATAAAGCCTTATCTACAGTAGCTTGTGATATTATATAGCTCCAACATTTACTGGAAAAGCTTGGTGTTCCTTTTTCTACACTAAAAAAGATTTTTGTGACAATATTTCAACTCTAGTCTTGGAAAACAACACAATATTCCATGGTAGGACAAAACATATAGAAATTAATTTTTTACTTTATTAGAGATTACAACATATTACATCACATCTCTATTCTTTTTTTTTTTTGAAGAAATGCAAATTGTATTAAAAACAAGAAACAACTATTACAAACTAGAAAGCAAAAATAATCCCCATAAAACTATCATAATGGATATGCGATCCACTAAATCCCATTTTAAATCTATTGGGGTGATGGGGACACCAAATATTGAAACAACCTAAAAGGTTGGTTAGTATCCTAGAGTTCCCAAAAGATAGAAAATGAAACCTAGTAAATCTCACATTTCATTACAGTAATTTCCAAAGGAAAAAAAAAACTACAAGAAAACCAAACAAATGACAAACAACTATAAGAAAAATAAAAAGAATAACTAAAACAGCTGCTAAAACATCAAAAGGACCACCATTAACATCCTTTGAGATCAACGAGCTCCAATCAAGTATAGAAATGGCTAAAACCTCAATGCAACCAACAACAACCACCATAGAAAGACAAAATAAAGTCGACGAAGCAATACCATCGACTCCCACATCAAGAGTCCAAGAATAGGCCTCTTCACAACCAAAATCATACGAACTGATAATCACCACCATACACGTCACTCTGGCAAGTAAAAAACCAGTAATGTTCAATTCCTTCAAGTCTTCAACAAATAAAAATTATTTATCAAAGAACATCTCCATTCCCTTCAAGTCTTCAACCATCACGACATGAACTTTAATGATCAAATCAATAGCATCTATAGATTTAGTTGGGATATGATCCCATCTAAAGCCATCACCAATACATCCAACAACAAACACCTTGGACGATCGAAATAAAGTCGACGAAACAATAACATTGATTCAACCATCAAGAAGCCAAACTACAAACTCAACACTACTAAAACCATACAAAGTGATAATCATCACTACACACTTAACCCTGGCAAGCAAAAGACCAGTAATATTCAATTCCCTTCAAATCTTCAACAAATAAAACTCGATCTTCAAAGGATAAAGAAGTTACATTCTTAAGCCTGGATGGGATAAGCTCCCACTTAAAGCTAGCCCCAATATGTCTAGGAGGATCCAAACAAACTTCCATAAATGAACCAAACAACATTAAATAAATCACTACAATATATCCGGCTTAACTAGACAAAGCCTTCCAAATAGCTTCAAAACCGATGGCAATCATACCAAAATCTGCTCATAACATAATTGTTCCCTTAATAGAAAAAGAAAATTTGATTCTTCTATTTAAGAATCTATATGAAAATAGTTCTACTAAATAGGAAGATCCACCTTTACCATCCAAACTCCCATAAACCAACAATCTCTTAAACACCAACCAATCACACACCAAGAACACAATTAAACCAAATATGGAATCAAGATAAGAAATAAAATTGAATAACTCCAAACTCCAAAAACCACACATAATAATGAAATTTAACTAAGCAGAAATTTGATTCCAAGAAATACTATAGGCAACATCAAGCCAATGAAAAACCTCCTCCAAAATCATCTTCAGATTTGTAGTCTCACCAAATTCAATCAAGAATCTAATACCAGTAGAATAAACATAACCAGCATAACCATTATCCAATTCAATCCAACTGAGAACCTCCCTCAGGAAAAGCTCAGCCAAAATCGACTTCAAATCAGTCGTTACACCAAAATCAACGGGTCGAAGGAGAACCTCTGCAAGACAAAGCTCTCCGTATAAATCACCTTCTCCGCAAAAATCCCATCAAGGAATTCTGTCGGCCATACCAGGCTGATAGAGAACCACCGATCGCCAAAGATCTGCCAAAATTGCCAAGATCGCCTCATCTTTGCAAAAATCACAAAAATCGCCAAAATTGACAAAGAAGATGTTGTTTGACTTGGCAATGTACAAAACAATCTCAATTTATCACATCTCTATTCATCACATCTTATCTCAAGATCAACCTACTAATTTGTTCACCAAATCTCTGAGTGTTGCTCATTTCTCTCAACTTCATGATAATTTAACAATTCAGCCATCTATTGTCACCTTGAGAGGTGATGATAAGTAAATTTGATGAGTTATAAAGGCTATAGATATTTTAGTTCACTGGTCTGCCTTTCCTGTTCCACTATTTTTGTATATACGTAGAAATTTATTTCATCTCCCATTGGTTCTCTACTCTTGTTATCGACACCCTTAATCTCTATTCATCTCTTCCATATATAGTCTTAGAGTATTTACTTGTAGTGATGATAAAGTAGAGAATAAAATGAAAGTTATTACCATAGTTTTCCTTTCCTATGTATTTCTATTTCTTTTGTTGTATGTTATGTAGTCTTTTTTATGTTGGTAAAAGATTCTTTCAAAGAAAATGAAATTTCAGAACTACAGAGACTTCCTACTATACACAAGCCTCTTCCTATACATTGCTAAAAAAAAAAAAAAATTATCCCTATCCATGTTGTTATATTAAATCTCTAGCATAAACACTATAAAAAATGCTTCAAAATTCAAGAAAAATGGTTTTATGTCAATGACATCGATCTATACCTCTAGCATGAGTGAGAATAATGAAATTTTAGGCTTTGTTTGGGACAGCTTCTTACTATTTTTAAAGCAGCTCTTTAGTGCAAATTTTTCTTGAATTAGAATTTTTGTACATGAAAGCTGCTTTAGAAAGCAATAAGAAAATTGTCCCAAACTAAACCTTAATTTTAATTTGTATGGCCTAAATATTAGCTCAAATATGTATAATGATTAATAGAATATCTTAACCGACCCTTTACTATTTTGGTATCAAGGACTAGATGAATTCATTTGTAGGTACTTTTGAATATTAAATTATTGGAAAACTTCGGTGAGTAAACACATATCTTATTATTTTTGGGTTTTTTTTTTAAATATCCATCCCTTTGCTTCTCCTATAACAATGAATATAATTATTTTCGAATGACCTCTTCCACTTTTTAATCATTTGTTTGATGACTTGTATTATTATATCAATTGTATATATTAGATTTTTCTTCTTTCTAATGGTAAAGAAGTAATTATGTTAGTTTAGATTGTGAAGATAGTTGAAAATCCCCATATTGTAGTTACTAGAATGTCATAACTACTATGCCATTTCATTAGATAAAGAAAAATAGTAAGTACTAATTGTATTTCAATAAATATGTATATATTTGGAAAATAGACTTAAGTTGTAGAATTTGTAAAGGGAAAGTGATTCTCATTTACATATGTATGACGTGCATGTAAGAGGTTTTTTTAGATGCTCATCTGCCTCTTTTTCACTTCTAAAGCAACTTTTTTGAAATTCTCTGGTTTTAATACAATGGCTATGCCCACAATCTCTCTCTCTCTTTTTTTCTCCCCCCCCCCCCCCCCCCCAAAAAAAAAAATGTTATAAATATGTTTAAATCTAAAAGTATAGAAGGATTTAGAGAGAATTTCATCTACTTTATCTAAAGAAGAGATAGGTACAATGAGAAGGCAGTGAGCTTGGATGTGTTCTTGAATAAAAAGAAAGTCTATCTCAATGCCTTTAGTATGAGCATGAAAAATGAGATTTTTTATTAGAAAAATTGTTGAGGTCCTATAAGAGTGGAGGTTTACTAGTTCATTGATAGAGAGTTGGAACTAATGAAGCGGGCTACTGAGCTAAATGATGTTAGGAGCAGCAGCTAAGGCATGATTTTTAGGTTTTATTGATGACCTCGATATTGTCTGTTGCTTCTTAACACTTCATGAGATGAAAGCATAACCAAGGAAAGAATAATAAAATATAGTACAATGACAAATGCAGGGATCAATGGCCCCCAGACCAAGTTAGAGAAGGAGGTGAGGATGAGGGGACCTTGGGTAATCGGTAGGCTGAAAGCCTATGTACCTTTAATATATCAGAGAAGTTGTTTGGGAAGTTGTGAGTGAAGTGGAGCATATGCTGACACAATTAGTTTATGATAAATGATATATTTGACTAGTTGATAGTAGGATATTTCAAATACCTAGTTATATGATGATAATGATCAAAATGGAAGGCTACAGACTTCGTATTGGAAGGAGTTTGGATGGAGTTGGGTTGGAGATAGGATTTTGAGTAACCATTTTAGTTTTTTGAAGAATGGTGTGGACATAATAGGTTTAAGATAGGAAGAACCAAATGTGATATTTTTGAATGGTAATGTTAATGAAAGGAGTAGGTTAACAAAGGTGTTTAAAAGAAAATTTGGCGCTAAGGTTATGAATAAGCTAAGGAATTATAGATGGATTATTTTTTTTTTTTAATGATGACATCATCTACATACACTAGGAGGTAAATAAGAGTATCATGGAATTTGGATATGAGGAGCTAAAGATCAACTTAGCTTTAATGAAAATTAAGGTAGGTAAGGCGACTAGAGAAGGTGTGAAACCACTGACGAGGTGCTTGCTTAAAGCCATAAAAAGCTTTTTCTAGAAGACAAGCATGATGTGGGTGTTGGGTGTCTTCAAATCCATGTGGTTGAATAATATAGACAATTTCATGGAGATAACCATTAATAAATGTACTGTAGATATCAAGATTATGAATCAACAAAGATTTGTTACATCTACTTTTAAGAGAATTTAAATAGAGGGAATTTTGGCAACTAGGCTAAAGTTTTAATTATAATTTATACATTGTTCTTGTTAGTGGCCTTGAGTGACAAGGTGAGCTTCGTAATAAGACATGGAACCATCAGAATTTCTTTTGAAGTATAACAAATGAAAGATAAGTTTGTCCTAATTTGGAGGAGGTGGACCTACTTTTCATTTTACTTGATGATGCAATACAAGAAATTTAACTGCCTTGGCTTAGCGCCAACTAAGATGTTAGTTGGCATTAGTAAATTAGGTTGGTCCAATAATGGGACTAGAGTAGTGGAAGAGTTTTAGGAGCTAGCGTGGCTTAAGGAACTAAATTTAAATCTTGTGATCATTTATTGACTTGTAGGAGACTGTGGAAGATTGGCTATGGAGAAAGATTGAGAAGACTGTGAAGCTGAGATTGGTGATAAAATAAATGGGGGTGAAGATGTACTAGTTGGTTAAAAAAGAGGTGATGGAGAGGTAGTGGATGAAGTATAAGACTTATATTAGGTTATAGTAGTGTGTAAAAATGGAATGGAAAGCAGTAATGTCAAAGGTGGGGTTTTGAGTTTAATAGTTTGTATAAGAAGGTAAATTTATCAAAATGTATGACAAGATATGATGAGTTGACCAGAATTTTGGTTATGGAAGCAATAGCCTTTTTGGGTGTCAAAGTAGCCTTGGAATACACAAAAAAATGAGTATGGTGCTAGTATGTGATAAGTGGAAGTAGGGAACAATGTAAACCATGCATACCCATAAGTTCAAAGATGACAATATAGAGGTTTCTATTTGAAAGTAGTTGAAATAAAGATTTGTTCTTAATAGTTAGGGATAACAAGAGGTTAATTAAGTATAATATTAATATTGATGAATTAGGCCATATGTTAATTGGTAGGTTATTAATTAGATCTATGGACTTGTGCATGTAGGTAAGAAAGGCTTTGTTATAGACTATGTAATATATGCTTATGTTGTGATTGCTAAGTAATGCTTAGGTTTCCTTTGACAAGTTAATTCTGAAAGCCCACTTAATGGTATGCATGTATACATGTTGAATCAAGTAAGATAGTAATTAAGTAGAGTGTAGAATCCACGAGGAAGTGTGTTATGCATTCTTGTAAAAAATAATTACAGTTTACTCTCAATATTTAGTTTATCATAGAGAAATAAAAATGATGTTTTTGGAGTTTCTATCACTAGATAAAAAAGGTATAATAGTTGATATAATATTTAATAAAATGTTTTGAATTGTTGAATGTAAATATCATATTTTTTTTCTAATTAATCTTAATTGCAGATGTGATTCAGAACAAGTACATCCCTAGATCTCTATCAAGCTTTTAGGAGTGAAAAGGATATCTTCTTGCCTACTATAATTATAAATCTCCTTGAGAATAAAGAATATTCAAACATCTTATGTCTAGGCATGCCAATATTCTATCTTAATATTTTTTTATTATTCATGTACTCCTTCGTTGAGGCTATACATCACACTAAGTTTTAACTACCATATTACTACTATGTAGATAAAATTAAGAATGAGAGATCATTAAGAACGTCATTAAATTTTTAAAGTGCAATAGTCTTTATTAGTACTTAATATTCTCTTCACTTCATCAATCCAAAATAAAAGATTTAGCCAAATATAAAATAATTGACAAGAAAACACATTTTCATTAAAATCATGGAAAAATAAAAGTACATGCCAAGTAGTGAAATGTTATCACCATTGTAATATCAAAGTGTCTCCTATACACTCATTCCTTTTCTAATAGAGTTACTTCAACAAACACAGGCTAAATATTCCAACAAATTATATCTTGTACTTCACAATCCTCGCTTAGATTTTACTCTAAGAGTGTACAAAAGCACTCCAAGAAGTACTAAGTTTTATACAAGTGAAAAATAAAACAAAACCTTAATTTATAAAAATACATAAAAAGGCATCTGGCACTATGGGACTTGAAAGTGTGGCGCCATGGAGCCCAAAATTGAAGCACCTCGGTGCTGAAATGTTTGATCTATTGTGGCGCATAATGACGTAGAAGTGTTATTAAGTGAATAGTCATGACCTTTCACTGAAATTACATGGTCTTTGTAAGTTACAACTACAATATTGTGGTGCCATGAAAATTAGAGCATTGCAACACTTGAGTGGACAAATGATGGAGAGGCATTAAAATGAGATGTGCTGCAAGATTTAGTCTATCCCAAATTTTCTTCCCAGTTGTGCATGAAAAAACACACATAAAATCCTAAAATTTTAAACCAATAAACTTAATAAATGTAAACATGTGCACTTTCAAGAAATCATAAGAAATAACATCAAACATAGGTGGACATACAATTGAATATCCTTCCATTATATTATCATAGCAATTATAATTTGCCATTGCATGTACTCAAGGTTCTTAAACCAATAATTCAAGAGAACCCTCTATAATACCAATTGAAAGTTCAATGATGGGTTATAAAACCACTTGAAAAGCCCAAGGCAAACCAAGAGGGGGTTAATTGGTAATTTAAAATTTTTCTTTCAAAATATTCTTTGAAATCTCAAAACCAATTCCACAAACTTCAATGACAGAAATTTATTAAATAAATATTTTTTCTCTGTTAGATTTTTTGTAGAAAAATAAATGAAAAGATATATTTTATTTTACATTACTTTTTAGTAAAATTTAAATCAAAATAAAGCTCAATAATCTCAACAAATAATTGCAAGAATATACAATTCAGGGAAAGTTAAAATGCAAGAAAATAAAATATGGAAACAAAAGTAGAATGAGCACACCAAATTTATAGTGGTCTGGCAAAACCTTGATCTACATCCACTCCCCAGAGTACTCCACTTCAGGTATTGCACTAAACCTTTTTGTGACTCTTCTTTGTCCACCATAATAAGGCAGAGGAACCCTTATAAAATCTTTTCCACCAACCTAATGCAAATGAATACCAAAATTCTTTTCACCCTCCTAGTGTGGCAGAGAACCTAGAATCCTTTTCACCCTCCTTATAGGGCAGAGAACCTAGAATCCTTTTTACCCTCCTATTGAGGTAGAAAACCCAGAATTCTTTTCACCTCTTGTTGGGGTAGAGATTTTGGACCTTAAAGACTTTCTTTGCAGAGCAACTCAAAGATCAACAAAGACACATGGAGGAACTAAGGTAGAAGCTTGCTTGGAGTAGCTACATGAAATCCCCTCATACTAATTCTCCCTCACTCACAAATTCTTTTACTCACTCTCAACACTCCAAGATCTCTCATGATGTCAACTTCTCAAAGCACTCTCATATAAAATCTTTGAACAACCAAAGACTTTCCGAGTTTAATTAGAGAGCTTAAGTACAACGCTTCAAAACAACCCTAAATTTTTAATTCTATCACTTCTGATCATATAGTATAAAAGGTTACTATCCAATATGATTAGTTCAATTCATCATGTTAGTATTATATGATGAATAAGGATCTATATGATTAGTTCAAATACTTGAACTAATCATTTTAGATGATATTAAAGGATGCATAGTAGGATTAGTTTAATTGAATAGAACTTCACCCAATATAATATGTGGAAATTAAATATCATCCTTTGTGTAAATAGGGTCATACTATATAAAGAAAGGAATCATCACATACAATATGAAATATCAATTAATCCTAATACATTTTACAAATTATAGGATTAGACTAGGTAAGATTTCATGACATCATCTAGTATGATGGTATTTGTACTTTATGATTAGTTAAAATTTTGAATTTTAAAATACCTATTTTGTTATGGATGTAAGATTTTTGCATTTTATTGATTATCATGTATGGTTAATACAAATATAGATAAACTTAATTAATTTTTTTAAGTGATCTCTAGTTTACTTAGATCATAATGATCTAGTTTATATTAGACAATCTTCACATAAGTTAATGCCTTAATTTTCCCCCTCTATGTGTGTGAGCATGGTTGCTAAGCTGGGATAGACATTTTATAAGACTTTTGACTCAAGAAATTTAGAAATTAAATAAATCAAAATATATACACTTAAAAAATATCAAATATTCTTCATTTTCTTAAGTCATCCTTTTGCATGATATATGATGTACTTAAAATATTAGCAAGAACAAAAAATTATCCAATTATAATATCAAGTGAAATAAAGCAAAAATTCAATAATATTTGTTATCATCAAAATCATAAACTCGAGATACTAGATTTCAACAATCATCTTCTCTTTGATGATGGCAAAAATTATTGTTAAATTTTTAAGTTAATTTTATTTTCTCCTAATATATCCCTTACTAATTGAGTTCTTATAAAAATAGGGAGTTTTTTTAACAATTTTAATTATATAAATGATAACAACCATACAAATTAAAATTAAATATTAAACACAAAAATGATACTAACCATAAATTTCACTCAGGTGGTCGTGTTTTTGGTGGCTAGAAATATTGGTGAAGGGAAAAAAATTAGTCACTAAATCAGGCACAATCTTCCACTCATTGCTATTAGATTGGTTGGTGGTGCTACTGGAGTACGTCATGCTATTGTTGATACATCTATTAGATCTCTTGGTGTTACTACTTATGTAGCTCATAATGCATCTAGAAGAGCTCTTGTTGTTGGTAAAGCCACTCCTAATGCTGAGTAGTCTCAAAATACTAACTAGTTTGTTGTAACTTCAAGTGGTCTAAATTCTCCATTATATAGTCATGGTCTTATGAGTGGTGAGTAGGAGCTGATGCTACAGCTAGTGCTGGTCTTGGTGCTAGAAATCCCTTTGTGTGCTTTGGATTGGGATCTACAACATAATGATTATAGTAACATCTAGCACAATGGAGCAAGTGAAAAGAGCTATTGGAGTAGAAGATTGGGAGGTGATATGGTGGTGTAGATATTAAGGGTTATATTTTGATTCTAGGACAAAGGCTATAAGGTGTCCTAGTACAAGGTTTTGTTTACATTTATTCATGGGATCTCTAATACTTGTCAATTTTTCAATATGGTGGATAATCAGGTCTATCTCATTAAAGTCACCTTCATACATAATAAAATATGTAATGAGGGGTGGAATGGGTGTGATGTTGACCATGTCGCCTGCTTTAGGAATGATTGCATTTCAAAGAATATGTTGAATTATACATGCATCTTAAATAAGGGTGCAGAATAATAGAGTATGACTATTCAATCTATAATCTCTAAGGGTAATGTTTACTTGGGTCTCATTATAGTCAAGGACAAAGGCTGTTGAGTGAGCTTTGAGGAAAGTAGTAGAAAGATGTAGAATTTGATCAAAATCTTCATAAGTAATCTCTACAATCTTCATAAATAAAATTTTCAAGTGTTATGCCCTTACTATTTATTCTAAGGCCAGCAAAGAACTCAAAGAGGAATTAAGAATTTCAATGGAAAGCTAAGGTCGGGATAAAGTGGAGTGTAGTGCCAACACAGAGGTTAAATACTTGGAAGTTAAGAACTTTTTAATTGAGATTTTTAATGGAATTATTCATGAAGCCATATGCCTGTGGTAGGCTTCTTCATCAGTAGCTTCATGAAAACATGGATCTATAGGTTTCTAGAAGATCTTCCAATAGTATCCCTAAAATGCTTTCCTTCAGCCATTTGAAAAGAAGAAGGCCTTGAGAGTGAAGAGGTGAAGATTGAGAAGGATGAAAGGTGTGATTGAAAAGCTTAAATTCTCTCTCCTTAAATAAATTTTAGGCATATCTTATAGTACAATATAAATCATACAATATGATCAAAAGAAGTGAATACATCATGTTCAATCAGTCAAAAATTTTGGTTAAATCATATAATATGATCAGAATCATATTGTACAATCTTTATTAAATTGATCATCCCGAGGATCCGCTTGTATGATATTTGACTACTAAACTATATGGTATAAATAGATGTTTGTATAGTATGATATGTTATTAATACCATACCAGTTGAATTAAATTCATCCAATGGTGTCTGCCACGTGTAAATAAAGGAAGAATATGTGTTCATAATATAATAACCAATAATTTATTCAATTAGAAGATGGTGTTTATTGCTGCTGTAAGCCTAGGTGTTTACGCTAACTCTAGCTTTCTACTTATTAGTTTGGTTTCATGTGTCTGGCCTTCACTTCTCTCAGGTAGCTATTATTTCTACTCCTTATTTTTACTGGCTGGGTTATTGCAGGGGTGCTGGGTGGTCTTGCCCCTTCCTGGTTTATTATATTGGTCTGTTTAGGTTATCTTGTGGTATTTGGTTATCATTTTATCTAACTAGGCTACCCTTTCTATTTTATGTATTGGGAGCATTGGTGCCTTTTCTTGGTTGTACCCTTCTCAGTTGATTATGAAGAATTGGTTTGATAGCTTGATTCTCCAAGACATTGGTGGTTATTTATTGTTCTATCATTTTGTTTTTGTGCACTTGCTCTTTCTTCTTAAGGCTTTTGTGGAGAGGTATCATGTGGTTAGTTTGGTTCCTAATGTTTTACTATTTTTTGTTTTGCTTCTTCTTTTGGGGTTCTTCCCCTTAAGCATCGTAGAATGTACTTAGGTGATTTTGTATTGCTCAATAGTGGGGAACTCCTAGGTTTTGTTTCTGTTTATTTTTATATCTCTTTGAGCAGTAGCCAGCTTGAGGTCCCCTTAAGGATTGTTTATAATTTTTCTTAATTAACGAGTAGGCCCCGTTGTGGGAGGTTTCCCCTAAAAAAATAATTAGAGCTTTTGGGTGTACTATGCATTTGTGATGTTAAGATTTGTTAATATTTTATAGTACAATATGAATCATATAGTATGATTTAAGTAAATTTTTGTTTTTTGTGTAATGATAAGGGAAAATACCATGAGTGATGTTTATGAAAAAACACAAATACAATCAAGTCATGAATAAAAATAACTAAATACATGATGTCTAATAAGTGATGTCTAATGTCTATATACTTTTTGCAGGAGTGTTGAATTATATTTTTAGAAATGCATATTACACTAGTTTTATCACACATTATTGAAATAATTCCTATAGAAAGTTCAAGGTCCAAGATTTGTTACTTTTGCCATAAGACTTAAGAAAAATAACTTCCAATAGCTATGTATCTGCCTCAGGGGAGGATAGGGATAATAATTTTTTCTTCCTATTGGGCTAAGGAACTATTGATTGCACTGTGAATTGATAAGTTCCAGATAAACTTTTTTAATCTATTATACACCCACCCTGCAATCTGAATATCTTATAATTTCAATTAAAGAGATTGTATGTTTGAATAGGTTATTACTTATTACAATTGTCCAAAGGCTAACCAAGAGGGGAGGTGAATTGGTTATTTAAAATTTTTTTCAAAGATTTGAAAAACAATTTTTATAATTTTATAAGCACAACAAAATTTTATCAAAATAAAATTTTCAACCACAAATTAAAAGTGTAAAAAAATTAAAAGGCAGTAAAAATAAAAAGAATAAGACATAAATTTATAGTGGTTTGATCCAACTAGACCAACATCCACTCCTTGAAGACTCCATCTTTAGGTATTGCACTATACCAATGTGACTCTCCTTTTGCTCCCACAGCAAGGAGGTGAAGCCCCTACACATAACCTCTCTTCCACCAATCCTAGTGCTGGCAGAGAATAGTTATCCTTTCACACCCTCCTTGTATTGGTAGAGAACTAATATTCTTTCAAACCCTCATGGTGTCGACAGAGTACCGGTGCTCCTTTAAAAATTTCTTCCAATAAACTTCAAGAGAGAAGGGAAGAACTTTAAAGAACAAGCAAGAGATACTCACATTGGACAATCCTATGAATCCTCTCACAATAACTTCTTTAGAAATCTCTCACTCTCTAATTACAAAAACTCTCACAAATACTCTCCAAGTGCACTCTCGAAAGAAGTTTGCAATAGAAAATTTATAGGAGTTTTTAGATAGACAGTTTAAAAAAACTCTTAAATACGAATGACACAAAAAAACCTTCCAGAAAAATGAAAATTTCAATTTGACCTTTGGATCATACAATACGATCGCACATAGTACGTACGATTAGTTTAAAAAAAAGCTCGTATGATCTTATACAAACCAATTTCATTATCTAGGTTTCGTATCTATGAACTAACATCGTACAGTACGATCAGTTTAAAATTGAATCTATCCGTCCGGTATGATTTTGTACGAACCGATTTCATACTCTGGATAACATACTGTATGAACCCTATATTATATAATATGTTCTGTTTAACCAAAATCATGCTTCATTTGGTACGAAAATGGACAAGTCCATTTTGTACTCTGGACATCATATGATCTTGAGATCGTACAGTACAAATAGTTCAAAATATTTACCTTTTTATATGGATTAACCGGAACACACCCATTTCATACTCTTAACATCGTCTGTATGAACCTATGATTGTACAGAAAGATAAGTTCAGAAAAATTTTGAATTCATTCAGGACAAAATGGTATGAAGACATTTCGTACTCTTGACATCATCTTTATGAATATAAATTTGAACAGTATGAGTAAGAATTAGAAAATTTTCCATGCATGATTTGATTAACTCCGTTCTGGAGGAACACTCAGAACAAATCATCCAGTATGATCTTTGATACAAGTTTTTACACTCCCCCAGTATGTGTGTACATGGTTATCTAATTACAATCACACTCTCTCAGACTCAAAAAAATTATAAAAGTATAGACTTCAAATATAATAAATCCTAATCTAATGTCTTGAAGTCTTCAAAATCTGGAGTATGATTTCCTTGAAAAATTAGTACACACAAACAATAAAAATTATATTTATAATATATATTAGGAGAAATAATAATCAACACAATAAGATTTGGAATTATAAAAAACACAGGATATAAAAACATAGTTATGAAAACTAAGTTGTAATCATCTCCCCCTTCTTATGATGAAAAAATAATTATTGTTTGAGTTAATAATTAAAGCTAATTTTCTCCTTTGTTCCCCATAAATGAATGACCAATTTAAAAATATAGGGGTTCCCATGAAGATAAAAAAAACACAAACCTAAAAAAAATCTAAAACAACTCAAACAAAATACGAACATGGAACAAAAACATTCACACATTCAAAACATACACACATTCCAAACATACACACCATCTAAACATACACCATACACACCATCTAAACATACACATAACACACATACATCTAACAAACAATCAAACATCAAACATCAAACAATATTATGACTCCCCCTTTTAACAACAATAAAAAGGGAAGAAAATCTTAAAATGAAAAGAGTTGACGAAGGAGAAGATTTTAAACTAATTGCACCTAAAACATTAACTTCCTTATGTTAAAAACAAAAATTCAATGTTTAAATCAAATATAAACTAAGAAAAGAAAAGCCAACTAGGTGCACTGTTCATTCTAGACAAATTAAATAAAAATAATTATTACAAAAATTGACAAAATAAAGATTAAATAGTTTCTAATTCAATAGTGAAGATGATTGTCGATTAAATGGATTTGGATTAAAGATTTAATGATTAAAGGAAAGAATAATACTAATTTTTTCTATTAATTGGTGATATTGCATATCTTTTCAAATGTTAGTGGCACACCGTATGCATCTTTTGTATTCGGCCTAATGTTGTGCCTCATTTCAGATTGCGAACCATTGCGCATCTTTTCAATTTTTGCATGATTTGTGTAGTTTTTTTTTTCACTTTTTCAATCTTTCCAATATTAATAATCTTAATTAAAATTCCATCAATAACCAAAATAAACATATTGAAAAAGAAAATAAAATAAATAAGACATCTATTTTGCAATAATTATATACAAATAATATTGTATATATGAACATGAAATTGATCTTCTAAGCTATATCTAGTTATAAATTTATTTTAAGTTTTGAAAGATTAAATTTTGTAAGGAAATTAATTTGTAGAATAAAATAATTCAAAATTTCATTCAAGAGATCAACCACAAATGGTTTTTCAAAAGAGAAAATTGACATTTCAAGAAATTAAATTCAATGCATGTCAATAAAACATTTCATCATTTCATAGATCTTTCAAAATACATACACATATTTTTTCCATTTAGCATTATCAAGCATAACATAATTCTAGAAATACAAAAACAACACATCAATCACCAATATAAAAAATTACTAAAATCATAGAAAATACGTCCCAACAACAAGCACAAATACTCATAAGCAACAATAATAGCACATAAGTACATCTAGTAATTAGAGGGGCCTTAATCTGGAGGAGTTATGGATTGAACATTGAAAAACAACTATTGATGGTAGCTATTTTCATGTTCACTAAGTCAAACTGCCCTCAGATCCAACCCATGTCTTCATTATATATAATATCCTGTTGATTAAGGTGATTCTAAATTTAATCAAAGCATTGATCAAAATGAGTTTCCATTCTATCAAAGCACTAGACCATTTCTTGGTAGAAGTTCTGGTTAGGTCCAGGTGCAGGTACTGGAGCAGGAGCTCCACCTTCTTCCTTAGAATCATCTCCCTCAAAGATTTAATCCCGCCCAATGAGTGCCCAAAAAGAGGCATCAGTAAAGTAAATAGGGAGTTCAATTGGAGCTTCAGGATGGATAAGATTATACTTATTTTTTAAGATATAAGCAACTAGATGTCCTAAAGCCACATTTTTCTTTTTCTTATAATGAGGAAGTCCAATCTCAAAAATATTGTAAATACAATTAATGATAAGTTAGGCTTCATCAAAAGGTTTTTCATTCGTTATCAAATAAGTGATTATAAACAAAAGAGGACTCATGTTTATACGATCACCCACTTTTGGAATAATTAAAGTTCTCAAAATGTTTTGGATAATACATGTATTTTGATTGAGAGAGTAAACACGAGCCAAATGACCCACTTTAGCAACACATCTAAGAGTTTGATTTTTTTTGGACCAATCAAAGTAAGCTCTAGAGGTTAAAGTGTGCACTCTAATCCCTTGGGTTCTTAGATGGAGAAAGTTATCTAGATATTCCTTTATAATTTATACTCATTACTTGAGAATGAAGTAGGTTATCCTAGTGTGGTCCTGATTACTTTCATGTTAATCAGAAAGGTTTGGAATGTCTCTTTGTGGTAGGCATAGACAAGAGTAAGGATAAATGAAAACTAGGTTGAGGTGAATAGTGGCATGATAGAGAAATGAATATCACTCTAAAGGAGGAGTCAGGAAGGGGTAATTTTTGTAGCATAATACCTAAAGAAAGTATCCCCATTCTCTTTGGATAGAATATTTTCATCCCTACCAGATTTAGAGAAAGATTCCTTAGAGGAAAGGTCATTTGCTACTACTTTCCATTCCTATGATGTGAGCTCTAGGAGGTTTGGAACGGATGAGAAAGTGATGAAAAACATATCCAAAGACCTTTCTATTTAAAAACAAAAGACCTATCATTTAGTACAAAATATAGATTTTACATACAATTTTTAGATTGTACATACAATTTTAAAATCATACAGTATGAACATAATTTCATACATATGAATGGATACGTGTAAAAAAGAAATGGCTTTTTGTAGAACACCATTTTCAAGGCATCCTTTCATATAGACTTTTTTACCATACAATTGTATAGACGAACATGTGTTCATTCAGGATGATTAAAATATTAAAGATCATTTAATGATGGTTAGGTTCATCCCCCATAGAAACTGATAATAAGATCATACAGACAAAATGTGATTTCATACATATGATATGTAATCAATAATGGACATTAATTAAAAAATCGTTCCCACTTGTACAGACAAAATAACACAAATCATACAATATGATGACATCACCATATAGTATGAAATCCTTTGAAAAACTAATTTTTGTGTTTTTAACCAAAAAACCTATAATGTACAAGCTACAAAATTCATACAGTGCGAAAAGAACACTTAGAAAATAAGACATGAAAATTTAAAAATCTTCTCAAAACCAATCACCTTAAATAAAATAACATGCTTCCAGTAAAATCAAAAACAAAACCAAAAATACAAAACTAAACACACAAAAAATAAACAAAATAAATAACAAGTGAAAATAAACAAATACATAATTACACAATAAATCAAGTTTACTAAATTTTAATTTAAGCGTTAAGATCAATCACAACTAATATGGTCTTTAAAGTGCTAAATGTGTCAAAGGCCAGTGATTTTGTGAAAATGTCTACAAGTTGATTCTCCATAGCAATGTGATGCAATTCAAACTCCACTTAGCTACATGATCTTTAATGAAATAATGTCGTATGTCTATATGCTTGGTTCTAAAATATTGAATATGATTCTTTGAAATGCATTTGGAAGTAGTATTATCTTAGAAAAATGGAATTGTGCCAATAGAAAATTCTAAGTCAATCAATTATTCTTTTAACCAAAGAACTTGCACCAGATAACTACCTAACGCAATGTATTCTACTTCAGTAGTAGATAGGGATGCTGAATTCTATTTTTTATTAGACCAAGAAACTAAAGAGTTTCATATGAATTGATAAGTTCTAAATATACCTTTTCAATCTGCTCTACATTCTATAAAATTTGAATCTGAATATCCACTATTTCAAAAGAAGAGTTGTGCTTAGGATACCAAATCCCTAAGTTTTGAGTTCCCAAAAGATATCTCAGAATTCTTTTAACTGCTATCAAATGTGATTCCTTTGGATCAGATTGAAATATAGTATACAAATTAATATTGAACATTATGTCTGGTCTGTTAGTAATCAAGTAAAGTAATGATCTAATTATTCTTCTAAATTTCTTTTGATCAATAGATTTTTTCTTAGAGTTCTTATCTAACTGCATTGAGCAACTCATTAGTATAGTCACTGGTTTAGCATTATCCATTTCATATTTCTTGAGAATGCCCTTAATATACTTTGACTGACTAAGAAATGTTCCTTCCTTATTTTGCTTTATGTTAAAATCAAGAAAATAATACAAATCTCCTATCAAACTCATCTCAAATTCACTACTTAATATTTTAAAAAAATCATCACAAAGATTTTTATTTGTAGATCTAAATAAGATATATCAATATATATTTGAATAAGAGTATGTCATCTCCTATCCTTTTCAAAAAGATAGTGGTGTCCACACTTCCTTTTATAAATGATCTCTTTAACAGAAAAGTGCTTAATCTCTCATATCAATCCCTAGGTGCCTGTTTCAGTCCATACAATATTTGTTTTTGATTTAAACACATGAATAGGGAATTTAAAATTTTCAAAACCTAAAGGTTGCTTAACTTAAGAATACTCTTCTATCACAGCATTTAAAAATCCACTCTTAACATCCATCTCTTATAATTTAAACCCCTTAAAATAGATAAAGGCTAACAAAACCTTAATTACTTCAAGTTTGGCTACAGGGTAAACGTTTCTTCAAAATTAATCCCTTCTATTTGATTATATCACTGGATTACTAATCTTACCTTATTTTTAATCACAACTCCTGAATTAATCATTTTATTTTTAAACACCCACTTAGATCCAACAACACATTATCTTTAGGTCTTTCAATCAATTTCTAAACATCCTTTCTTATCAATTATGAAAGTTTGTTAGGGATGTTAGGCCCCTTATGAACTGACCCAATGCTAATAAAAAGAGAGGTGAATTAGAAAAGAAGAATCTTTAAATCAAAACACAAACCAAAACTAATATCACCACAATAAAAACCAAATACGAAAATTAAATGCGGAAGTAATAATGAAATAAAACACCAGATTTATAGTGGTTTGGTCAAATCTTGACCTACGTCCACTCCTTGGAGTCACCCTCCAAGTATTGCACTACAAAAGTGTCTATCCTTTAGCCCCCACAGCTAGGCGGAGAAGCCCTTACAAAATCACTTCCACCTTCCCCGGTGTGGCGGAGTCGCCGGGTCCTTTGACACCAAAGAGATCTTCTTCTTCGGCTAACTTCCCTCGAGAAAAGCCTTGAATCCAACAGTATTAAGGTGCAAGCCTGCCGGAGCAACCATGTTGAATCCCCCTCCACACTCCCTTGAGTCCCGCCTCACAGGATCTTCTCCCTCTCAGACTTCACCTGTTCCTCACTCCCTTTCAAGCTCTCTCTTCAAGTTCCCCCCAAAAGAACGAAGCTACAATGGCTACCAAAGTCACTTACTAAGTGTCATGTCATAACTTAAATAGAAGATCTCAAAATGAGTTCATTAATGCAAGTTATCGACTTTATCATCCAGGACAATACTAATATCATCTTGTATGATCAGTGCAAAATAAGCCCAATCAGCCGGGACGATTTGAGACGATCAGAAGAAATTTGTTCATATCATCCAGGATGATATATTATCATCCTGGATGATCATTACAAATTGTGGAATATCGTCCTAAACATCACCCTGAAAAAGAGCTGTCCGATGTCCAATCGTCCAGCGTATCGGCCCGGACAATCCTGCAATCGTCCAAGATGATTTGATCGTCTAATCAAGTCATAATTGCTTTCCTTAAATGCTAGATTAATTTAGAAAAAATTATCCTGGATCGTCCTAGATGATATTTTATAGTCCTAGATGATCCCCTGGATGATGTCCAAAAATAAGTAATTCCTAAATAGATATGGCGGCACATGATTTCTATTTTGAGTCTACCGTCCTGGCCAATACAAAATTATTCAGGACAATGTTTTTGCATAATGACAGCTGCTTTAATGAGGATAACCTAATCAGGGTTTCTGCTTTTCAACCGATTATCCATGATGATATAAATATCATCCTGGATGATGTTACCAAAAACAGTAAACTTTAGGAAACAGCTAGAGAAACTTTCAAGTTATAAACCATCAGGAGCCACACCACATACAATAGACTCAAGAAAGGAAAAAAAGTACAAGTTGACTCAGACCTAGTCTACCCAATCTTGAGCTGGTTCCAAATTGCAGTCTGATCATGTGGACCTAAAATGTTAGTAGATAAGGCAGTCGTTAAGAACATATCATCAAAATCATAATAAGAGTGTTTGTTATCATTAAAATCATCATCCATGAAAATAGATCCATAATAATCTCCCCCTTTTTGATGATGGCAAACATTATGATTTGAATTTGCAAATAGGAAACATTTTCTCTTAATCTCCCCCTCACTAGAATAAGACTTTAAAAATAGGGGAGATAAAAAAATTTTGTTGTTTTTAATTTTTTGAAAGAAAAAATACAAGAAAAAGGACACATTTAACAGTACGTTCTCCTCCTTTTATATTATCAAAAAGAGAAGGGATACAAAAGACAAAATGATTAAAAGACAAAAATGATCCCTGATCTAGTGAACAAAATAAATATTCTTAAAAAGAGAAAGCTACCTCTAGGTTTTAATCAAAAACTTAGTAGAACTGTATTGACAACACATAGCCTAGAAAGGTTAGAAATTCATAATTTGATAATCCAAACTCAAGTTCTTTAAAAAAGGCTCAAAAACTTTTTAATTCAATATCTAAATCAAGGAATAAATTAGAAAAAGAAATAGTCATTTTCCAAAACTCCTTCCAAAAAAATTTTAGTTTCAAAAACTAATTTAAAATATGAAAAAGATTTTAAATCAAAAGTAGAATAACCTCTTTTAGGAAATACAGATTGAGAGTAAAAAACATGAGTTTTCTTCCTTTGACTTTTTTTAAAGAAGTAATTCACAATTTACCAAAGATTTCAAAAAAAATAGGAAGTAGATTTTTCATTTTTAGAAAAATGAATGTGTGTGTTGATCAGAGAAAAAATTTCACAAAACAAGAAAAAAAAATCAAAGAATAAACAAAGACAAAAACACAAAATAAAAATCGAAAAAAAACAAGCAAATAAAAAAAAGAAAAGAAAATAACTAAAACCAAAACACAACACAAACACACAAATAAGGCTTTGAATCATTAACTTTCTCTTGGTCTGAAGCTTCAGAAATAAGGTCTGCCCAGAAGATTTTTTGCATTTCATTATTTCCCCAATTTATAATTTGCTTTGCTTTATCCTTTTCTTTTGCAGGAAGAATTCTCAAATTAGGGCATTGATTTTTTATATGTCCAGGCTTCCTACATCGAAGGCAAATAACTTCAAAATAAATATTAAATTCATTACCATTTTTACCTTTATTCCTCTTTTGTTGATGCTTATGCTTTGGTGAGCTTTTTTATTTTGCTTGATAAGTCATTGCATTCGTCACCAACTAAGCTATCTTTTTTTATATCTTCAGCTTTTATGAAAATCGTTTCACCTGCATCTATAAGTCTTTGAGCCAAACTTTGCTCGTAGGCAATGAATGAGCCAATCAAATTATCAATAGAATATTTATTCAAATCTTTTGATTCACAAATTATCCAGTAGATAACGAAGAATTTTGTTAACTTTTTTAAAATTTGAAAATTCTTTTCCTAAAGCATGCAATGATGTCATAATTTTAATAAACCTAGTATATATGTCGAAGATTGTCTCAAAAGATTTCATGGAAAATAATTCATAATCATGCATTAACATATTCAACTTAGATTGCTTGATTTCACTAGTGCATTCATATATGGTGTGTAGTTTATCCTAAATTTTCTTACCAGTAGTGCATGTGAATACTAACATAAAATCTTCAAAATTTAAAGTACAAAAAAAATAATTTAATGATTTTGCATTCAATTGAGCATTGAGTTTTTCTTCCCTGTTCCATTGATTAAAAGGAATATCAGTTTTAATTCCATTTATAACACATGATGGTAATGTATAACCAGTCAAAATTATATGCCACATGCGAAAATCAATTGTTTGCAAAAAAATAAACATGCGAATTTTCTAAAAATTAAATGTAATATTTTGAAACAAAGGTGGTCTAGTGATTGAATAACCTTCTGCAATATTATGATTTGGAAAATTAGCCATGGATCGAAATTCAAAGGCTTTTAAAAACTAGATTTTATGAATACTGCTATGATACCACTTGAAAGTTTGTTAAGGATATTAGGACCCTTATGAACTGGCCCAAGGTTAATAAAGAGAGGTGAATTAGAAAAGAAGAATCTTTAAATCAGAACACAAACCAAATCCAATATCACCATAAAAAAAGAAAAATAAATGCAGAAATGAAATGCGAAAGTATTAAAGAAAGAACACACCGGATTTATAGTGGTTCTATCAAAGCATGACCTACATCCACTCCTTGGAGGAACCCTCCAAGTATTGCACTACAAAAGTGTCTCTCCTTTAGCCCCCACATCTAGGCAGAGAAGCCCTTACAAAATCACTTCCACCTTTCCCGGTGCGACGGAGTCGTCGGGTCCTTTGACACCAAAGAGATCTTCTTCTTTGGTGAACTTCCCTCAAGACAAGCCTTGAATCTGATGGTATTAAGGTGCAAGCCTGCCGGAGCAATCGTGTGGAATCCCCCTCCACACTCCCTTCAGCCCCCCCTCACAGATCTTCTCTCTCTCAGACTTCACCTGTTCCTCACTCTCTTTCAAGCTCTCTCTTCAAGTTCCCCCCAAAAGAACAAAGCTACAATAGCTTCCAAAGACACTTACCAAGTGTTATGTCATAGCTTAAATAGAAGATCCCAAAATGAGATCATTAATGCAAGTTGCTGACTTTATCGTCTAGGACGATACTAATGTCGTCCTGTATGAATAGTGTAAAATAAGCCCAATCAGCCGGGACGATTTGAGACAATCAAAAAAAATTTGTTCATATCATCCAGGATGATAATATATTGTCCTGGATGATCAGTACAAATCATGGAATATCATCCTGAACATCGCCCTGAAAAAGAGTTGTTCGATGTCTAATCTTCCAGTGTATCGGTCCGAATGATTGTACGATCGTCCAGGACGATTTGATCATCTAATGAAGTCATAATTTCTTTCCTTAAATGCCTGGTTAATTTAGAAAAAATTATCCTAGATCGTCCTGAATGATATTTAATAGTCCTGGACGACCCCTGGATGATGTCCAAAAATAAGTAATTCCTAAATAATTCTGGCAGCAAATTCTTTCTGTTTTGAGCCTATCATCCTGGCTGATACAAAATCATCCAGGATAATGTTTTTGCATAATGACGGCTGCTTTAATGAGGATGCCCTAATTAAGGTTTCTGCTTTTGAATCAATCATCCAGGACGATATAAATATCATCTCGGACGATGTTTCCAAAAATAGTAAAGTTTAAGGAACGGTTAGAGAAACTTCCAAGTTATAAAGCATCAGGAGCCAAACCACATACAATAGACTCAAGAAAGAAAAAGGGTACAAATTGACTCAGATCTAGTCTACCCAATCTTGAGCTGGTTCTAAATTGCAGTCTGATCGTGTGGACCTGAAATGTCAGTAGATAAGGAAGTCGTATAAAATATATCATCAAAATCATAATAAGAGTGTTTGAAATAAGAGTGTTTGCTATCATCAAAATCATCATCCATGAAAATAGATTCGTAATAATCTCCTTTCACATTTTATCTCTAAGAGTGAAGTAACTTATCCATCTTAGCATCCTCATTTCTGCAACACTTAATTTAATTTTACGCTTCTCTTTTAATGGCCAACATTCTATGCCATAAAGCGCTGCAGGTCTCACCACCATCTTATAATATTTTTTCTTATGTTTAAAAGGTGTTTTTTTATCACTCAATAGACCTAATAATGCATTCCTCCACTTTAACCATCCAACTTGAATTCTACTAATAATGTCCCCATCTATTTCACGTCAGCAGGTGCAGTGAGATGCGATCTACGCGCTAGCAGACGCCCGACTAGCGGTACCTATGTCGTTCGTACAT
>NW_021318849.1:594879-626719 GCF_001605985.2 Dendrobium catenatum
AATCAGAGGCCATTAGACTAGATTTTGGAATGTTTGAAAATTCTTTGAAAGGGGTCTTTAGGACAAGGCCTTAAGACTTTGAATTTGAGTCTAGATTTCTGGATTTGGAATGGATTTCAAATTTGAATGATCAATATTGGGGTATCCAAATCATTTACAATCATGTTGTGATTGTTAATGGATGGATAAGGTCAAAGCTAGATTAAAGGTAGGATCAAAGTCTAGGTTGAAATTTGGATTCTCAAGTGGATTGAGTCAAAGTTTGGATATGTTTGAAATTTGAATTAATTTGGAGTTGAATTGGGTGAAATTTGAGATTTGAATTTAATCAAAAGTAGGGATTGATTTGAGGTTAGAATTGATCAAAGGTATGAGATTAATTTGAGGTTAAGATGGATTAAAGGGATGGGATTGATTTGAGTCTGGATTGACCCTAGGATCTAGAGGGATTTCTAAGACCTAAGATCTAGAAAAGTTCTAGGATTTGGATATGGAAGAATCCTAAGCTCTAGAGTAGGACCTAAGGTCTTGGATCTAGAAGGATCCTAAGGTTTAGCTCTAGGAAGGATCCTAAAGTCTAGAGTAGATCCTAGGGTCTAGGATTGGATCTGGATTCTGGAAGGATCTTAGTGACCTCACACAAAAATGAGGTCAACAGGGAGATAAAAATTTTTTGTTGTTTTTAATTTTTTGAAAGAAAAAATATAAGAAAAAGGACACAAATTCAACAGTACATTCTCCCCCTTTGACATTATCAAAAAGAGAAGGGCACAAAAGACAAAACAGTTAAAATACAAAAATGATCCTTGATCTAGTGAACAAAATAAATATTCTTAAAATGAGAAAGTTATCTCTTGGTTTTAATCAAAATCTTTATAGAATTGTATTGACAACACATAGCCCAAAAAAAGTTAAAAATTCAGAATTTGATAAACCAAACTCAGGTTATTTAAAAAAGACTCAAAAACTTTTTAATTCAATATCAAAATCAAGGAATAAATTAGAAAAAGAAACACTAATTTTTAAAAACTCCTTTCATTAAATATATATCTAATAGAAGATTAATGCACGAATTGTTGAATCAGGAATCATAATTTTTAAAATCAAGTATCGAAAGTATCAAGAGTTTTCTTATGCTTTTAAGAAGTACTAGAATGGTAAGCATTAAATTTTGTGAGCTCATTTTATGCCTCTTATCTATTTGAATGGCGCTCTTTGCGCATCTTTTAATTTTTGATACACTTTTGTGTATATTTTTCAATTTGGCGTCTTTACGCATCTTTTATTTTTGGCATCATCGTCCAATTTTTTTTTTTTAATATGCTACCTTTCTGAAATCTTAAAAACAAAAGTAAACCCATCCTATTGATAAAGCGAATTCTTGATGAAGAAAATTATGAGTTAGATTCAACAACTTGCAAAAGATCCCTATGTTATAAATAAAATGTAGGGAGATAAAAAATTTTAGTTTCAAAGACTAATTTAAAATATCAAAAATATTTTAAATCAAAAGTAGAATAACCTCATTCAGGAAATAGAGATTGAGAGTCAAAAATATGAGTTTCCTTCCTTTGACTATTTTTAAAGAAGTCAATCACAACTTACCAAAGATTTCAAGAAAAATAGGAAGTAGATTTTTCATTTTTAGAAAAGTGAATGTGTGTGTTGATCAGAGAAAAAATTTCAAGAAACAAGAAAAAAAATCAAAGAATAAATAAAGACAAAAACACAAAATAAAAATCAAAACAAAATAAGCAAACAAAAAAAAAGAAAATAACTAAAAAATAAAACACAACACAAACACACAAACAAGGCTTTTAACCATTATCTTTCTCCTGGTCCGATGCATCAGGAACTAGGTCTGCCTAGGAGATTTTTTTCTTTTCATTATTTCCCCAGTTTATAATTTTCTTTATTTTACCCTTTTCTTTCACAGGAAAAATTCTCAAATTAGGGCATTGATTTTCCATATGTACAGGCTTCCTACATCGAAAGCAAATAAGGTCAGAAGAAATATTAACATCCTTACCATTTTTACCTTTATTCCTCTTTTGTTGATACTTTTGCTTTGGAGAGCTTTTTGGTTTGCTTGACAAGTCATTGCATTCATCACCAATTAAGCTATCTTTTTCCGTATCTTCAGCTTTTAGAACAATCATTTCACCTGCATCCATATGTCTTTGACCCAAACTTTGCTCGTAGGCAATGAGTGAGCCAATTAAATTATTAATAGAATATTTATTCAAATCTTTTAATTCACAAATAGCAACTACTTCAGCGTCAAACATATCCAGTAGAAAATGAAGAATTTTGTTAATTTTTTCAAAATTTGAAAATTCTTTTCCTAAAGCATGCGATGATGTCACAATTTGAATAAACCTAGTATATATGTCTAAGATTATCTCATAAGATTTCATGAAAAATAGTTCATAATCATGCATTAACATATTCAACTTAGATTGCTTGATTTCACTAGTGTCTTCGTATATAGTGTGTAGTTTATCCCAAATTTTTTTACTAGTAGTGCACGTGGATACTAACATAAAATCCTCAAAATTTAAAGCACAGAAAAAAACAATTTAATGATTTTGCATTCAATTGAGCATTGACTTATTCTTCTCTATTCCATTGATTAAAAGGAATATCAGTTTTAATTCCATTTATAACACGTGATGGTAATGTATAACCAATTAAAATCATATGCCACATGTAAAAATCAATTGATTGCAAAACAACAAACATGCAAATTTTTCAAAAATCAAATGTAATATTTTCAAACAAAGGTGGCCTGGTGATTGAATAACCTTCCATAATATTATGATTTGAAAAATTAGCCATGGATCGAAATTCAAAAGCTTTTAAAAACTAGATTTTATGAATACTGCTCTGATTCCACTTAAAAGTTTCTTAGGGATGTTAGGCCCCTTATGAACTGGCCCAAGGCTAAAAAAGAGAGAGGTGAATTGGAAAAGAAGAAATTTTAAATTAAAACACAAACAAAAACCAATATAACCACAATAAAAACCAAATGCGAAAATTAAATGCAAAAGTAATAAAGAAAGAACACATCGGATTTATAGTGATTCGGTCAAACCTTGACCTATGTCCACTCTTTGGAGGCACCCTCCAAGTATTGCACCACAAAAGTGTCTCTCCTTTAGTCCCCACAGCTAGGAGGAGAAGCCCTTACAAAATCACTTCCACCTTCCCCGGTACGGCGGAGTCGTCGGGTCCTTTGACACTAAAGAGATCTTCTTCTTTGCTTAACTTCCCTCAAGACAAGACTTGAATCCTATGGTATTAAGGTGCAAGCCTGTTAGAGCAACCGTGTTGAATCCCCCTCCACACTCCTTTGAGTCCCCCCTCACAGGATCTTCTCCCTCTCAGACTTCACCCATTCCTCACTCGCTTTCAAGCTCTCTCTTCAGGTTCCCCCCAAAAGAACAAAGCTGTAATGGCTGCCAAAGACAATTGCCAAGTGTCATGTCATAGCTAAAATAGAAGATCTCAAAATGAGCTCATTAATGAAAGTTGCTGACTTTATTGTCCAGGATGATTCTAATATCGTCCTGTACGATCAGTGCAAAATAAACCCAATCAATCAAGAAGATTTGAGACGATTAGAAGAAATTTTTTTATATCATCGAGGACGATAATATATCATCCTGGACGATCAGTACAAATCATGGAATATCATCCTGAACATCGCCCTGAAAAAGAGTTGTCCAAAATCCAATCGTCCAGTGTATCGGCCCGAAAGATCCTTCGATCGTCCAGGATGATTTGATCATCCAATCAAGTCATAATTGCTTTCCTTCAATGCCAGATTAATTTAGGAAAAATTGTCCTGGATTATCCCGGACAATATTTTATAGTCCTAGATGATCCCCTGGATGATGTCCAAAATTAAATAATTCCTAAATAGATCTGGCAGCAGATTCTTTCTATTTTGAGCCTATCATCATGTCCGATACAAAATCGTCCGTGATGATGTTTTTTGCATAATGACGACTGCTTTAATGAGGATGCTCTAATCAGGGTTTCTGCTTTTGAACTGATCATCTAGGATGATATAAATATTGTCTCGGACGATGTTACCAAAAATAGTAAACTTTAGGGAACAGTCAGAGAAACTTCCAAGTTATAAAGCATCAGGAGCCACACCACATACAATCGACTCAAGAAAGAAAAAAGGGTACAAACTGACTCATACCTAGTCTACAATCTTGAGCTGGTTCCAAATTACAGTCTGATCGTGTGGACCTGAAATGTTAGTAGATAAGGCACTCATAAAGAACATATCATCAAAATCATAATAAGAGTGTTTGCAATAAGAGTGTTTGCTATCATCAAAATCATCATCCATGAAAATAGATCCGTAATAAATTGATTTAATTCTTCATGCATTTCCAAAATCCAAAATTTATCTGAAAGTGCTTAATTTATATTAGTAGATTCAATCATTGAAATAAAGGAAGAATGATTCACTTCTTAAATAAGTCCATGCCTAGTATTAACACCTTCACTAGGTCCACCTAAAATCAAATCCTTAGGGTGATTCTTAGAAAATCTCCATTCTCTAGCCAAAAGGGTTTTCTAATGTAACCTTCTCTTCCAAATTTGTCTTTTCAATTCCTTGAGAGATATTTTTAATATGATTATCTTCCAGCCTTGACTCTTCCAAAATGACAAATTCATTAAACACAACATGTGTGGTCTCCTCAACTACCAAAGTTCTCTTATTAAATACTCTATAAGATTTTCCAATACTAGAATATCCAAGAAAAATTCCTTCATCATATTATGGATTAAATTTTCCTAAAGGAGTTTTATCATTGTTATGAATGAACACCTTATATATAAAAATATGCAAATGTGACAAATTTGGTGTTCTTCCTACAAGAAGTTCATATGGAGTCTTATTCAATTTTGATCTAATATTCACCCTATTCAGAACATAACAAGTTGCACTAACCATTTCATCCCTAAAATATTTTAGAAGTGAGTATTCTACTAATATATCTATAGAAACTTCAATTAATATTCTATTATTC
This sequence comes from Dendrobium catenatum, assembly GCF_001605985.2. Lineage (NCBI taxonomy): Eukaryota > Viridiplantae > Streptophyta > Magnoliopsida > Asparagales > Orchidaceae > Dendrobium > Dendrobium catenatum. The sequence continues at coordinate 599,934 of NW_021318849.1, forward strand.
CTTTCTACAGCCCCATTCTGTAGAGTGGTCTTAGGTGTAGAAAAATTATGATCAATTCTTTTCTTCTTATAAAAATCTTTAAAATTTTCATTTTCAAATTCTTCTCCATGATAACTTTAAATTGATAAAATCTCAAACCCTAATTTATTCTGAATCTAATAGCAAAAATTTCTAAATTCTTCAAATGATTCGCTCTTATAAAATAAAAAATAAACCTAAGTGAATCTTAAAAAGTCATTAACTATAACAAATTAAAACACTTTACCTCCTAGACTTATAGTGCTAATCGGTCCAAAAAGATCTATATGAATGATTTTCAATGGTTTGCTAGTTCTAAGATCCTTAATGGAATGAAATGAGGACTTCACCTATTTTCCTAATTAACATGCATCACTCAGGTGATCCTTAGTAAAGTCTATTTTATGTATTTCTCTAACCAATTCTTTTTGGGTAATTTTTCTAAGATTCTTCATGCTTGAGTGACAAAGTCTCCTATGTCATAACTATAATTCATCAGTAAATATTTTAAGATAAAAGTCTTTAGAAAATTTAATACAATTTCAATCAAACATGTATGCATTATTTACTCTAATTTCATGCAAAATATCAATTCTATTTTGGCTTCTTATGTAGCAAGTGGGAAATTTTTTTTTACTATAACCCTTATAACATAGATGACTAATACTTATCACGTTGTGCTTTAAGGCATCTATAAATAAAGTATTCTCAATGAAAATATTTGTCAAATTTCTAATCATGCATGTGTCAACCACTTTCCTAGTAGTATTGTCTCCTAGTGTAACCTTGCATCCATTCATGGCTTCTAGCGATAAGAATTGTGTCGTATCTCCTATTTTATGCTTCAAAAATCTACTTTTTAGGTACTAAATAATCTCATGTGGTCTTGTATGAGAGTTTTTTTATAAGATAATCAAACATTAGTCTTAGGAACCTAAATAAGTTTGGGATCTCCTTTTGGAAAAAATAATGTAGATGCATGTTTAATATGATTTATTTTATACATCTTAGGTCTTCATACTAAATAAGTTTCACTATGAGTGTGTGAGATATGGGAGATATGCCCAATTAATCCATAAGAAAAACATTTCACTCAGGGAAAAGGATTTATCAATCTACGTGTATAAAATTATCTTTTCTTAGGTTTTGACATTTTTAGCTTCTAATCAGGATTGAAAAATTGTTCAACTGTGTTTGGTATAGTATTTTCCTTAAGTGCTTTTAATTCTATTTTAAAAAATGAGTTAGCACTTTCTAAAATAGCATTATTAACTTTTAAATAGTGCTCTCTGCTATTAGATTCATCCATAAATGTTTTAAAATTATTTTAAAGTTCATTATATGATTATTTTAATAGTTAATACTATTTGTTCAACTCATCAAACTCATCTAACAATTTAATGTGGTTGCTATCAATCAGTGTGTTATCTTTCCTAAGAATTTCATACTCTTTTTGTAATTCTAAAAATTCTATGTTCAACCTAGCATGCATCTTTTTGAGTTTTCTATAGGCAATATGAATTTTCTTAGAAACATCAAATAACTCTTCAATAGTTAAGTTGCATACATCTTCTTAATCTAACTGAACAAGTTTGTCATCCATCATATACAAGTTGGTTACTTCTTCCTCTACTTCTATTTTTGAAGAAACTGAAGTTAAATTCACTTAAAATGGTCTCTATAATCTCTCATTTCCCTTCCTTACATTGCTTTTCTCCTCAACCTTCTCCTTGCTAGGATTGGCTTTAAGATTTGGGCATTCGAATTTGATGTGTCCAGGCTTCCTTCATTCATAACAAATTATATCATTATAAGCCTTAGAATTTTTGTCGAACTTACCCTTATTCAAATGTTGGCATCTCCTTTGCTTCTTTTTAGAAATCTTTTGAATTGCCTTGTCATTAAGGAAATGTTATCTTCATCCTCAGGCTAAGACTAATCACTCTCTGAGTCATCCACTTTTAATACTATATTTTTCTCCTTTCGCTTCTCGTCTGCAATAATATGTCTTTTACTCACTCTTTGCTCATAAGCAATTAGTTATCTAAGAAGATTGTTAATAAAATAAACATTTAAGTCCTTTGATTCTATTATAGCAGTTATATTTTCATCATAAGCAGCATACAAACAACGAAGAATTTTATTTACTTTTTCATCATTCAGTAATTCCCTACCTAAAGCATGTAATGAGATGACTATTTGTGTGAAACAAGTATACATGTTAGTTCAAGATTCTTTTGGTTTCATGTAAAATAGTTTATAATCATATAGCAAAATATTCAATCTAGATTGTTTCATCTCATTAGTCCCTTCATAGTGATACAAAGTCTATCCCAAAATTTTTTCCAGTTTTACGTGTAGAGAGACTCATATAGTCTTTAGATTTAAGTGCAAAGAAAAAACTATTTTAACATTTCATGTTTAACTAAGCTAAGTCTTTTTCTTCTACTTTATAGTTAGTAAATAGTGTTTTAATTATAATGCCATTTACAAGTCTAATTGGCCTAGTGTGTCCTTCACGTACTAAAATACACATGCAATAGTCAAGTGATTGAAGAAAGTAGACGTTGGTGTTTTCAAAAAATTGAAAGAGATGTTATCCAATAATGGGGGACCAATGATCGAATACCCTTCAAGTGTGTTACAATTTTCAAAAGTAGTCATGCTCATTTTCACTTGTAAGTCTGATAGGTTGTTAAACCTATTTCAATTGTCCCAAGGCTAACCAAAAGGGTGGTGAGTTGATTATTTAAAATTTTCTTGGAAGAATTGAAAAAACTATTTTTATAATTTTATAAGCACAATTAAAATTTATCAAAATAAAATTTTCAACCACAAATTAAAAGTGTAAAAAATTAAAAATGTAGAAAAAAAAAAAGAGCTCAACAAATTTATTGTGTTTCCGTCTAACTAGACCTAAAACATATCCCTAATGACTCCCACTTCAGGTATTTCATTATACCAAAGTGACTCTCCTTTTGCTCCAATAACAAGGCAGCAAATCCCTTACACTTTAACTCTCTTCCACCAATCCCCGGTATGGCAGAGTACATTCATCCTTGCACACCCTCCTGGTGTCGACAGAGAACCATCTTCCTTTAAAACCCTCCTTGTGTTGGCAGATAACTATCTTCCTTTCACACCCTGCTGGTGTTGGCAGAGAACCAGTGTCCTTTCATACCCTTCTGGTGTTGGCAGAGTACCGGTGCTCCTTTAAAAACTTTCTTCTAAGATACTTCAAGAGAGAAAGGAAGACATTAAAAAAAGCAAGAGATACTTATCATTGGGCAACCTTGTGAATCCCCTCACAATTCCCTCTTTAGAAATCTTTTACTCTCCCAAACACTCTCCAAGTGCACTCTTAAAAGAAGTTTGCAATAGAAAATTTGTAGGATTTCTTAGATAGTTAGTTTTAAGAACTCATATATATGAATGACACAAAAACTCATCTAGAAAACTAAAAATTTTTATTTAACCATCATGGATCGTATAGTATGATCGCACATCATATGTACGATCAGTTAAAAAAATGCTCAAATGTTTTTGTATTAATTGATTTTTTACTTTAGTTAGAGTATATACGAACTGACTTCATACAGTATGATTAGTTCAAAATTGAATTGATTCATTTGGTATGATTCTGTATGAATTAATTTCATGCTCTAGATAATATAATGTATAGACCCTATATCATACAGTATGATCTATTTAATTAAAATCATGCTTCATTTTGTACAAAAATGGATGAGTCTATTTCATACTTTGGACATCGTCTGTAATCACCTGAGATCCTATAGTATGAACAGATCAAAAATTTTACCTATTTTTATGGACAAACTGGAATGCACACATTTCATACTTTGGACGTCATCTATATGAACCTATGATAGTACAATATGATCAGTTCAGAAAAATTTTGAGTTTTTTTGGGATAAAATGGTACATTGTCATTTCATACTATGGATGTCATCTGTATGAATGTAACTTCATATAGTACGAACAGGACTTAGTAAATTTTCCAGGCATGATTTGATTAACTCCATTCTAGAGGAACACTTAGGTCAAAACATCCCATACAATCTTTGATCGTACAATAAGAATTAATTTTCAAAAAATACAAGTTTGTACACTCCCCCAGTGTGTGTGTGCACGGTTACACAATTATAATCACACTCTCTCAGACACAACAAAAATATAAAATTATAGACTTAAAATCCAATAAACCTTAATCTAATGTGTCTTGAAATCTTTAGTAGTTTGGAGTACAATTTCCCTGAAATATTAGATCACAAAAAATAAAAATAAAAATATTATTTCCAATATATATTATGAGAAACAATAATCAATATAATAAGATTTCGGAATCTTCAAAAACACACATGATATAAAAACATAGTTATAAAAACTAAGTTGCAACGAAGTTGTTTCTAGGATACCAGACTCCTAAGTTTTAGGTGCCAATAAGATATCTAAGAATTCTCTTAATTGTAGTTATATGGGATACTTAGGGATTAGCTTAATATCTAGCACATAAAAAAAAAACATTAAATATTATACATGGTCTACTAGTAGTCAAATAAAAGAGTGATCGAATAATCCCTCTATACTTTTCTGATCTACTAATTTTTTACTTACATCCTTATCTAACTGAATGGTAGAGCTCATTGGAGTATTTATTACATTAGTACCTTTTGTATCAAATTTATTTAATTTTATTAATATATTTACTATGAGTGAGAAATGTACCATCATCCCTTTGCTTCACACTAAATCTAAGAAAATATGTTAGCTTTCCAATCATACTCATTTTAAACTCTATACTCATGGTTACTTAAAAATCATTATAAAGATGTTTATTTTTTGATACCAATAGTATATCATCCATATATTTTAATAATTAGAAGATTATCTCCTATTTTCTTTAGGAATAGGGTGGTATCTACACTACCTTTAATAAAAGAATTATGTAGGAGAACTGTATTGAGCCTTTCATTCAATTCCTAAGTACTTTCTTCAGCACATATAAGGCCTTTTTAATTTATACACATGGTTGGGAAAAGAGGAATTATGTAAAATCTAATAGAAATGGCTTCTACTCTAACTATAGGGGAAAATGTCTCCTTAAAATCAATACCTTCAATTTAATTATACCCCTCAGCCACTAACCTAACCTAAAATCATTCATCTTATTTTTAAATACCCATTTGGAACCAACTAGACTCTAGCTCATAGGTCTTTTAACCAACTCCCATACATTATTCCAAATAAATTAGTTTAACTCTTTTATATTGCATGGATCTAGAATTAATTAGATAAGTCTTAGTCTATATTTAAGAGTTCTAGCATAAAGATGAGCACATAATAATTAACCTCCTTCCTATGAACATGCCTAGTTCTTACTCCTACAAAAGGATCTCCTAAAATGAGCTCCTTAGGATGACTAGATTAGCGTCTTCATTCTCTAAGCAATGGCTCCTAAGGTTCTACTCTAACACCTAGGTCAATAGACTCTACTCCTTGGGTAATCCTGATTTCATCATCTTATTCTAACCCAAGTTCAATTGATTTATCAAATTTATCAAATACAATATAGGTGGAATCCTCTACAACTAGGGTTCTCTTATTAGAGATCCTATAGGTTTTACCTATAGAAGAATAGTCTAAGAAGACTCTTTATTTTTGGTGTAATATTTACACTTAGGGTCAAACTTTCCTAGAGGTAATTTACCATTGAAGAGAATAATATTTACACTAAAATACATGAAAATGTAAAAAATTAAGTGACTTAACCTTAAGTAGATCATAAGGCGACTTATTTAATTTTGATCTAACATCACCCTATTCAAAATATAACAAGTAGTATTCATTATTTATGCCTAAAAATATATAGGTATAAAGTATTCAGGTAGCATAGCCCTAGAAGCTTCTACTAGTGTTTTATTTTTTCTTTTAGTAATTTGGTTCTATTAAGGGGTCCCAGGGGAAAAAATGTATGCTTAATTTATATCTCCTTATAGAAAGATTCAAACTTTTCATTCTCAAAATTTTGACCATGATCACTGTGGATAGTAGTTATCTCACATCCAAATTTTCTTAGAATCTAAGTGAAACATCCTAATTTTCTTAGAATCTAAGTGGAATATCCCAAATAATTCTATATGTAAGATTTTTAATGGTCTAAAGGTGGTGATGACCTTGATGGAATGAAATGATAATTTACATTATTTTGCTAATTGTCATGCATCACATAGGTGGTCCTTAAAGAAATCCCTAATTTATAATGATATTTATTTTTTTAAAATAAATATTGACAATTAATCCCTAATTTACTCAGATCATACATTATGATCTAGATCGTACTAGATGATCTTCACATAAATTAAACACATAATTTTTCTCCCTAGTGTGTGCATACATTGTTTTTAAGCTACATACACCTTTTACAAAACTTTTGAATCAAGAAATATAAAAAATATATAAATTAAAACATAGACTCTTACAAAAATATAAAACATATTCTATCTAGTCTTGAGTCGATCCTTTTGCATGGTGTACAATATACATGAAATGTTAGTGTGCACAAAATAAATATCCAATAATAATATCACGAGAAAAAAGTAGAAATCCAATAATATTTGATATCTTCAACATCATATGCTTAGGATCCTGGATAGTAACACTTTTCATATTTCTTTTCTTCTCGTTTTTTATGGAATATATAATTAATAATTTTGAATATCAATTTTGTTAATATCCTCTTCCAATCCTAATAATTTTAATTTAAAAATTTAAAAATATCACTAATTCTAATTTCAAGTAACTATTATTTCCAATTTTAAGCTACACATATCTACTTTTTAACCTTAATTATTCATCATTCAATTTGAAGGTCAATGTATAAATGTATAACTTAAAAATTCAAGTTAAATCAATAAATTAAATTATCTAAGTTAGTTAATTATTAAGTTTTCTAATCTATAAATTATAATGTAGTTTAAACTATAATCTAGGATTTTATTATTATCTTAACTTTTATAATTTTAATAATTATTTTTATTCTAGTTAAATGAACAATAAAAAAGTGTAAACATTAATGAAAGACAATTTAATAGTGTAAGCTTAAGCAAAAACAAATGTCTTGTTCTTCTTCTTCTTCCTTATTTTTGGTGTCTATAAGATTCACTTTTGCATAACTAGATTATATCTTCATTAATTCACCACTTTATATCTTTGATCAGTGATAGGAACAAACTTATGATTTTATTCAGAGAGTCAACCTAAATCTATTTGATGATTTGTTACTATTTATAAATTTATAGATTTTACATCTCTTACTTGAATATTTCTCTTTTCAAGTGGAGGCACCACTATTTCTCTATACAGCTCTAATTCAAACGTATGATTTTACAGGTGCTTTTTATGTTCACGGAGAGGTAAAGATTTTGTTATTTAGAGAACATTCCCTTCTCCAACAGCATATGATATAAGATGGAGTCAATTTTCGCTTGCTAATGGACAATTTAATATAATTTTAGACTTTCAATAATTAGTTCAGTGGGTTTCATTTTAACTTCCTCAGCTATAACATCCAACAAACTTCTCAACTCTACTCCTTAGATGATGATTCTTATTCCTTATCTAAGATATAGATATCGTCATTATGTTAGAGGATGACCCCATCTAAAAATTTCAATTATATTATTACAATCTATGATCATGAGCATATGATTTTGATGATAATAATTATTAATAATTGAATATCTAATTCAAATAGCATTTGTATTGCATATATGTTTTTGTATATACTAAATATTTAGGTACATCTTATACCATCAAAGAACTTTTAAGGCTCTAGATTGGGTAGAATAGGAAGATGCTTTCAAGAGTCTTTAATATACTTTTCTTTATTTTTTATTTCTTTTTTCGAAGTCATGTAAGAGTGTTTGCTAATTTGGAAACTAGGCACATACACACAAGGAGTGAGAAAATAAATTTAAAGTTACTTTTAAATAAATCATATTGTACATTCCAAATCATGCTTTAATATCATTTATTCAAAAAATCAATTAAAACAACTAATTCTATAATTTATATTTTTAAAATAATCATACAATACAAATATGACCGTACTGTACGATCAAATTAACCCAGAAGTTCTAGCCACCTATAGAATTTTAGTACGTATTTTTAATTTTTATTTTTGAACTAATCATGTTATATGATGATGTTCATTCAGTATGATAGTTACAAAATTATTTAATTTAACCATCGTGATTAGTCATTCAAATAAAGGTTCAATTATTATGGCAAATTGTACTGTATAATATGGATCATACCATATGATAAACATAGATGAAATCTGATCATATGTTAGATCATCTTGAATAAAACTTTGGTTTTTAAACTAATCCTTCAGGATAACTAGTATAGGTAATTTTAGATCATCTTTTATAATCTTAAGATAATTAAACTAATCGTACCATATGATCTAAAGATCATACTATATGATCAGTATATAAAACTTGAATAGTTCATTATTTGACTATTTCATAGTACTATGTGAACTCTGGTTTTTAAACTATTTGTACTTTATGATCATTAATCTTACTATACAAATATAGTCGATAGAATTATAATTTCATTTATCCTTTTGAAAGATGATTGGAAATTGAAGGTAAGGGAGTGCTTTGCAAGTATTAGAGCTTTGGAGAAGGATAAGATAAAGTTATGAGAGAGGGAGAAGTAGTTTGACGAGATTACATACGGTTACTTCAAGTTAGCTTACACCATGACTCCTCTAATAGCTTTGTTGGTCTTTTAGGGTTGCTTTGGGGACAAAAATTTCAAGGCTGAATATTGTCAGGTTATCTGCCTTCACTAGGAGGGTGAAAAAGGATTCCAAGGTTCTCTTCCTTCACTAGTAGGCTGATAAATTATTTTCTAGTTCTCCACCTCATGAGGAGGGTTAAAAGGATCTTAATACTCTGCCTCATCAAGTTAGTAGAAGAGATTGTGTAAGAGATTTTCCACCTTACTATGGGGATAAATGAGAGATAATAAAGGTTTTAGTGCAATACCCAAAGAGGAGGACTCAGGGGAGCGGACATAGGTCAAGTTTTAACCAAACCACTATAAAATCAAGTATGCATGTTCCACTTTACTTTCTATATTTTACTTTTCCTACCTTTTAATTTCTTGCACATTTATCATTACTTCCAAACTGTGGTTCAAGCTTTTTTATCTGGATTATTGTCAAAAAAGAAAATAATAAGTGAAAAAATAAAAATAAAAAATTTATTTTATCATTTTTTTTTGTTATGAAAATTAAAGGAGAAAATTTATATTATTTTTATTAATTTCATCTATTTATGCTTGTGATTGGTCTAAATAGTAAAAAAGGCTTTATTAACGAAATTTTAAATGACCCCTCCCCCTCTTGGTGTGCCCTGGGTGTTGATTCTTGTTGAATCTAGATTAGGTTGTTAAACCTAAACTAATGTCCCAAGGCTAACAAAGAGGAGGGGGGTGAATTGGTAATTTAAAAATTCTCTTGGATGTAAAATATAAAACTGATTGATTCACAAAGAAAGTTAATTAAATTTTCAAAAATAAAACTTTTCAACCACAGAAAATAAGTTGCAGAAAAAAAAATATGGAAAATAAAAGACATAGAAATTTATAGTGGTTCTATCAAACACGACCTACTTCCACTCCCTAAAGCCTCCCACTTCAGGTATTGCACTATTACCAAAGTGACTCTCCTTTTGCTCCCACAACAAGGTGGAGAAGCCTTTAAAAAACTCTCTTCCACCAATCTCCAATGTGGCAGAGAATCATCATCCTTTTATTCCCTCCAAGTGTAGGTAGAGTACCTTTGGCTGTTCACACTCTCCAAGTGTCGACAGAGAACTATCATCCTTTCACACTCTCCAAGTGTTGGTAGAGTACCATCGTCCTTTCACACTCTCCAAGTGTTGGCAGAGTATCGTTGGTTGTTCACACTTTGTAAGTGTCGGTATAGAACCAGATCTTCTTCATAGATCTTCTCACGAGCAATCTAGAAAGACAAGCGGAAGCGTGAAAAACACAAATCACACTCAGAGATCCTTACCTTTGAGTAACCATGTGAATCCTTCACACTCCACTAAGAAAAAATCTCTCTCAAACACTCTCTCACACTCTCTCCTTCAATTTCCCTTGAAAAATCATGAAGACGACAATTTTTAACATCAGTTCTTAATGGGCCTTTTATACAATTGACACAAAAAATCATCAAAAAAACTAAAATTTTCAAATTAGAGCGTAACGATCATACAATACGATAGTATATTTTTACATATGAATATTTTAAATACTATTGCATACAAACCTATTATGAATCGATACAAAATCATTTCATACTCAATCATCATCCAGTATGAACCAAGTTCGTCCATGACAAATAGTTAGGAAATTTCAAAATTCTTCTGTATGAAATATTGAGCTGAAATGAGCGAGAACGGACCCGAGATGTTCATCCTTATATGAAACTGGAATCATCTCATATGATCCATACTTAGAAAAGTTTTTGGTGTGAGAACGGACCCGAGACATTCATCCTTGTATGAAGCTGGGATCGTCTCGTATGATCTTCGTGCGATAATAGACCTAAGATGTTCATCTTTGTATGAAGCTAGGATTGTCCCATACGATCTTCGTACGAGAACAAACCCGAGACGTTCATCCTTATACGAAGCTATGATCATCCCGTACGATCCATACTTAGATAAAAAATTCATTTTTGTTCATTCAACTGCTCGTCGGGAAAAATAACTTACCAGATCATCCCGTACGAAGTGATATCATATAGTACAATCAGTTTAAAAAATATAAATTTTAAACTCTCCCCTAGTGTGTTTATATATGCTCAATTACTCAATTACAATCACACTTTCTTAGACTCAATAAAATGGAAAATACAAACTACAATTATAATAAGCTCTAAACTGATCTTAATTTGAAGTCTTCAACAATCCAAAGTATGATTTCTCTAAAATGTTAGTACACACAAGAGCAAAAAAATTCTTCCAAAATATGTTAGAAGAAATAATAATCAAAGTAATAATATTTGGAATCATCAAAAATATACAAGTTGTAAGAATATCAAACATGCAAAACTAAGTAGCAACTATCTCAACAATCTCCCCATTTTTATAATGGCAAAACAATCATTGTTTGAATAAAATTGAAAATCAAAATAGACTTGGAGCAAGCCTATGAAAGCATGTGTTGGAGTACTCTTGAAGAAATGATGAGAAGCCTGGGTTTTCCCGTAAAATTCATAAAGCTGATCATGGAGTGCATTGTGGAGCCTAGATTTTTAATTATTATAAATGTTAGCCTTTACAAGTGGATTGAGGGGAGGAATGGTTTCCATCAGGGATGTCCATTATCCCCTTTTCCTTTTATCATTTGTTCCCATTAATTACCAATGCTCTTACTCAGGAGGGAAAGGAGTTAGGCATTAAGGTGGCTTCCTCAGGTCAGGTGATTTCTCATTTGCTCTATGCAGATGATATCCTCTTATTTTCTAAGTATAAGATTAGAAGCATCAAGGAGATGAAGGTCATTTTGAGCAAATACTGTGGTTGGACAGGACAAAAACTGAATCTTAAGAAATCATCTATGATTGTTAGTAAGAATGTTGAGAGGAGAAAGAAGAAGAAGATTGCAAAAATTATGGAGATCAAGGTGGTTGAGGAGATGGAATATCTGGGAACAAAATAGGCCTTAAGAAGATTGAAAAAGTTAGATTTTCAATTTCTTTTGGATAGAGCTTTGAAGATTTTAAATGCTTGGGGAAATAGATATATTTCTCTAGTTGGAAAACTTGTGCTTGCCAATTCTGTTTTTTGTAATTTGCCTTTATTTTTAATATCCCATTCCTTAATTCCTTTAAGTGTGCTCAGGGAATTTGAGAAATACTGCAGGAATTTCATATGGAAGAATCAAGATGGAAAACAGGGGATGCACTATATAGCTTGGGAAGAGCTTTGTAAGCCAAGAGCAGCCGGTGGTTGGGGCATCCATTCAGCTGTTAGCAGTATCCAAACTATGAGAGCTAAATTCTCTTGGAATCTGGTAATCAATCCTAACTCCTTAAATAGGAATCTCCTGATCAAGTACGGTGAAGACTAGTGGAAGAAAGATGAGATTAAAGGGGGTTCTTTGGCTTGGAAGATCATTGCTAGTGGGTGGAAATCTATGAGGAATGTTATTAGATGGAATGTGGTGAATGGGACTCGAATTAACGTATTGAAGGACATGGATTTTTGACAAAATCTTGCTCAGATGGCCAACTTTTATTGTTTCTTTTGACAAGGATAATATAACTCTGGATTTTTTCATTCTTGAAGGAAAATGGAACATTGATAAACTACTTCTTTTTTTCGGTGAAGACTTGGTTTATGTTATTAGTAGCATTCAAATTGATCAAGAAGTGGAGGATGATTTTATGGATCTTAAATACAAATTTACTGGTAAATAAATTACTGCATTGATCAAGGAAGAGTCGGTGAATTTGAATGAGGGGAGCTCTTACTTATGGATTCATAAGTTGAAATTGTATGCCCGGGTGGAACTTTTTATTTGGAGGCTTTGCAAAAATGCGATTCCAACAGCTGATTTTCTGATGAAAAGGAGTTTATCCAATGATAATTGGTGTCCTAGAGGATGTGGAGGAGTGGAGGATGTAGACCATGTCACTTCTAAGTGTCCAAAGCTGTAAAAGAATATTGGCACTCTTCGGGAATGGGGTTTTCATGTTCCCTTATTTGATTCATTTCAGCACTATTTGGATGAAGGCAAATTCTGGTACGAGAAGAATCCTGGGATGGTAAAGCTCTACTTTACTTTGTTATGGATTTCATGGAATGATAGAAATAAAATAAAGCATGATAAGAAAGAGGATAGTGTATCAATGCTGGCTGCTAATGTTATCCGCATGGTAGCATTGGATAGAAGACACAGAGTGCTCTCGAAAAACTGGGATGCTTTTTAGTCCTTTGGACTGTCTACAGAATTATGGCATCCTCCACCACCCGAGTGGTACAAAATCAACTTTGATGCTGCATTGAGAAGAAATTATGGAGCAGGCATTGGAGGAATTGTTAGAGACCATAGAGGAAGATTGGTTCGTGCCTTTGGTTTCTATGGGATGCATTGGGATATATCTCAACTAGAACTTTATTCTTTCAATTCTTTAAAGTATTTGTTACACAATTATTTGGATGATGCCAAAGGTGTCATCATAGAGGGAGACAATAAGAATGTTATTCAACTTCTTCTCAACATGTACAGCAAAGGTAATAAGAGGATTGGAATCAAGGAAGATGAAGATTTCTTCGGGTTAAGGTATGGGAGTAATGTCATTTTTAAATGTATTGGTAGAAAGGTAATAGGATAGCTGATTTTTGTGCTAACCTATCCTTTTCTTATGACTTCATTTGGAACATTTTTTAGTGAGAGCTCTCTTCCTTCTTCCTTTGTTAAACTTGTAAAGGAAGAATGTAGTATGAAGTAAGCTCTCTATTAGTTTGTAGCCTGTATTTGGTTTCCTTTTCTTTATTAATGCTGATTGCATTTCTTTCAAAAAAAAAAGAATAAAATGTAAAATCCTAAATTTCTCCTTAACTCCCCCTAAATGAATAAGCCATGTGAATATAAGGGAATTTCTATTAAGTCCAAATCTATATATTATTTTTTAAAATTTTCATAAAATCACAAAACACTCCAGTTACAAAAACACTTCAAACAAAAAATGAAAATTAAAATAACACTATCAAATACTAAAAATACAAAAAATAAATAGAAACAAATAATATTTCTCCCCCTTTTTTTACAATAACAAAAAGAAAGAAGAAGAAAAACAACAAAAATGTAAAATTCATATGAGAAACCTTTGATAATTTATCTTGAAAGAGATGGAATTATAATTGTCATAACAAGATTAATGTTCATTAGAGAAAAATAAAGATTCATAACATTTAAATTAAAATATAACATAGACAAGATAAATATATCAAGGTCATAAAACAATCTGGACAATTTGATAAGGAAAATTATTGAAATGAAGATTGATTAAAGTCAATTTTCAATACAAAATATAATTGAATATTAAATTGATTTGAAATTAAAGATTAAAAGAAAGAGGAAATAATATTTTCAATACACTTGTTTGGTGACATTGTGCATCTTTTTAGATATTTGTGGCACACTTTGTGCATCTTTTTGTATTTGGGCTAATTTTGTGCCTCTTTTTAATTTGTAAACCACTGCGCATTCTTTTGATTTTTGTGCACTTGTATATTTATCTATTTTTTTTAATTGATATTTCCAAAATTAATAATCTAAAAACTCAAACTTCTTTAAGTATAAAGATAATTATATTGAAAGAAAAATAAAAAAGAATAAGATATCAAAATTGTAATAATAATATTAAAATTATGTATGAGATTGATAGCCTTAACTTGATCGAGTTATAAATTAACTTATATTTTTTGAACAATTATATTTCATACTGAAATTAATTTTTGTAATGCAGTTCATATTATAACACTTTTTAGATCAATTAAATTAGAATTATCATATAGACAAACTAATATTTCAAACAAAGAATAAAATCATCTAAATAAAATAAGATATTTTTTGTTGATATTAATATGAAGATGATATAATGAACCACATTTGATATCAAAACATTTATCTCAAATCATGAAAAAACATAACAACATTAAAGATCTGACACAATACAAGTACAAAAAACATTAACAAATACAAGTATAAAAACTACAGAAATCATCACATCAAATCCCTAAGGACTGGAAAGGACAACACATAAGAAATACATTTATAAATCTAAGGGGCCCTGGTCTGGAGGTGGTGGCTGGTTAAAGATAGAAAAATAGCTATTCATCATAGCCACATTGGTGTTCACTGAGTTGAACTGACCTTGAATCCAACCCATGTCCTATTGGTATTGTGCATCCTCCTATTATAGGTGAGTATGAATTTGATCAAAGTGTTGACCAAAATGACTCTCTAGACAGTCAAAATGCATGACCATCTCCTAAAAGTTAGGTCCATGAGCAAGCATAGGTGCAGGTGCAGGTGCTTCTTCTTCTCCCTCATAATCCTCACTTATATTATCATCCTCCCAAAAAGTGCTTGAAATGAGGCATTAGTGAAATAGATAGGCAATTCAAGTAGAGGATCAGGATTAACAAGATTATACTTCTTCTCAAGGATATAGGTCACTAGGTGTCCTAATACAATATTTATCTTCCTCTTGTGAGATACATGTTCAATTTTAGAAAGGCCATGAATATAATAAATAATAAGTTGGGCTTCATTTATAGGTTGACCAGTCATGATAAGGTAAGTAATACTAAATAGAAGAGGAGTAATGTTAATGCGGTAACCAGCTTTAGGAATAATAGAGGTTCTAAGGACATGTTGAATGACCCTTGCATTTTAGTTTAAAGAAGAGACCCTATGGAAATGACATACTTATTCAATTCTTTTAATAACTTTATTTATTTCAGTCCAATCAAAATTAGATGTATAAGTTAAAGTGTGGGCTCTAACTCCTTGAGTTCTTAAATTCAAAAAGGTTCCCAAATCTTCCTTGGTTATTTCTACCCTCTTCTTAAAAACAAAAGATCTGATCCTACTCTCATCCTCATTAAATGACATGTTTTCTAGAAAGTAGTGAAATGTTTCTTTGTTATAGACATGAATTAAGGTAAGGATAAAAGCAAATTGAGTGGTAGTAAAAAGAGTCATCACTTGGAAGTGGATATCCTCTTGAAGTATGATTCTAGAAGGAGTAATCTTGGCATAAACAAACCTAAGAAAAAAAAATCCTCATTAGCCCTGAATAGAAAGTTGTCATCTCCACCCCTGAAAGACGGTCCCTTAGTGAGTCTACCCCTCTTGCTAGAACTGGCCATTGCTAAGATTTGAAAGATTGGAAAAGGCTATTGAAGTGAATGAAAATGAATTCCATAGCTCTCGTGTTTAAAGAAAAATAATCTTTCGTACGTATGAAAATAGGTTCGTATTATATGATTGATGATTCATACATGACAAAATAAATTTCATATGTACAAACGAATACGTTCAAAATAAAAAGACTTTTTGTAATCATGCAAGTAATGAGGCATCTTTTCATATAGGATTTTTGACCATACGATTGTACAAATGAACAGGAGTTCGTCCAGGATGATCGATTATTTAAGATCATTTTAATGATGGATATATTCGTCCCCCATATTGAATGACACGTGGTTCGTACATACAAACTAATGGTTCTATGTACAATCAATTATAATAATTGATTCTTTCTGGATAACTGTCTAGTTGTGTACATACAAATGAATACACATCGTTCAGGATGATATAGAGATCGTATAGTATGATATTTATTGGAAAATAAAAATTTTACATAATCAGTTCAAAATAATAATCGAAATACTATAGAATTCATACAGGATAAAAATAATTTCGTATAGTACGAATAGAACACTTAGAAAAATTCACACGATCGATTAGAAACAACAAATCCGATGTGAAAACATTTAAAAATCATACAAAACATAAAATCACAAACACAAATAATCACATAAAGTACAAAAATAGAAAACACACAAAGACGCATATCAAGTTTATAGAAAATTTTAATTAAGCATTAAGATCAATCACAACAAGTCTTGTTCTTAATGTGCTAAAAGTATCAAAGGCTAGTGGTTTTGTAAAAATATCTGCAAGTTAATTTTCATTTAATACATGGTTTAGTTTAATTTCTCCTTTGGATATATGATCCCTTATAAAATGATGTCTTATGTCTATATGTTTGGTTCTAGAATGTTGAATAGGATTTTTTGAAATACAAATGGCACTAGTGTTATCACAATAAATTGGAATTGTGCCTATTATAAATCCTAAGTCAATCAATTGTTATTTCAACTAAATAACTTGTGCCACACAACTTCCTAAGGAAATGTATTCAGCTTCAATAGTAGATAGGGCTACAAAATTTTATTTTCTACTGGACCAAGAAACTAAAGAATTTCCTATAAATTGATAAGGTCCAAAAATACTCTTTCTATTAACCCTACAACCTATAAAGTCTGAATCTGAATATCTAATTATTTTAAATGAAGAGCTAAACTTAGGATACTAAATCCCTAAGTTTTGAGTTCCCAAGAGAAATCTCAAAATTCTTTTTACTACTATCAAATGTGATTCTTTTGGACCTAATTGAAGTCCAGTACACAAACAAACATTGAACATAATATTGGGTATGCTAGTAGTCAATTAAAGCAAAGATCTAATTATTCACCTCAATTTCATTTGATCAACAATTTTTTTCTTTTTGGTCCTTAACCAACTGAACTGAGGAACTCATAGGTGTACTAACAGGTTTAGCATTATCCATTTCATACTTTTTGAGGATGTCGTTAACATACTTTGACTGACTAAGAAATAGTCCCTCCTCAATTTGCTTAATGCTAAAACTTAGAAAGTAACTCAAACCTTCTATTAGACTCATCTCAAATTCACTACTCATTATTTTAAAAAAATCATCACAAATAATTTTATTTGTAGATCTAAAGATGATATCATCAACATAAATTTGTGAAATGAGTATATTGTCTTCTAATTTCTTTAAAAAGAGAGTGGCGTCCACACTTTCTTTTTCAAAAAATCTCTCAAGTAGGAAAGTGCTTAACCTCTCATATTAAGCCCTCGGTGTCTGTTTCAATCCATGCAATGCCTTTTTAATTTAAAAATATGATTTGAGTATTTTGAACTTTCAAAACCTAGAGGTTATTCAACATAAACATCCTCTTGAATCAAACCACTTAAAAAGGCACTTATAACATCCATTTGAAACAATTTGAATCCTCTAAAATAGATAAAGGCTATCAAAACCCTAATTTCTTTAAGTCTCGCTACAGGGACAAAAGATTCCTCAATATTAATCCCTTTAATCTGATTATACCCCATAGCCACCAATCTAGACTTATTTCTAATAACAACTCATAAGTCATTCATTTTGTTCTTGAATACCCACTTAGTTCAAACTATACTTTGATCTTTTGGCCTTGTAATTAATTCCCAAACTTCATTTCTTATAAATTCATTTAATTCTTCTTGCATTGCCAAAATCCAAAATTTATCTGAAAGTGCATTATTTATATTTATGGGTTCCATTGTTAAAATAAATGCATAATAATTGATTTCTTTTATTAGTCCATGCCTAGTCCTAACACTCTCACTAGGTTCACTAAAAATCAATTCCTTATGGTGGGTTTTAGAAAATCTCAAATCTCTAGGCATTGGATTTTTAAACTCCAAATTTTCTTCAAAATTAACTTTCTCAATCCTTTGGGAGGTTATTTCTATTTCATCCTCTTCCAAATTTGGCTCTTCCAAAATTTTAGATTCATCAAATACAACATGTGTGGTCTCCTCAATTATCAAAGTTGTTTTTGTTAAATACTCTATAAGATTTTCCAACATTAGAGTATCCAAGAAAAATTCTTTCATCTGATTTTGGATCAAATTTTTCTAAGATGAATTTTCCATTATTATGAATAAATATCTTACATTTAAAAATATGCAAATGTGATAAATTATGTGTTCTCCCCTTAAGAAACTCATAGGGTATTTTATTTAATTTTGATCTGATGTTCACCCTATTCAGAACATAACATGCAGTGCTAACCATTTCATCCCAAAAATATTTAGGAAGCCAAAATGGCTCGAGCAGCTTCTATTAATATTTTATTTTTTTCTTTTAACTATCCCATTTTACTGAGGGATTCTAAGTGCAGAAAAATTATGATCAATTCCTTTCTCTTTATAAATATCCTTAAATTTTTCATTTTCAAATTCACCATCGTTATCACTTTGGATTATTAAAATCTCACATCCTAGTTTCCTTTAAATCCAAGTCAAAAAATCTTTAAACTCCTCAAATGATTCACTCTTAAGATATAAGAATTTAACCCAAGTGAATCTTGAAAAATCATTAACAATCATAAATACGTATACCTTCCCTCCTAGACTTACAGTTCCAACTGGTCCAAAAAGATTTATATATAAAATTTCCAAAGGTTTATTAGTTCTAAGATCCTTATTGGACTGAAAAGATAAATTTACCTATTTTCCTAATTGACAAGCATCGCAAAGGTGATCCTTAGTAAAGTCTAGTTTTGGTATCCTCTAACCAGTTCCTTTTGGGTAATTTTCCTAAGGTTTTTCATGCTTGATTAATAAAGTCTCCTATGTCATAACCATGATTCATTAGAAATAGTTTTCAAGCAAAAAACATTAGGAGTTTTGATATAATTTAAAACTAGCATATAAATATTATTTACCCTTAATCCATTGAAAACATCATTATCATTTAGGCTTAATATGTAATTAGTAGGAAAAAATTTTATAGTATATCCTTTATTATATAGCTGGCTAATACTCAATAGATTATACTTTAAGCCTTCTACAAGTATCACATTTTTAATAAAAAAAATTTGCAAGTTGACAATCATACCTAATCCAACCACTTTCCTAGAGGTGTTATCTCCAAGTATAACCCTGCCTCCACTTCTGGCTTCCAGCGATATAAATTGCTTAGTATCTCCAGTCATATTCTTTGAGCAATAGCTATCCATGTACCATATATTTTCACGAGGCCTTATATGAGAGCATGCCTACAAAACTATCAAATGTTAGATCTAGGAACCCCAATAAGTTTGGGTTCTCCTTTTGGAAATTTAAAAATAGATGCATATATGATATGACTTGAGTTATGCATCTTAGATCTCCACAATAAATGAGTTTTTCTATCCAAAGTACAAGTTTATGCAATGTGTCCAATCATGCCACAAGAATAACATTTAACTCTAGGAAATGGATTTCTCAATCTTTTATAACAACTCTATCTCTTCTTGGGTTTTAAAAATTTTGGATACAAAATAGGATTAGTAAAATCTTCAAGTGCTGGTGGTTTCCTATTTTGCTTAAGAGCTTTTATTTTTAGTTTAAGAAATGCATTTAAATATTTTAAAATATTATTATTATAATTTAAATAATGCATTTTATTTTCTAATTCATCCTTAAAATCCTTAAATTCTTTTTCTAATTGAGCATAAGATGATTTTAAAATATCATTCTTCTTATTCAAGTCATCAAATTCATCAGTAAGCTCATGTGGTTGTTATCTATCAATGCATGATCATTCCTATGGATTTCGTATTCTCTTTATAATTCTTATATTTCTAAATTCATACTATCATATATTGTCTTTAGCTTTCTATATGCATCATTAATTCTCTTAGAAACTTCTAACAGTTTAGCATAGGTTTAGTCACATATCTCTTCTTGATCTGACTGATCAAGATTATTTGCCATTAAGCACAACTTGGTGACTTTCCTTTTTATTTTCCACGGAGGGGCCTACGCGTTAATATAAGATACATGTTACAGAGTTCTTAAAGGAAACCATCATCTCATTACTGCTCAAAAGAGCTACAAAATAAAGAGAAAGAAAACCTAAGAGCCAATTATCTCCACTACCAAAAATACAAAGTAACCTAGTAACAATCTACTGATGTTATAGCCAAGCATCCAAAAGAGAAAGATCAAAGGATAACAATAAGGCTCAATCTTTCTAGCAAAATTGAAGTCAATCCTGATCAGCATCCTCTGCGAAAAAGAAATACATGAAACAGGACAACTACAACAAAAATTAGTATTAGCAAAATATATAAGATAAGAGGAATGCAAAGAAAAAAGATAAGAAAAATAAGAACAATTTAAACCAATATCAGATGAGCTCATAATATTAAGATCCAATCCATCCCAGCTGTAGTATTCCAGTAGCTCAAAGAAATATTCTCACAGTTAAAACAAGGATTAAAGATATGACAAAAAAAGAAGTTTAAGAATGTTCCATCCAACTAGAAGTAGAGAAGGAGGGCCAGTAGACCACATAAAATAGCAAGATCATTCATAGTTTGATAACTATTAGAGCTCAGAGTAAACCAAAAGAAATAGCCTCATGAGGAAAGACCGCATGCTGCTCAATCCTACACAGGTACCAAACATCACAGGAAAAGAACTCCACCACGGTCAAATGCAGACAGTTATCCCAGGATAATCAACATGCCACCAAATAACCCACTGAGCTGCAAGGGGATAACCAGCAGCAAAAGTAAAATTAGCTAGAGGATCATGGGTAGCCCTATAAAAATAGAAAGATAAGAGATAATACAGGATATCTAGAGGTTCGTAGCAGAAGATGTAAAGACAACAGCAATTAATCAACCTACCATAGATGTTAAGAAGCCATACAAAAACCCCCTCATCACTTCCAACACCCCAAGAGGTAGGAAAGCAACAAAAGGACTTAGCTTCATCATACCAACCAGTGAAATCATAGCTCCAGTTATCAACCAAATAGGCAATTGCTAAAATGACGATCAACACAGGACACAAAATAGTAAAAAACCAACCAATAACAACATTATCCCGAAAAGGGCAAACAGCCCCAAACAGACAAAGACGAGTTTGCTCAGCTAAACAAAACAAACTCCAACAGATACCCAGAACAAAACAAAAACCACAGACACGGGAAATAATAAAGAGACAAAGATCTCTAATAAATAGAGAGGAGCCAAACACCACCGAAGGGGGAGGCCCACAATTAAGACATAACATGAGGAATTCCATTAGCTTCTAAATAAATCATACCAGTTAAAGGGCTAGGAATATTAGAAGGGATAAAATTAGTAAAAACGGAGAGACTACACCCCCACAGAGCCAGTTTAGAGGCACAAGAATTACCAGCCTTAGAAACCTGGCTGAAGGAAAAATTAAAAAGCTTTAAAATTCTTTTAATATCCCTGGCAAGATAAAAGTAATGAGAATTACAATAGATTTCCTGATTATCCTAAAGAGGTAACATATTACTACTAGAAGTAACTTCAAGAATCAAATTAGTGATGTTAAGGGTAATACACATTTTAATACCATACAAAATAGATATATAAAGGGTAGAAACAACATTTCTGTTATTATCTGGGCCCGTAAAAGCCATGATAAGGTGGCCATTACTATCACGAATAATACCACTACAACCGTTTGCAGAATCATTGTAAACCGCATCAACATTAAGCCTAAAGAAAATCACAATGGGTTTATGCAGTAAGTAACATTCATAGCTGATCAAGTACCCTCCCAATTAACCCCCAAAATAGAGGCAACATCATAGTAGTTTTTAAAGTTCTTGCTGGTAATCAAACTAATAGCACGAAGAGATATGATCTGTCCTTCACTCTTTGGATAACATTCAGATGATTCATTTTAACATCATTGAAAATAGAATTATTCCTTTCCAGCAAAAGAAACCAGAGAATGAGAGATGGAATAACATTGTGGATATGACCTTTAACATCAATAAACTAGGAATTAAGAAAAGTAATAAGAGGTAAGTGAGCATTAAAGGAGTTTAAGTTAAGCAAATCATCAAAATGAGTCTACGTTTTGACAGCAATCGGACCCGAAACAAAAATGTGATGCATCATTTCAGTGTGGTAACAACATTGACACTTTGATGCAAAACTAAAACCTTTCATAATAAGATTGTCATCCGTGGGGATGAATTTGTGGAAAAGTCTCCACACAAAAATAGAGACACTAGAAGGTATGGAATTGTGCCAAATATTAGTTAAAATACTATTCATATTACCTTTCTCTCTAAAGAAAAGCCAAGCACTTTTAATTTGAAACTTACCATCTCTGGAGAGGTCACAAAGCATGATGTCTTTGGAGGAAATGTCAATAGGCAAGTTTAAAATATGTTGCACAACATTGTCAGGAAGTATATTAGACAATTTATCATAATCCCAACAGTTCCCATTAAAGAAAAAATTGACTTTAATAGGATCCGCAGACCTAGTAATTAAAAGAGAATAAACGGAGTCTTTACCAAGCCATCTGTCCTGCCAGAAAAAGTTATTGACATCACCAAGACCCCACATGATAAGGGGTTCCACCTCCCATTTGACCTTACAAAGCCTTTTCCACACTTTAGAGTCACCACTTTTAAGAGAAATATTGGTAGGGTGCTTACCCAGATAGTATTTAGAAAACATGAATTTGGCCCGCAGGCTCTCTTTAGCATGGAAATTATACCAAAGTTTGTAAGAGAAAGCCTTAGCAAGGTCAAATAAATTCTTGCAACCAAAGCCACCTTCCTGCTGAACACCACAACACTTATCCCAAGCAGCCCAAGTAATTTTAGACAAGGAAGCACCTTTCCAAAAAAAAAAACTTGTTAATAATATTATGAATTTGACTACAGACTTCTTGCGTAGGAAAGATAGTTTGAAACAAGTAAACAGGTAAGGCACAGAGCACACTTTTAATAAGAGTCAGTCTACCACCAAAACTAAGAAAATTAGAATCCCAAGAGAGGAGCTTATTCTGAACATTAGCAATAAGATCATCAAACAAAAAAGTTTGCTTTCTACCTTTAAACAGAGGAACACAAAAAAAATAAAAAGGGGCAACATAGCGTGAGTAAATCTAGAAGCATTATTAATGGCTAAAATACGATTATTAGAAATCCTTTTAGAAGTGAAAAAAGAACATTTCTGTTTACTCAAAGAAAGGCCACTGCTCATTTCAAATATTTTGAAAAACTCCATCAACTTCTTAATTCTATTAATAGTAGCATTAGTGAAAATAATAAAGTCATCAGCAAAACAAAGATGGGAAATATGAAAACCTCCCAAAGTATGAAAAAACATGTCATGATTATTTTCAAAAAACTTAGAGATACCCCTAGACAAAAACTCAGCCGCAATAAAAAACAAAGCAGGAGAGATAGGGTCACCTTGCCTTAAACTATGAGCAGATCTGAAAAATCCATATTTAGAACCATTTAAAATAATAGAGAAAAACACATTCTCCACATAGTTCTTAATAAGATTAATAATCGCAGAGTTAAAACCAAAAAATGAAGAATACAATAAAGAAGGGACCAATCTATATTATCATAGGCTTTAGAAATATCAAGTTTCAAAATGACATTACAACCCCGAACCCTGATAACTAGATCTTGACATAATTCCTAAGCTAAGAGAATATTATCAATAATAGCCCTACCTTTCATAAAACCCATCTGAGAGGGAGAAATGATTTTGGGAAGAAGCAAAGCCAGACGATTAGCAACAATTTAAGACACTAGTTTATTAAAGAAGGTACACAAACAAATAGGCCTGAAGTCATTCCAAGTTTGGACCGAAATATTTTTAGGAATTAACACTAAAGAAGTAGACATAAAAAATTTAGGGATAGGACTGCCATTAAAAAAAAATCCAAAACAGCAGAAAAGATATCATCATGAATAGTATTTCAGCATTTTTGAAAAAAACATAGTAGTGAAACCATCCGGACCTGCAATAGAATTACAATTCATGTCCATCAAAGACTCTTTCACCTCCTCAAGAGAGGGAGGATTGGAAATACCAACATTATCCTCTTGAGAAATAATTTTGGGAAAAAAGGAATTATCAGTAATCTACATAGGACTAAAATCTTTATTAAAATGGTTTTGAAAATAAAGCACAGCTAAATTATCAATTTCATTAGGGTCAGAAGAAAAGGAACCATCCTCCCTTTGAATTTTATTGATACTATTTTTAATCCTTTTCTATTAACAAGAGCATGAAAATATTTGGTATTGTTGTCCCCATCAGCCAGATGTTTAGCCGCCGCTTTTTGCTTCCAAAAAACTTCTTCTTGAGCTTGTAATTTAAGGAGATCAATTTTGGATTGATTTAAAAAGGAAAAATTCACATTATTAGGATCATTTTGACATAGATTTTCAAAAGAGTTGACACATTCTTCAGCATGAAGAATATTAGAAAAGATACTTTTAAAAACATTATGATTCCACCAGTTAAGAACTTGCTTTAATTTTTTAAGCTTGAACCAAAGTCTAGGCATGCCATAAATCGAGTTATCCGGATGAAGAGGAGCATGCCAATTATCATAAATAGTACCAAAAAAAGAGTCATTACGTAACCACATATTCTTAAATCTAAACTGACCATAGGAATTTATATTCCTATTCTTAAAGATAATACAAAGAGGAGAATGATCATACAAAGTTCTACTAAGATGCTAGATGCTAGTAGCATTAAAAGAGTTAATCCAAGAGTCATTAAAAAGCACATGGTCAAGCCTTTGCCAAAGGTGACCCCTATTCCAAGTAAACTTGTTGCCAGTAAAACCAATGTCAATTAAATTGCATGAAAAAATCATATTATTAAAATCAGCCATAGAACGATAAGAGGGGGAGGAGCCACCAATTCTTTCAAAAGCAGAAGTTATGGCATTAATGTCACCACCAACAAACCAAGGCAAGTTACAAGTGCTATAGAAATTCATGATTTGATCCCATAAAACTCTTCTGTTGTAAAGAGAAGAGGCAGCATACACAAAAGAAGCATTGCAGTGAAAATTAAAGGCCTCAATGTTACATTGTAAGACTTGACTAAAATCACCAATAATATCAATTTTAATAGGATTATTCCAGAAAACCCAAATTTTATTAGACACATTCGCAATGGCAGAGTTAAAACCCAAAAAATGAGAAGTATTCATTAAACGGGAAGCAGGAATTAAAGGTTCAAGTAAAATGAGAATGGAAATCTTATGTATCCAACATAAATTTTTAACACAAATCCTAGAAGAAGGGCAACCAATGCCCCTAACATTCCAAATTATAGTACTAAACATAAATAAAATTAAAGCGAAGTTTTTGAACGAGCATTTCTACGAGTCTTTCTAGCCGACTGTAATGTAATATGTTTGGGTTTTCTCCCTTTTTACTTTGAAATTTAATAAAACTAGTATTAGCATCATCCTTAGCAAAACACTTACCATTAATGAGTAAATCATCCTTATCAAATATTGTATCACTACTGTAAGAAGTATTTGAAGGAGACTTACAACTAGTAAAGTGGGAAGCCATTCCAAATAATATTTCCTGGTTAAAAAAAATGTAACCTCAAGTTAGGGAAAGAAATCCAGACAGGAGCAATCGGAGACACTTCCTGAACATCAAAATCCGACGTCCATTTCAGTAGACGCAGTTGATAAGCTTGAACATAATATGATCTCCTAGCAAAAATATGACTATAATCAAGATTGTTAGAAAGCTGGATGGCCATATGTCGCTGATCTAATAATCCAACGTGAAACGATCCAGAAAGTTTAAGGCTAATAAAAAATTTGCGAATAACATCGAGATTAGGTCTACGCAGAACAAATTTATCAACTAAAGTTAAGGAAAAGGGAGTAGCTAGTAGATCTATCACAGAATCATCAAAAAGTAAAGATGGACATCCCTTAAAAGTCGAGTGAACAAAACTAAGTTTTTTCGAAGAAGAAGACGGTCCAGCGACGACATCTTTAAAAGATCAAGATTTTCCATCCAAAAGAGAGGATGCAACATGGATAGATGACGACGGAATCGTCATCCCCCAACGCAATTAACCACAAAAAAACTCAAAACCAATAAGCAGAATAGAGAGAATAGAAAAACCCATTAGGAGATCTCTGAAACCAGAGCAGAATCCCAGCCAGGAGGGCCAAGATCAAGAACGCCAACAGAAGCCCTAGATGTTGAGTCTAGTAATTAGGTTGTTAAG
>NW_021318849.1:626819-636162 GCF_001605985.2 Dendrobium catenatum
GTAATGCATGCAAATAGCAACTATCTTAACACTAGAATCACCCAGGGAAGCACTAGAGCACGAGCCCAGGTGACTTCCTCCTTATTTTCTATTTCTAATGAATCCGAAGCCGTGTCTGCCCAAAAAGCTCTTTGGAATCTCTTCTTGCACTTCTTCACATTTAGTTTCTCCTTTACATTCTCCTTGCTAGGAGTAGCTTTTAGGTTTGGTAATCTAATTTTATGTGTTCAGGTTTCCTGCATTTATAACAAATTACATCATTAGAAATCTTAATATTCTTATTAAACTTACCTCTATTCTACTATTGGAATCTCCTATGCTTCCTTTTAAGAAAGCTCTTGAATTGCCGAGTCATCAAGGCAATGTCATCCTCATCCTCAGGTTATGAAAGATCACTCTCTGACTCCTCAACTTTCTGTGCAATTCTTTTCACCTTTCGCTATTCACATGCATTAATCTTCCTTTGACACACTCCTAACTCATAGGTAATTAGTGAACCATGAAGATTATCAATAGAGTAAACATTTAAATATTTAGACTCTATAATAGCAATTATTTTTATATCATAAGTAGTAGGCAAACAATGAAGAATTTTATTAACCATTTTAGCATTCATTAGTTCTCTACCTATTGCATCCAAAGAAATGACTATCTGAGTGAATCTTGTGAACATGTCAGAAATAGATTCATTTGGTTTCATATGAAATAATTCATAGTCATGTAACAAGATATTTAATCTAGATTATTTTACTTCATTAGTTCCTTCATAAGTACTACAAAGTCTATCCCATATGTACTTTCTACTATTACAAGCGGAACCCCGCATGTAGTCTTTTTACTTAAGTGTACAAAAGAAACTTTTTAAACATCTTGCATTAAGTTGTGCTAAATCATGTTCTTCTATAGTCCAATTTGCAAAGGGTGTTTTAACTCTAATACCATCAACTAATCTCGTTGGATTTGTATACACCTCTTGTATTAAGATCCACATATGATAATCTAATAACTATAAAAATATAGACATGCATATTTTCAAAAAATTAAAAGGGATGTTGTCAAACAAAGGAGGTCTAGTGATTGAATACCCTTCAAGTGTGTTACCATTTCCAAAAATAGCCATGCTCATTTTTCAAAAAGTAGTATACTTTTAATTTTGAAACAAAGCTTTGATACCACTTGTTGATTCATGTTGAATCTAGATTAGGTTGTTAAACCTAAACTAATGTCCCAAGGCTAACCAAGAGGGGGTGAATTGGTAATTTAAAAATTCTCTTGGATTTAAATATGAAACTGATTGATCCACAAAGTAAGTTAATTAAAGTTTCAAAAATAAAACTTTTCAACCATAGAAAATAACTTGCAGTAAATAAAATACAAAAAATAAAAGATATAAAAATTTATAGTGGTTCGGTCAATCACGACTTACATCCACTCCTTGAAGCCTCCCACTTCAAGTATTGCACTATTATCAAAGTGACTCTCCTTTTGCTCCCACAGTAAGGCGGAGAAACCTTTAGAAAACCTCTTCCATCAATCGTTAGTGCGGTAGAGAATTATCATCCTTTTATACCCTCTAAGTGTAGGCAGAGTACCTTCAGCTATTCACACTCTCTAAGTGTCGGTAGAGAATTGTCATCCTTTCATACTCTCCAAGTGGAAGAGTACCATCATCCTTTCACACTCTCCAAATGTCAGTAGATAATAGTCGGTTGTTCACACTTTCTAAGTGTTAGCAAAGAATCGGATCTTCTTCAAAGATCTTCTCATGAGCAATCTAGAAAGACAAGAGGAATAATGAAAAATGCAAATCACACTCAGAGATCCTTACTTTTGAATAACCTTGTGAACCCTTCATAATCCACTAGGAAGAAATCTCACTCAAACACTCTCTCACACTCTCTTCTTCAATTACCCTTGAAAAATCACAAAGTTGATAATTTTTAATGTCAGTTCTTAATGGACTTTTTATTCATAAGACATGAAAAACTGTTCAAAAAACATAATTTTTCAATTTATAGCATACATGATCGTACAGTATAATCATATATTCATATGTATGAATAGTTTAAATAAAGTTACATATGAACTTGTTGTGAATTGGTACAAAATCATTTTGTACTCGATCATCATTCGGTACAAACCAAGTTCGTCTAGGACGAACAGTTAGAAAATTTCAAAATACATCTGTATGAAATGTTGAGATAAAATGAGCAAGAACGGACTCGAGATGTTTTTCCTTGTACAAAACTGTAATAAACCTGTACAATCCATTCTTAGAAAAAAAAATTGCGAGAACGGACCAGAGACTTTTATCCTTATATGAAGCTGGGATCATCCTGTTTAATCTTCATGCAAGAATTAACCTAAGACGTTCATCCTTGTATGAAGCTAGGATCATCCCATATGATCTTCATGTGAGAATAAACCTGAGATGCTTGTCCTTGTATGAAGCTAAGATCATCCCATACAATCTTCGTGCAAGAACAGACCCGAGATGTTCATCCTTGTACGAAGCTAGGATCATCCCGTATGATCCATACTTAGAAAAAAAAATATTTTCATTTATATTCGCTTAACTGCTTGTCAGAAAAAATAACTAACCAGATTATCCCGTATGAAGTGATATCATATAGTAGGATCATTTTGAAAAATATGAATTTTAAACTCTCCCTCATTGTGTGTATACTCAGTTACTCAATAACAATCACACTCTCTCAGACTCAATAAAATGGAAAATACATACTTCAATTACAATAAACTCTAAGCTGAACTTGATTTGAAATCCTCAATAATTCAGAATATGATTTCCCTGAAATATTAGTACACACAAGAGCAAAACAATTCTTCCAAAATATGTTAGGAGAAATAATAATCAAAGCAATAATATTTGGAATCATCAAAAATATATAAGTTGCAAGAATATCAACCATGCAAAATTAAGTAGGAACTATCTCAACAGTGGGGAGTTCAACATGGTTTAACAACCTACCATAAAATTTCAATTGGTATCAAAGTGGGTCTGAGAATAAGTGATTTAAAAATCTCTGATAAAAGATTAAATGGCACTTTAGAAATAAGAATACTATTGAGGGTTATTTTATAATGTGTTTCCCATGGTTTAATAATATACTATTTAACTTTTGAAAAATCTTTGTGTCTACTTTTTATAATCTATTAATTTTTGCATGTGTCATATGATTTAAGAAGGTTTGCTCTGTTTAGACTTTTTAAATGTATAAAAATTGAAACATTATTTAGTTAATGGATTAATAAGGATATATATCTAGCATAACTAAATGCAAAATATTTAAACTATTTTTTTGTACAATCAAATCTAAAGATTTCATTGTTGTAAATTTAGACCCAAATCTTGTGATTTTGATGATAATAAATATTATACAATTTCTTACTATGCTATCTCCTATTCATTACTATTATTGCATTTCTATTTTTACTATGTACTAACATTTCAGGTCTGTCGTATAGTTACAACTTTGATTAGCTCAAGATTGGATAGACCAGGGTTAAGTATGTTATGAAAAGTATATATTTATAATTCTTATATATTTTTACTTTCTTGAGTCAAATCATGTATTTGGTGGATACTATGCTTGGTAACCATGCACACACACACTCAAGAGAGTGAGTTAGTGACAATATCAATAGTTAAATTATCTAAACTAATTGTACTGTATGATTTAGTTTGTATTATATGATCAACTAATTTAAAAATGATTAAAAATGCTAATTATGATAATTAATCTAAGATGAACTAATCATATTATAAGATGTATATCATACAGGACAATCAGTTAAAATTAAGATCTGAATTTCCAGTCATAATTTTGGAAATAATTTAAAATTCAAATTTTGTATTCATCGTACTGTATGATCGATAACGTATTGTATAATGTAATTAAATCTTTCCTAAATTAATACTATGATTAGGGAATGAATTTGGATTAATTGATCCACTCAAATTGTACATGATGATTTAACCAATCATACTATATAACTAGACTCCTATATGGGATAAAAATTTAATTGTCACCAATCTTATTGGACTATAATCTATGTTATTTACATTAATTATACTAGATGATACTCTAAAACATCCTGGACGACCAATATAATTATTTGAACTAATTTTAAAACACTTAGCTCTTCATATTATACTAATAGGAGTATTTTGAACTAATCATACTAGATGATCCAATATCATTTTGTACGATCAGTGTCACCAGAATTGAATTTAAGGCTTTTTTTAAGGCCATGTATTTACTCTCTCTCTCGTTAACTTGTTTCAAGTCTTTGGCTATAGAGTGGTCTTCAGAGGGATATTTGAGAAGAATATCTAGGAGAGAATTGGGAAGAAGAGGGAGTGCTTTTATGTGAGGGAGAAGTAGTGTGAGGGTATCACACAATCACTCCAAGCCTTGCCTTGTTCCTCCAAGTGCCCAATAAGGTTTCTTGGTTGGGTGTGGGAGAAGATTCTTCAGCCCAAGGATAAGGTTCTTTGCCATTACAGGAGGTTCAAAAAGGAGTGCAAGGTTCTCTGCCTTCTACAGGAGCGAAAAAAAGATTAAAGGTACACTATAATCACCTAGAGGGTGACAAAGCTCAGGCTCTCTGCCGCACCAGGTTTAATGGAAGTGATTTGTGTAAAGGCCTCTCTACCTGACTGTTGGGGCAAAAGGAGAGACACTATAGTCATAGTGCAATACTTAGAGAGGAGGTCGCTAGGGAGTAGACGTAGGCCATTACAACTACAACAACATCAAGCCTTTATCCCACTACGTGGGGTTGGCTACATGAATCCTTCTTCTCCATTGTGTCCAATTAAAAGTCAAATTCTCGTTTAAATCTAATAAAGAAAGGTCATTCCTAATATTTTCTAACCAAGTCTTTTTCTCTACCTGATGTAGGCCATTGTTCAAACAAAATACTATAGATATCTAGTGTGTTTTTTTTTATTTATATTTTCATATTTTACTTTTAGCACATTAATTTTGTTATAATTGCTTAATGAAAATTCTACTCAACTCTTAAACTCTACTGATTAGAAATTCATCATTATTATTTTAATGATTTTGGTAAATTTTTTTTACTTTCACACTAAGTAATAATTGTTACTTTTTTCAAATATAAAAAAAGCCAAAATTATTATCTTTGTTTTTAAAATAAGTATTTAGTTTTTAAATTAGCCAATCCACCCCTTTCTTGGTGTGCATAGGAACAAGTTCACTTAAACTTAACATCCTTATCAAACTTTCAATTAGAATCAAAGCGGTATTCAAAAATAGTATTTTAGAAAACCTAGAGGAAAATGATCCATATCACATTTTAGAAATAGGAACACCGTAGAAGGTTACTCTATTACTCATCCACATTTATTCGATAACATATTATTTGATTTTGGGAAACATATGAATGCCAACTTTTTTTCAATCTATTAACTTTCACAAGTAGGTTTATACTACAAGAGTGATATTTTGTACCATCTCATACTAAAAATGGTATTAAACCTGAGTTACCATTTAATGAATTGAGCAGTAAGGATAAATATTTAGCACAATTTAATATAAAATGTTTGAAATGTATTTTCTTTGCTCTTAATTTAGAAGGCTGCAAGAGAGTCTCTACCCATATCACTGGCAAAGAAATGTAGGAAAAATTGTGTATCACATATAAGTGAATTAATGAGGTTAAACAATCTAGGTTGAACATTTTATTGCATGATTATGAACTCTTTCGCATGAAACCTAGCAAATCCATTTCAGAAATATACACTAGGTTTACATATATCATAACATCTTTGCATGCTTTAGGGAGAGAAATTTCCAACTCTAAGAAAGTAAATAAAATTCTTAGATGTTTTCCTAGTAACGATGATGCTAAGGTTATCGCCATTTTTTAATCAAATGATCTTAACATTTATTCTATAGATAACATGTTAATTTCACTCATTTCCTATGAGTAAGGTGTGTATCAAAGATTGTAGGATGTAAGGGACAAGAAGAAGGACAAAGTGGTAGCATTGAAAGTGAAAGAGTCAGAAAGTGATAGCTCTGCAGTTGAAGGAGAGGATGACTAATAACTCATGGCATAACAATCTAAAAGCTTCCTAAGAAGAAAATAGAAGTGTCATTAGAAGTGGAATTAAGGTAAATTGAATAACAATTCTAAGGCTTCTTCAGATATTATTTCTTTTAAATGCAAGAAGCCAATGCACTTGAGGATGGATTGCCCCATTCATAAAGCTCACCTAATCAAGGAGAAGGGAGATGAAATGATAAAGTTTAATAAAGGCAAGCAGTAGACTTAAGAGGCATTTTAGTCCAAATCTCTTGTGGCATGCTAGGTCACATACCCCACACTTGCACTATCAACGGTAGGACACATCTAGTGTGGAGGCCAAAACTACTAGCTTCACAGCATTGCAAGCAAACATCTCATTCATCAATGTATAACATGGAACCCAAACTCACTTGAGTTCCCAAATCTATTATTTCATGACTTTATAGGGAAACTCTCATAAAAACCCTAGTGAGATCGTGTGGTACCTTGACAATGGATGCTCAATACACATGATTGTTGATTTGAAGCACTTCATCACACTAGAGGCTATGTCTGGAAGTAAGATCGCATTAGGGGAAAATACCATTAGGAGACTGGTTAGCTCAGGTATAATTGGTAATTCTAACAAATTTATTATTAAAAATGTTTTATTAGTTGATGGCTTAAGCATAATCTACTTTGCATTAGCTAATTATGTGATAAGGGTTTTGAAATATAATTTGTATCTGCAAAATGCATTATTAGCTTAATTGGTCAATTTGTTTTAGAATGAAAAAAGATAAATAACATTTATATGCTTGATTTAAACAACATTGAATATTCTAATTCATGATTCCTTATGTTTGAAAACTATTATTGATGTTTCTTGGCTATGGCATATAGGCTATGTTATGCCACCATGAAAACTCTTATGAAGATTACCTAAAAGGATCTAATTAGGGCATACCTAAGTTATACTACACTAAGGACCACCTATGTGATGCTTGAAAACTAGGAAAATATGTTCGGAATTCATTTCATTTGATTATAGACATCAACACCTATAGGCCACTATAAGTTTTCCATATGGACCTATTTGGACCAGTTAGTATAATATGCCTAGGAGGAAAGATATATGTATTTATAATTGTAGATAAATATTCTAGGCTCACTTGGATTAGATTCCTAGTATAGAAAAGTAAATCATTTGAAAAATTTAGAACCTTCTATACTAGGATACATAGAAAAAAAAGTATGTGAAATATCAACCATTCAAAGAAATTATGGTGGAGAGTTCACTAATGATAAGTTAAAAATTTTTTGTCAAGAGATAGGGATAAAATATAACTTATTTGCCCCTAGGACCCTTCAGCATAATGGAATAGCTAACAGAAAAAATAAGGCTTTGGGTGAAGCTACTTGGACCATGCTAGCAGAATAATCTCTCCCTATATACTTTTGGGGCAGAAGGAGTACATACAGCTTGTTATATTTTGAATAGGGTGAATGTTAGATCCAAGTAAAATAAGATACCCTATAAACTCCTTAACCGTAGGATACCCAATCTTTCTCACTTACATGTCTTTGGGTGTATATAATTTATCATGATCAATGTTAAATCACCCTTGGAAAAATTTGATCCCAAGTCTGATGAAGGGGTATTCTTAGGTTATTCATCTATAGGTGAGGCCTATAAAATCATCAACAAGTGAACCTTAGTTATATTAGATTCTACCCATTTTGTGTTTGATGAATCAGATAGGACATCTGGATCTAATCTAGAAGAAGAAGAAGTAGAGGTAATTCAAGGGGAAAAACCATTAAGCAAAGAAATAGAGTAAAACCTTATGATCCATTACCTAGAGAAAAGAGATGTTCATCTAATTATCTTAAAGAACTAATCTTAAGAGACCCAGTAGAACATGTTAGAACTAGGCATGAACTTAGGAAGGAGGTTAATCATTCTATATTTATCTCCATGATTGAACCCACCAACATTGATTAAGCCCTAACTAATAAATTTATGATCCTAGCAATGCAAAAAGAATTAAATCAATTTGTTTGGAATGATGTTTGGGAGATGGTGAGTAGACCTAAAGAATAGAGCATAGTATATACCAAATGGGGTTTTAAGAAAAAAAAATGAATGACTCTAACATATTAGTAAGAAATAAGGCTAGATTAGTAATTGATGTGTATAATTAGATTTAAAGGATTTATGTTGAAGAGACTTTTGGCCTAGTAACTATATTAGAATCCATTAGAGTGCACTTAGCCTTTGCATGTTTTAAGGAATTTAAGCTATATCAAATGGATGTTAAATGTGCCTTACTAAATGTAGTAATTAAAGAAGATGTATATGTTGAGCAACCCCTAGGTTTTGAGAACATTAAATTCCGTATTCAAATGGAATAAGGTTTTGTATGGATTGAAGAAATCACCTAGAGCTTGGTATGAAAGGATGAGCACGTTTCTTTAAGATAGAGCCTTTGTTAAGGGTAGTGTAGACACCACCTTATTCCTAAAGAAAGAAGGTGAAGACATACTCATAGTGCAAATCTATGTTGATGATATATTATTTGGATCTACAAATAAAAACTTTGTGATAAATTCTCAAAAACTATGAGTGAGGTGAAAGTTTGTTAGGGATGTTAAGCCCTATAGAACTGGCCCAAGCTAACCAAGAGGGGGGGTGAATTGGTATTTTAAAATTTTCTTTTAACAAAGAATAAAAAACATAAACCAAAATCACTCCACAAAAATAAATGCGGAATTAAAAGTGCGGAAGCAAGAAAACAAGAACACAAAAATTTATAGTGGTTCGGTCAACTCGACCTACAACCACTCCTTGGAGGCACCCTCCAAGTATTTCACTACAAAATGTGACTCTCCTTTAGCCCCTACGGCTAGGCGGAGAAGCCATCATAAGAACCTCCTTTTTGCCAGCCCGGCAAGGTAGAGAACCTACCTCCTTTTGCTTCCTCCTGAAGCTGGCAGAGAACCACAACCAAAAGCTAACTCCTTACCTCTACCGACCCTTCCGGACGAGAAACTCTAGATGAAAAACAAGCAGAGCGTTCCTTGAAGCAACCCTTATGAATCCCCTTACAAGCTCCCCCACACAAGATCCTCTCTCTCTCCCTCTCTCTCTTTCTCTCCTCAAGGTCTTCTCAGGTCAAGGCAGCAGCCAAAGGTCTTCTAAAACATTGAACATGAGCTCTTAAATAGAAGAGCTTCAAAGGAGCTCATTAATTGCAAGTTGTCGACTTTATCATCCAGGCCGATA
>NW_021318849.1:639218-761884 GCF_001605985.2 Dendrobium catenatum
TGCAGGACGATATGATCGTATCAATCATCCTTAATTACTCCCTTGATTTCCTGATCAATTAAGGCATAATTTGAGAATTTCGTCCAGGCCGATCAATGATCGTCCTGGCCGATAATTTAAAAATACAATATACCTTAATTGTCTATGACGGCAACTTCTTTCTGTTTTGAGCTTATCATCCTGGCCGATACACGTATCATCCAGGCCGATTTGTTAATGACGGCTGGCTTAATTAAGAATTCTTATTTAGACTTTCTATTTTAAGCCTGATCGTCCAGGCCGATGTAAAAAATCGTCCTGGCCGATATGAGTAAAAATAGAAATTCTAAGTCTCTCAAGTGTGTGTGTGAAGGGTTACTTAGCATCAGTCTCTTTGACCATTACAAATAGACTCAAGAAGTGAAAAATAAAAGTACAGATTAACTCAACCCTAAACCTACGCAATCCTGAATTGACTTCATCTTGTTCGTCCGATCTTCGATTCCTGAAACGTTAGAAGCAACAAGCAGTCCAAGAGAAATAGTGTTTGTCAATCATCAAAACATAAGCCATGAAAATAGATTTGTAACATGAGGAGTTTGAGATGATCATGATGGGAGAGCTAAACTATTTTCTTAGATTTAGTATAAAGTAGAAGGATGATAGAATATTCCTTAGTCAATCAAAATACATTAAGTACAACATTAAAAAATATGAAATCGATAACACTAAGGCGATAAACACTCCCATGAACTCTACTATTCAGTTAGACAATAACTTAAATGGAAAATATATAGATCATAAGAAGTTTAGATAGATAATTAGATCACTGTTTTACTTAACTGCTAGTAGACTTGATATAATGTTTTTGTTTGTCTGTGTGCTAGATTTCTTATTAATCCCAAAGAATCCCTTATGAGTGTTGTTAAAAGAATTCTTAGATATCTTCTTGAAACCTAAAACTTTGGAATCTTATATCATAGACATAGCCTTTATTTGAGATCATAGAATATTTAGATTCAGACTTCTCCTCTAGAATATACCAATTTATAGGATAGTCTTTAATCTCTTGGTCTAGTAGAAAATAAAGCTATGTAGCCATATCTACCACTAAAGCAGAATATCTAGTTATAGGGAGTTATGTTGCGCAAGTTATATGGCTTAAACAATAATTTTTATATCTTGAACTACCTGTAGAAATCATTAAATCATGTGTGATAACACTAGTACCATTTTTGTATACTAGAATCCAATCCAACATTCAAGGACTAAATACATAGACATTATGAACTATTTAATTAGATACCATATGATAAAAAGGGATTTTTCTTTTATAAAAAGGGATATAAAGCTATATCATTTAGCTACTAAAAATTAATTGGTAGATATTTTTATAAAACCCCTAGCTTTTAAAACCTTTAGCACTCTAAGGACTATACCAGGTTTCAGAGATATTTATAGTTAAATCTAGATGATTTGAAAATTAGAAAAATACACTTTTGTGTGTCTTTCTTTTAAATTTATTTTATGATTGTTCATATTATTGCTTTATTTTTGTGAAAAATAATTTGAAAATTAAAAATTGTGTCTTTTTTTTTTTGAATTTCTTCTATAATTATTTGTATTGTTTCTTTTATTATTTTTTTTAAGGATCTGTCCTGGTCATCACACACCACTTTTAAAATTTTGTTCACATCGTACTGTACGATTCACATCATACTTTACGATATTAATAAAATACCAAATCACTAATCACATTATAGCTAATGGCTAATATTGATCAATCATTCATGATTATAATGTATGAACATGTACTTCATATTATACGATACACATGGAAGTAGACGTTGGAAGAATTGAATTTTCTAGTATGATATTTAATGTGGTATCATATTGTATGAACACATGTTCATATATGATGATCTGACCTGACAATAATGATCCAAGCTAAGGCCTCGGGATAAACATCTTATCCCTAATTATCCAGTCAGATTCTGATCGTACTGTATGCTAAGACCACCTTTTTTACTAATCAGACTAGATGAAAATAAATTCACTCGATTATACTGTATGATGTCTCCATCATAATGTATGATTTCTCCACTTTATTTAAGGAGAGGAAAAATCAAAGCTTTTCTTAACTAAATCCATTTCACTCTTCTTACCTCCTCACTAAAAATCTTTTATTTTGAAATGGACAGAGAAATGCTTTAACGAACACTAGTCAAAAGTTTTTTAGATGCCCCATTAATTTAATTTTTGATGAAGCAACTGACGAAGAGGCTTAAAATTGGTAAAAAAAACTACCAAGATCACACCTTACAAGATCATAAAATAGGAAGTTTTAAACTTTCAGGTACTCTCCCTCTCTTTCTCTCTCTTCACTTGCACCGTCCTTCAGTTTATTCTCAGACTTGACTACCCATACAATTCTAAACTTCTTTTCAAATTTTTCTCTAGTCTTCAAATTAATAGTGAGGGTACTACCCTCCAATCTTATTTAAAATAAGGCCTGTCAAAATTACCTACAAAGATTTTAATGAAATACTCCACTTTTCTACAACTGGGAAAAAAGTTCACCTTCTAGCTTAAAATCCAAACTATGATTGGACTCTTATAAACACTACCCATAGGGAATCAAATCATAGATACCACATCTCCCACATCAATGTCCAAGATGCTAGAATCATCCAGCATATCCTTCGCAACTCAATAAATTCCAAAGTTGGGGATTAAATTAATAGCACACCTCTTCTACCCATGACTACCTACTTTATAATAGTTGATATTTAATTAAATGCAGTTGATCTAATCATTCAATATCTTGAATATCTAACCTTAACTTATGATCCTAAACATAAAAGAAAGCCAAATCTTAAATGATGTCATATAATTTCTTTCAACCTTGAATCCAAATATAATTTCATTTTCCTTGCATCGCCAGATCACCTTCCAATTTTCCATACCAATAGATCCTTTTACGTCCTTCATAGTACTCACCACCACAATGTTTACTATTTGTATGAGGAACCAGTGGAAGAAGAGGGAGGTCTAGCACTAGCTCAAGTTCTAGCACAATCACCTGTCTACCAATAATCTCAGTATGATATGTTGATTCAGAGGTTTAGCCAATGGGAGCTTTGTTTTGACACTTAACATAGCAAAGAAGCTATAACATCAAGATAATAATATGGCTCGCTCTAATAACTATGTAGTATATTAGCAGCATCATAACACCATTGACTTAGCTTGGTTTGGGGAGAAATTTGCTTCAATCCACTGATTCTTCCAACTACTATCACCATCATCTCCTCCTGATAAGGTTCCTGCATACTTTTAGTTTGCTCTATATTTTCCTTCATGTGTATGTATTATTTCTAATTATGTTCTTTACAATGTATGTGTTTCTCTTTAGTATCTTTGTTTACCAGTTTTCTCCTTTTTGTGATGACAAAAGGGGGAGTAGTTTATTATTGGTAGATTATACTTTGTGATTTGAATGATTTACTTTTTCTTTTCCTACTATTTGTGTGCTCTTTACTTATGCATTGTTTTCCTTATAAAAATAAAATATAAAAAAAAGTCACTATTTTTGGAGAGATTCACCTAGTAAGGGAGGGTTTAGGAAATAGCAAAATTTATTTTAGATATTTAACAATAATGTTTTTCATCAATTAAAAAAGGAGATTATTGCAAATCTTGACCTAAGTCTTGTGATTTTGATGATAACTAACATTATTGGATTTTTTACTATGTTCTCTTATTAATTTCTATTATTACATATCTATTTTTTATGCACTAACATTCCAGTTCCAACATACACTTGTAAGTTTGATTAGCTCAAGATTGGGTAGACTAGGGTTAAGTATGTCGTAAAAAGTTTATATTTTCAATTCTTCTATATTTTTAATTTTTTTAGTCAAATTATGTATTTATTGGATACTAAGCTTTGTAACCATGTGCATATACACTCAAGAGAGCGAGTTAGAGACAATATCAGAAGTTGGATTTTCTAAATTAATCATATTGTATGATTTATATCATACTATTTGATAAGGTAATTTTAAAATGATTAAAATGGCTAATTATGATAATTATGCAATATGAACTAAATGTACTATATGATGTATATTGTACATGATGATCAGTTGAATTCAAAATCCTAGCTACTAATTATAATTTAGGCAATATTTTAAAATACAAATTTTGTACTCATCTTATTATATACTATACGATATAATTAAATCATGACTAAATTAATCTTATTATTAGGGAATAAATTTGGATTAATTAATCCAGTCAGATCATACAGGATAACATGATGAATCATTCTGTACAACCTGATTCATGCATGTGATGATAAATCAATCATCGAAAATCATATTGGACAATAGTCCTAGTCATTTGAACTAATAATACTAGACAATACTCTAAATTATTTTAGATAATCATTTTAATTCTTAAAATTGATCATACATCACCTAGCTCTTCAAATAATAGTAATAAGAGTACTTTGTACTAATCGTACATCACGATTCAAGAGTATTGTATGATAAGTCTCGTTAGAATTAAATTTAGGGCTTTTTATGAAGCCTTTTATTTAATCTCTCTCATTGACTTATTTCAAGTCATTGGATGAAGAGTGATCTTGAGAGGGAGATCTGAGAAGAATATCTAGGAGAGCTTTGGAAAGAAGAGGGAGTGCTTATGTGTGAGGGAGAAGTAGTGTGAGGTGATCACATGGTTTCTCCAAGCAAGTGTTTGTCTAGTTTTCTTTGGTAGCTGTAGTAAGATATTCTTCAACCCAATGATGTGGTTTTATGCCATCACCAAGAGGGTGAAAAGAGAGTGCAAGGTTCTTTACCTTCTTTAGGAAAGATAAAAATATTTAAAGTCCTCTGCCATCGCCTAAATATGACAAAACTTTTGGCTCTCTGCCACACCTGGTTTCATGGAAGTTATTTATGTAATGGATTCTCTGCCTTACTTTGGGGGCAAAAGGAGAGTCACTACAGTGATAGTGTAATACTCAGAGTGGAGGACACCAGGGAGTACACATAGGTCATTATTTGAGGGCACTAGACAAGTTAAATAGTCTTGGTTAAATATTATGTTATATAATAATGAACTCTTTATCATGAAACCTAACGACACTATCTCAGACCTATATAATATGTTTTACTAGATAGTGACATCCCTACATTCCCTTAGTAGAGAAGTATTAAACTCTGAGAAGGTCAACAAAATTATGTGTTGTCTACTAGTAACTATGATAATAAAGTTGCAGCTATATACAAATTTAAAGATTTAAATATTTATTCGATTGATAGTAAGCTTGGATCATTCATTGCCTATTAGCAAAGCATGAGTTAAAGATTTCTTTATGTAGGTGACAGAAAGAAGTATAAATCAATTACATTAAAAGTCATAATTTTGAAAGTCATAACTCTATAACTGAAGAAGACAATGATATTACATTGATAACCCAACAATTCAAAAGCTTTCTATGGAAAAAGTAAAAAAAATAACATCAATAATGGAATAAAGGTAAACCATGAAGAAATTTCAATGTTTCATTTGACACTTTTTTGCTCTTAAAATAATAAACTAGTATATTAAAAGTCCATCTACCTCAAACTAAAACTCACCTTTCTAATGAGAAGGTTAAGGAGAAAGCAAACATCAATAAGGGGAACCAAAGGACATAAAAGCCATTTTGGGTAGACTCCACCCTGGACTCATCAGAACATGAAATATAGGAGGTAAAAAACTTGTTTCTTAAGGTAAATGATAGTATTTATCATTCTGATCAAGATGAGGTATGCCAACTAACTTATGATGAGCTCTTTATTATTTCTAAAAAAAATCCATGACTAATATAGTAAATTAAAGAAAATGCATGCTAATTTGAACTTAAATTTTTATTATTTAGAAAATTAACATTATAGTCTTAAAGCTAATTATATTATTAGATGAATATGATGACTTAATAAGATGCATGTTGAATAAACCAAAGTATATGAATCCTTAAACTCTGAATATACTAAATTAGAGGAATCATTCAAGGAGCTAGAGATGTTTGCATTAGAATTAGATAGAAAAGAGCATGAGTTATTAGTTGAACTAGGAGTTAAGAAAAGTACAAATTAATACCTATTAAACAAAATATGTGCTTTTCTACAAAACATACATGGGCCTATGAATATATAACCATAACTTAAAACACAACATGCATCATTACATATCCCTAGGAGTAGGAACTAACCTCAATATAGATTAGTGAATGTATTCCTTTGTATTAGGTGATATTCTTGTGGCTTGTTAGGACAAATATCCCACACTTGCACTTTACATCATAGGACACATCTTATGGGAGTCCATGGTTAAGTGTCTCATAGCATAACATGTATATCATGCATTCAAGTTAGAATAGGTTCTCTCATAAAAGACCTAGTGAGAGTAAGTGGAACATAGATAGTATATGCTCATTGTTCATGACTGGTGATTTAAATAAATTCTTCATATTAGAGGCCAGCGGAGGAGGTAAGGTTACACTTGGAAATAACACCACCAGGAAAGTGGTGGGCACAGCAATGACTGAAAACTCAAAGAACTTTATGATTGAAAATGTTTTGCTAGTAGATAGTTTGAAATAAAACTTGTTGAGTATTAGTCTATTGTGTAATAAAGATTTTGAGATTAAATTTCTATTTACTAAGTGTTTGATTAGCTTAAATGAAATATTAATTTTGTAGGAAAAAGAATAAATAATGTTTATATACT
Organism: Dendrobium catenatum; assembly: GCF_001605985.2. Classification (NCBI taxonomy): domain Eukaryota; kingdom Viridiplantae; phylum Streptophyta; class Magnoliopsida; order Asparagales; family Orchidaceae; genus Dendrobium; species Dendrobium catenatum. Next base: position 645,981 of record NW_021318849.1, read on the forward strand.
TGTGTTAAATTGTATTGATTATTTTAATTCCTTATGCTTTAAAACTTTTGTTAATGAGTTTTAGTTATGGCATAGATGACAATGTCATTCATGCATGAAAACAGTTTGGAAGATCACACAAAAAGACCTAGTTAGAAGCATACCAAAGCTAGATTTTTTTAAGGGAAACATTTGTGATGCCTGTCAAATAGGAAAATATTCAAATCATCATTTCATTCCATTAAGGACATCATCATCTATAGTCCACTAGAAATCCTACATAAAAACTTGTTTGGGCCTATTGATACAACAAACTTAGGTGGTAAAACTTATGGATATGAAATTATTGATCATTTCTCTATATTCATATGGGTTAGGTTTTTATCTCATAAGACGGAATCATTTAAGGAGTTCAAAATGTTCTCCATTAGATTCAAAAAAAATTGGGATGTGAAATTTCAATTATCCATAGTGATCATGGTGGAGAATTAGAGAATAATAAGTTTAAGCATTATTATAAGGAGTTTGGAATAAGATAAAAAATTTATACCCCCTAAGACCCCTCAACAGAATGGGGTAGTTGAAATAAAGAATAAAATCTTAATAGGTGTTGCTAGGGCTATGTTAGCAAAATATTATCTTCCTAGATTTTTTTTTAGAAGAAGCAATAAATTCTTCTTGTTATATATTGAATAGGGTTAATGTTATATCAACATCCAATACGACACCCTATGAGCTACTTAAGGGTAGGAAACCAAATCTTTCTCATTTGTATGTTTTTGGGTGTAGATGTTTTGTTGGTACTAATGGTAAATCTCCATTAGAAAATTTTGATTAAAAATCTGATGGAGGAGGCTTCTTAGGTTATTCTTCTATAGGTAAAGCCAATAGGATCTTTTATAAGAGGAACTTAGTGGTAGAGGAGTCCACCTATATTGTATTTCTTGAATGATATAAAGTTTTTGAGCCTAGGTTAGAAGAAGAAAAAAAAATAGAAGTTACCCAGTGGGTAGAATCCATTGATTTAGGATATAGTGAAGAATCTCAAGAGCTGTTTCTTAGAGAATAGATAAATTCATCTAGTCATCCTAAAGAACTTATCTTAAGAGATCCATTTATAGGAGTTAGAACTATATATGGACTTATGAAGGTGCTTAATAATTCTAATTTCATCTCTATGGTAGAACCTATGAGTATAAATTAAGTCTTTTCTAATGAATTTTGGATCCTAGCTAAGCAAGAAGAGTTAAACCAAGTTATTAGGAATATTGTATGGGAGTTGGTTAGTATACCTAAGGACCATAGGAACTAAATGGTGTTCAAAAATAAGATGAATTACTATGTAGTACTGATTTGGAATATGACCATGTTAGTAGCTAAGCGTTACAATCAAATTGAATGTATTGATTTGTGGGATACTTTTACTTCTGTAGCAATGATAGAAGCCATTAGAGTTTTATTTGCATTTGCATATTTAGAGTCTTCAAAATATAATAATTAGATGTTAAAATTCTTTTATAAATGGGATTATTAAGGTAGATATATTTGCATAAAAACCCTCTAGATTTTAAAATTCAACTTTTCCTAAATATGTTTATAAATTGAGGTAATGGACTTTATGGATTGACGCAAGCTACAAGGGCTTAGTATGATAGGCTTAGCACATTTGTTCTTAATAGCCTCTTTGTTAAGTGTAGTGTTGATACCACCCTATTCCTAAACAAAATAGGATATGATTTACTCATTATTCAATTATTCAGATGATATATTATTTTGATCTATAAATGAAAATCTTTGTAAAGAATTTTACAAAAATATGAGTAAAGAATTTGAGATAAGTATGATGGAAAAGCTTACATACTTTCTTGGATTTAGTGTTAAGCAAGGTGATGATGTAACCTTCCTTAGTAAAAAAATGTTAAGGAGAACATAAAGAAGTAAGAGATGGAAGGTGCTAAGGAAACAAATACATTCATGAGCTCTGCCATTCAATTAGATAATAATACAAGTAAAAAATCAATGGACTAAAAAATAATATAAGGGATAATAGGATCACTTCTGTATTTGAATTCTAGCCAACCTGATATAATTTTAGTGTATGTCTTCTTGTAAGATTCTAAGCTGATCCTAAGGTATCCCATATAATAGCAGTAAACAGAATTCTTAGATACCTTCTAGGAACCAAAAATATAGATATTTGATTTGCTAGGAATATCTCTTCCTTTATATTTATAATATATTTTAACTCTAATTTTGAAAGGTGTATAATAGATAGAAAAAGTACCTTATGAACCAACAAATTCATAAGGCAATCATTAGTTTCTTGATCTAATAGAAAGTAAAACTTTGTAGCCCTATCCACCACTGAGGTAGAATATATAGCTATAGGAAGCTACATTGCTCAAGTCTTTTGGCTAAATAAATAGACACTAAATCTTTGACTGCTTGTAGGCGCCATTCTTATCATGTGTGATAACACTAGTTCCATCTGTATTTTTAAAAATCTAATTCAACACTCCCGCACTAAGTATATAAAAATAGGACATCATTTCATTAAAGATCATGAAGCCAAGGGAGATATGGTACTATATCATGTGGCCTTTGAAAATTAATTGGTAGATAATTTTAGCATATTCAGGATAAAAGTAGGTGTTATTTATATTCATGCTTGATCCAGGGTGAAAGTGAAATAATTAAAACATGCAATAATCTATTATTTGTGTTCTTAAATTTGTGTTTTTTTTTTTTTACTTATACTTATTTATCTTTGCTATTTGATTTTTTTATTGTGATGTTTGTAGTTAGTAGTTGTTCCCTAATCTTAAAAAAACTAATAAAGTTTTTAGAAATTAAAAATAACTCAAAAAATTAAAATTTGTTGACATCGAACTGTATGAACCTTAATCATACAATTCAAACTTCATTTGTATGAAATGAACATCATTCATACTATATAATATTCAAATTTCTACATATCTTCACCACCCGTAAAATCAATGGCCTAGATCTGACTGATAATTAATGATCATGCTATATGAAAACCACTTTATATAGTATGATCCACATGTTTGTAGCCCCTAGATGAATTAAAACTAGCTGGTATAATTATAATTACACTATTATATTGATAAATATATGTTCGTACTGTATAATCCATAAGTCAAATTGTCATCCAAATTACTCTTAAGGATGACAACTTTTTTGAAGATCATCCAAGATAATCTTGACTATATTGTGCGTTTTAACCACCTTTTCTTAACAGACATACTGATGACTTAAATTTACCTGATCGTAATATATGATCAAAATTGCATTGTAAAATTTACTAAAATTTTATATAATTAAAGGATTTCTATGAATTCCATCACTCAATTTCATTCCTCTTTCTTCCACTTTTACTCGTAACCTTAATCTTCTAAATGGCTGGAGGCAGTAAGAAAGCTGACTTGACTCAAGGAAACTCTTCACTTCTTCCTGTGAAAGATAGATTTCAAAATGCTGAAGATGTGGTTTCCTATCACCTATTCAAAAAAATGCTCACATCACATCTTCTCGTCTCCTATACATGTCTGCCCTCAACTATCAGGTCATGAACCTTTTGCATCAACTACCCTACACTTTCTTCTGACCCTAGCTTAAAATGTAGAGAAACATATGAATTTTTGAATGTAGCTGTTTCTCTACATTCTAAACTTTACTATAAGTTCTTTTCCAACCTTATGGTCAATGCTAAATTCTTTATCATGAATTCATATGTTTTTAGCAGACCTAAAGAAATCACCAAAGAGGATCAAGCCTAGTATCTTCACCTATCCACTAAAGGCCCTAAAATCACTTGATGTCCTCTAGGGGAAATTATGACTAGCTCACTATGAACCTAACAATTAGAAATTCTCCCTTAAATCAACATCAACCTCTTATCTACTCTCTCAATAAATATGCACAAAACATCGAGCTTGTCTTGAGAACTTCCATTCTACCTAAAGTTGGAGATCGAGTTAATATCACCCCACTCTTATCTTTAATAATATATTTCATTAAGTACAAAACTCAATTTGATGAGACTCACATCATTATCAGCTACATTCAAAAATGTTGCAAATCTATTTTCATGACTTATGTTTTGATGATTGACAAACACCATTGATTCTCTTGGACTGTCTGTTACTTCTAACTTTTCAGGAATCGAAGATCGGACAAACAAATGAAGCCAGTTCAAGAATGCGTAGGTTAGGGTTGAGTCAGTCTGTACTTTTCTTTTTCTCTTCTTGAGTCTATTTGTAATGTTCAAAGAGATTGATGCTAAGTAACCCTACACACACACACACTTGAGAGACTTAGAATTTTTGTTTTTACTCACATCGACCAAGACGATATTTGTATCAGCCTGGACGATTGAGTTTAAAATAGAGATTATTTTCAGTATTCTTAATTAAGGCAGCCATCATTAACAGATCGTCTTGGACGATACTTGTATCGGCCATGATGATAAGCTCAAAACAGAAAGAAATTAACGCCATAAACAATTAAGGTATTCTATAATTTTTGGTAATCGGCCAGGACGATCTTAGATCGGCCTGGATGATATTCATAATTATGTCTTAATTAATCAGACAAATCAAGAAAGTAATTAAGGATGATTGATACGATCATATCATTCTAGACGATCGTAGGATCGGCCAGGGCAATCTATTCAAAAACCTTAGTTACATCTATATGATAAATATCGGCCAGCACAAATTCAGGACGATGTGCTGGACGATCGGGATCAGACAGCTTGAATTCAGGGCGATATTCTGGATGATTTTTCTCTGATTTGAACTGATTGGCCTGGACGATCGTGAGATCATCCTGGATGATCCAACCAATTTTCAATCATCCAGTTTACATTCAGGGCGATGCTCTGGCCGATCTTCTGAGATTTGTACTGATTGGCCAGGACGATTTCTATATCGTCCTGGACGATATAGTCTACAACTTGTAATTAATGAGCTCCTTTGAAGCTCTTCTATTTAAGAGCTCTTGTTCAACATTTTGAACATCTTTTGCTGTTGCCTTGACCTGAGAAGACCTTGAGGAGAGAAAGAGAGAGAGAGAGAGAGAGAGAGAGAGAGAGAGAGAGAGAGAAAGAGAGGATCATGTGAGGGGGAGCTTGTGAGGGGATTCACAAGGGTTGCTTCAAGGATCGCTCTGCTTCTTCTTCGTCTAGAGTTTCTCGTTCGTGGAAGGGTCGATAGAGGAAAGGATTCAGCAACTGATAGTGGTTCTCTGCCAGCTTCAGGAGGAAGCAAAAGAAGATAGGTTCTCTGCCTTGCCGGGGTGGCAAAAAGAGGTTCTTTGTAAAGGCTTCTTCGCCTAGCTGTGGGGGCTAAAGGAGAGTAACGATTGTAGTGCAATACTTGGAGGGTGCCTCCGGGGAGTGGACGTAGGTCGAGTTGACCGAACCACTATAAATTTCTGTGTTCTTATTTCTTTCTTTCGTACTTTAATTTTCGCACTTATTTTTCTCATGGTGTGATTTTGGTTTATGTGATTTTACTTCTTTGTGAAAAGAATTTTTAAAATATCAATTCACCCCCCCCCCTTTTTAAAATACCAATTCCCCCCCCCCCCCCTCTTGGTTAACTTGGGCCAGTTCTATAGGGCTTAACATCCCCAACAAACTTTCAAAAACCACACTTCTATCCACCTTACTTCAAATAAATGAAATTAGAACATTGCCTTAGGATATATAGTAGCATATGTCCTCGACCAAAAACATCAACTTGTATATCCTAACACTGCACACTATTTTCCTACCTTCTACACACATACAACTCATTTAAATTTTTTATTTTTACTAACATGGGGAAATTGAGCTAGCCAATGAGTCTGATTTTGATGAAGAACGGGGACATGTAGTAGCCTATGTCCTCAACCAAAAATATCAACTTGTCTATTCTAGCTCTAGCACCTGCTCATGCACCAACTCCTGCAGTAGCCTAGTACGATCTCTATAATACTATGGTTTTATTTTTTTCCACCTTGAATACTAGGATCACCTCACATGTTGATGAGTGCAATTATTATGGAAGGAGAGACACCAGAAGAATGAGGCCCTCCTATAGTGGCACTAGCGGTTACAACAGTAGCATGATGATAATAAGGAGTGGTTCATAAAGCAGTTTCCTACTCTTAGTAAAAAATTTTAATCACCACCATCACTACCTAATTAGGGTCCATTCTACTTCTAGGAATTCATTTTGTTATAATTTGATTTGGTGTCTTCTACCACCTTTTCTATTTTATGCTTGTATTTTCTTTTTTGTTTCATTGTTCCTCCTTTTTGTGATGTCAAATAGGGGGGTAATGTTTGATTTATTTGGTTGAAGTTCATTCTTATTTTATTAAGGTTTGTATTTTTTTATGATTATGTTCCATTTTGTTGAATTTCAATTTTTTAAAAAAAAAAATTTCTATACCCCTATTTTAAAAATATTTTACTTAGTGAGGAGGAACTCAAAAGGAAATATAATTAACTTGCAAGTTAAACCAAATATATTTTCCATCATCGAAAAGGGTGAGATTTTTTCAATCTATAATCTTGAGCTCGCGATTTTGATGATGGAAAATATTATTGTCTGAATCTCTTCTTCTCCTAATATTTGTATTGCATATCTACTTTTGGTGTGTACTAACATTTTAAGTACATCATACACTATCTGAGAACTTTTAGGGCTGGAGATTGGGTATAATTAGATGTTGCTTGCAAGATTCTATAATCTTCATTTCATTATTTTTTATTTCTTGAGTCAAAGTCATATAAGAGTTTATGTTGAATTAGCGACCGTGCACACACATACAAAGGAGTGAGAAAATGAATTTTAAATTTTTTTTCATTCTAATAAAATAGTATGATCTAGATTATATTGTATGATCAGTTCTTTTAAAATTTAATTAAAATAGCTAATTCTATAATTAATACTTTTAAACTAATTATAATGTATGAATGAGGCCATAATGTTTGATTAGCTTAACTTAAAGACCATAGCAGCTAATGAAATTTAAATAAGTATTTTAAATTTTAGTTTTTGAACTAATCATATGGTACAAAGATTTTCTTATGATACGATATTTGAAAACTTGCCTAAATTAATCCTAATGACTAGTGAATCAAATAAATTTTTAGTTAATATGGAAGATCATATTATATGACATGGATTATACTATATGATAGGTAGAGGAAAATTTTGATCATCCCATAGATCATACTGGATAAAACCTTAGTTTTTGAACTAGTCATACAGTATGACGTCAATCTGACTAAATGACTGGAATAGATATTTTTTGTTCATCCTAAGGATCATCCTTTATGATCATAATATAATTAATCATACCATATGATCTATAGATCATACAGTTTGATCTATTTAAAAACTTGAATAGTTCATCTTACAATTGTTACATCATACAAAATAAACTCAATTTTTTAAACTAATCGTATTGTATGATCCTCGATTATATTGTATAAATAGAGTCTATAGAACTAATTTTGTAAGGTTTTTTAAAGCCTTATACAAAAAAATTTCTATTAGTCTTTTAAAACATCTTTGGATGTTGAAAGGATTATGATAAAAGGATTTGTGAGCTTTTAGAGAACTAGTGAAGGAGAGGGAAAAGTTGTGAGAGAGGGAGTAGTAGTGTGAGTGGATTTCACATGGTTGCTCCAAGAAGGCTTGCTCCTTCATTCCTCCAGTGGCATTGTTGGTCTCTTTGGGATTTCTATAGGGTAAATGCTTCATGGTTTTAGATCATCAGGTTCTCTTCCTTCACCAAGAGGTTAAAAAAGCATTCCAAGTTTCTTTGCCTTCACCAAGAGGGTCAAAAAGGATTCCCAAGTTCTCTGCCACACTAGATAGGTGAAAAGGATTTTGATTCTTTGATGCACTGGGTTGGTGGAAGAGATTTTTTAAGGGCTTCTCTATCTTGTTATGAGGGCTAAAGAAGAGACTATTTAGTTCAATACCCATAGAGGAGGATTCTAAGGAGTGGATGTATGCCAAGTTTTAACTGAACAAATGTAAAATTTGGTGTGTTCGCTATACTTTACTTTTTTGCATTTAATTTTTTTGGCATTTTAATTTCTTAAAAATTTATCATTATTGCCAATATGTGGTTAGATTTTCAAGGTTTGTTTTTTCATTATTATCAAAAAAAGAAAAAAATTGAAAATAAAATTAAGAAAATTATTTTCTCTTTTATTTTTGTTATGAAAATCAAAGGAGAAAAATTACATTATTTTTATTAAGTTCTTATGCTTGTGTTTGTGATTGGTTTAAATAGTCATAAAGACTTTATTGATGAAATTTTAAAACTATAATTCACCCCCCTTTTGGTATGCTTTGGGAAGTTCAATGAGGTTTAACAACATACCTTGAACTTTCACATATTGGAGTTTAAATATTTTTGTTGACTTTTATTTCTAGCTAATGGACAACTTCAGGAAAGTTAGTCAGTATAACACTGATGAATTAGTTCCTATAGAGGTAATTGTAGACCCACCTTCAATTATAATTTTAGTAAATAAAGATTCATTAAGAGTAGAGGGAGTAATTTTAGTTATTACCACATCTACTTATGTCTGGAGAAATTGAACTTGATATTAACAATTGATCCAAACTGAACTAAAGTGCCATCAGTAGATAGGGCCTAGATGATTATCATATTAATGTTATTATTGAAAGAGAAGATTGATTGCCTAGACATCTTTCTGTAATTGACTAGAATTATGAATCAATCTAAAAAATTCATTGACCTTTGAGAAAGATATAAGTCTAAAGAATATACTTAGTGATGTTTACTAAATATCCAAAGCGCAATTGAAGTGAATAAGAACTTATTGAATTTATTTTTTTAATAATTTTGAATATAGATCCAATCTAAGAAGACATAAACTAGAAGAGTGATTGATTTTGGGATTTTAGTTTGGTTCCAATGATTGACCATTGGCTCCAATCCAAATAACTTTGAATTGGAGGGAATGATGGAGGTTTAATTTGAGTATGTATTTTGTCCAAAGTTTTTTTGAACAAAGAAGATAGTGTTTGTCAGGATTTAGATAATGAATTAAGTGAAGAGACTGTATATAAGAGTGGAGATAGCTTTAGGATTTACAATTTAAAGATTGAAATTTAAATAAGTAAGAAAGAATAGAAATAGGTAGAATCCCTAACAGGTCAAGCACCAAATCAGAATTTTGATTGACCTTCCACTTGGTTTTTAGGAGAAACCATGTAACCATGGCATTGACATTAGAATTTAAATAAACATACATATACAAGACTAAACATGGGCAGAATCCCTACCTAACTTAGGACCAAATCATTATCCCAATTGGCCATTTGCTTGGTTTCTTAGAGAAGCCAAGTAACCATGGGTTTGACATTAGAATTTAAATAAATATACATATACAAGATTATCTATTGGTAGACCCTCTACCAGACCTAGGATCAAATTAGTATTATAGCTTACAATCTACTTGAATTTTTTATTTTTTGTATAAACCAAGTAACCATTAATTTACCATTGGAATTTAAGTATAGATGCATATACAATAATATACACTGGCAGAATCCCTACTTGACCTACTGGCCAAATCAGTATTTTGGTTGGCCTTCTACTTAATGTTTAAGAGAAGCCATGTAACCATGGGTTTGACATTATAATTTAAATAAACATGCATATGAAATAAATCTCATAACCTAAATATTTAATTAAATTTATATATATTTAAAAAGTTTAGTCTTCACTAAAGATGGAGATAGAATTCTTTCCCTAATGGCGTCGCAAGAAAATTTTGTTAATAAACTTTACATTCGTGAAATGATTTGATTTAAATATTTATTTCTTTTGTCAAATCTACATAGATTAACATTTTATCATCTTGAGGGATAGACTAATATTTCACTATTGATTTGAAAAAAGAAACATAATGTATTTCTCATAATCAAACTCAACATAATGAATATTTAATTCATACCAAAGCTTAAAAACAATATTCACTTATTCTTTTGCTTATAAAATTAAACTAATGTATTTACTTTCATAATCAATGATATAAGTAATATTCAATTCTTCCCAAATGATGAAAGATATTTAATTGTCATTTTTCTTAGAAAACTAAACCAATTTTCAAAGCTTGGTCTAGATCCACAAGTTCTTCCCCTATCTTGGAAATAAACTAAGGTAGGGTTAATTTTGATACTGATATTGAATTATGGAAAGGTTTGGGGTATCAAGATTTTAACCTATAGGCTTTGAATTATATATTTTGATTTTAAACTCTAATTTATATTCAAAATTCAAGATTTGGATTTTATGAATGCTAAAATAGAAATGAAGTATAAGTACTGAAGAGTGAATACTATATGGACATACGCTTGTTTAGAGTTGGTCACAAAATCACAATCCTAAATACAAAATAATTGGCGTATGAATGTAGGATTAGATAGGTCTATCCTAGGTATCACGGAATTAAATTTTATAATACTTTAATCATGGCTTTATAATATGTACACGAAAATAATTACGTAATGAAATGATGCATGAAAAAAGTACATAAATACAAAGATTTGTCAATTTATAATTTATCAAAGTATAACCCAGGGTCAACTAAAAGGTAAAAGTGGTCATGCCCCATCAACAATAAGCCTGGATTTCTACTCCTATATAATGTAGAATTGAATACAGTTATTTATTTTAGTCATAAAATCTTCTCGGTTCTGCATCTCGTATAGAATTTGAAAAGATAATGCTATTCAAAGAATGAAGAAGAATTTCCTTTTGGAACCTACAAATGTATATAAATAATAATTTTTAGGCCCTTAACAACTTTTAACACTCTACAAGTCAATCCAACCATACAAGTATCTAAAAAAATACATTTACAATTTTCTCTACTTTTACATTTACATAATTTCTTAGATATATTCTACTTTCAATGAAATAAAAGGGCAGTATAAATGAAGCACATATGTAATGTTGTTGACTTGTATATAATTGATAATTTGGCCTAAGAACGAACTTTAGATATACACCTATAAAAATATAAATATAACATCCAGAGTGTATAGAATGTAAACATCCCAAACATGATAATATTCTAAGTAATATAATCCAATAAAATCAAACCAAACCATTGGCCTAGCTTATGCTAAAGTTAGTTTTCTTAGCAAACCATCTAAAGTGTGAGTGTAAGGAAGTGTGACTTTGATAGATTATATGATGTATTGGTTTAAAATTGTATTCAATTAAATATTTTTCTTTAAGATTATTGAAGATAGGATTAAATTCAAGTTTTAATGCTTTATAAGTCTTGGATTTATTTTACGAGTGTTTTGATTGTTGAAGATTTTTACTTTTAAATTTTAAAGAATAAAGTGCTTAATAACTTCTAACTACTAGAAATTATTTATTAGAAAGTCCTAGGCTCACGTATGAATGCTTAAAAGTTTAAGCGTTCTATTATCAATTTGCCATTGATTATTTTTGTTAAATAGTAATTATCTTTATTAAATAAATACTGTGAGATTTAATAAACCCTCCTTGAGGTTAGCAAGTAGCCTTGTGAGCCAGGGTTACCAAATAATTGCCTGTTATTTATTAACTTTTATTTTGTTTGCTATTTCTCATTAAATTTGAGATATTGAGTTGATCATTTTGTAAATTTTTGGAAATTTATTAATTTTTCTTATTTATTCAATTATTTAAATAATTATTTTTTACCAAACTTTAACTTTTTATTTTACAATAAATTCAACAAGTTAAATATTTTTCTTAAATACTCAATCCAATTACGAGTTCAATGCCTTTGAGTTTGTGTCATTTGGAATTTTTTGGACTTTGTTATGATTTTTAAAAGTTCAAAAAATATAATGAATTAACTAATTCAAATAACTAGGTGATTTGTTTTTCTTAAATCAACTCTAAACTACTTGAAATTTTCCCTGTGTAACTAATAACTCATATTGATTTTTTTTTCTTCTTATCACTCTAACGTATTATGATAAGTGCTTTGAACCATTTAGGACTTTTAATTATTTTTTATTATTTTGTTTAATTAATCATTATTATTTTTATTTTAAAATAGCTTATTTTTTATTAGAATTTGGTAGGGCTTTGATGTTCAATTGTTCAGTATTTAATTCTAATCGTCCTTAAGCTTATAAAAAAAATTTTGTGGTTTCATATGTTTTAACTCCAATTTTTATGAAATTTGAAACATAGGTTCATCTAAACATGTGCTTCAAAATCAGCAAAATTGAAATGATCAAAATTTTCCTAGGCTTCACAATTGATCCCTAAAGTAAATACAACTATACACATGGGGAATTAATTAGGAAAATCTATAAATTTTATTGGGAATAATCAGTAGGCTTCTAAACCTTGCACAAATATACATAAACCATATCAATTTCATGCCCTAATTCTATATTTATTAAGAGAAAAGAATTTCTTAAAATTTGGGCCAAATTGTAAAGCATAACTTTGAAAATTCGATTACTAAAGTTCCATTGATCATCAAGGGACAAGAAAATTAGGGTATGTAGAACACCTACCTAATTTACCCTATACAAAATTGAGCTCAATATTGACCATTAGTAAGGGAAAAATTAGGAAAAAATAGTGGGAATCAAAATGCTAATTACTTTCTATATAGTCGACAAAATGCTTTGAAATTATTTTTAAAATAAAATTGGGCTCAATTTTTTTCCAAAAGTTTAAGAAAAAAAATTAGATGAGTAACAAGATTTTAATGAATTTAGAAGTTTTGAGTAATTTTTGTATTAAAAATTCATTTAAATTTAATTAATTGCATTAGCTATTGATGATTGCATGATGGCACAAACATTAGCAATTATCATTTAGCAATGATCACCATAATCTGTAACGGAATGAATCCATTATTTTAATAATCCAGTTAAGCTTTGGATTGCATGGTTAGAGCTTCGTATGTCATGTATAAGGAAGGTTGTATAGCACAATTCAACTATTTGTTGGATCTAATTTGGGCTAGGCTGCTAATAGGCTTATAAATTTGAGTTTTGGAAGGATTTTGCTAGCCCAATTGATTGAGCAAAATTAACCATTGAGCTGGCCTGGCTGGGTTATGTGCAATGGGTGAAGAGACACCTAATTCAAGTATTTATGGAATTTTTTCTCATAATGTTTAGAATTTGATTAAAGAAAAACACCTTTGGTCTCACTTATTTTAGGCCATATGCCATTATAATATTTATTAGAGATACTCAACCATCTATTTCCCTTAAGAAATGGATTAGCTGAGGCCTTCAATAAAATATTAATGTAAATTCTAAATAAAATATTATATGATAATCAGCAATAATGGCATGAAAAGTTAGATGAAGAATTATGGGCATTTCTATCCACATCAGAAAAACCTACTCAATCTATACCATTCGATATAGTCTTTGAAGTAGATATTAGTCTCCTTTAGAGGTAGATAGTTTCTATGAATTATGATAAATTATAGTATAACTTCATAATATAATTCCATGGTCTGATTAGATGAACTAAAATGTTTAAAATAAAAGCAGTTGCCGGTGCAAAATAGCCAGAAGTTGTATAATGCATATATGATTCAAGTATATAGTAAAATAGTTCATTTAAGAGACTTCCATATAGGAGACTTGGTCTTGCTTTTTTAAAATCTCATTATGGCCCATCAAAAGATGGGAGGTAAATTTAAACAAATGTGGGAAGGTTTGTTCATAATAGAGAAAGTATATCAAGAGGGATCCTTCTAGTTGGTTGGTTATAAAATAGTTTATCCTATGTTTCTTCTAAATGGATTATATCTTAAGAGTTATTATGTCGGATAGATTTTGTAAACAAATTTTGTAATAAATAAAAGAATATTTGATATATATTGCTCAAATTTATTGAAGTCTCTATAATGAACTCAGTTTAAGTGATGAGGTTTGGTATGAAGAATTATATTATAACAAAAAATTTTAATTTCCTAATGCGTGCTTAAACTTTACCTACTTTAATTTCCTACTTATTCTTAAGGATTGGCATATGTTTCCCTAGAAACATCCTTTCCTTTTAAACTTTAGATGAATGGGTAATATGATCCCTTGTACTAACAACTTAAATCCCCTTATTTTGGAACAACCTTCCTATTCGAGTAGCCTTGAATCTACTTGTTAGGGATAGGTCTCCCATTCAAGTATAACTTCTCCCACCTAGGGATTATTTTCCTTGTTACATCCTTTTAGTTTAAAATTTAGTTTATTAGGAAATATGCTCCATGGTATTGTCTTGATCTAACCACTTAAATCTACTTATTTTGGCGGAACCTCTATTTGAGCATTCTTAAATCTTTTTTTTTTTTTTTGATAGATCTCCCATTCATGTATAAATTCTTATTATTAAGAATTGGTATCAAGTTTCCTAGTAGTATCCACTCCTTATAACTTTAGTTGATTGGCTAACATGATCCATATAATTTTTTTAAACTTACCATAAAAATCTGTTGATTTGGGAATGATTTCCCATTTAAGTATTCACCCTAAATTCACTTTTTTTTCTTTTTGTATAGAACACCCATCAAAACATTCATCTAAATCAAGTGATTTGGAATAGATTTCCCTTTAAAGCATTTAAACATTATTTGGTTAGGTAATATGACCCTAGTATTTTCCAAATTTACCACGTGCTTGTTTTGGATAGATCTCCCATTCAAGCATCTAGCATGTTTTCATTCATCCTATTTGGAATAAACCTCCAATTCAAGCCTCTTGTAAACTTAAATCTATTTGTTTGGGATGAATATTTCCTTATCATATGTCCTTCATGATTAAATATATCTAGTATTATTTTTCTTCGAGTATCTACAAATGAAATTTAAATCTTTATAAACATGCCAATTATTCTCTATAGATTTTATTAATTGTATTGATTAATGCCAACATCTGTTATTTTATTTTTATGTTTATTATGCCTATTAAGGGGCCTTTTGTTGATCTCATTTTTGTATGAGGTCAATCCTTCAATCATTTTCAATCATTAAATTTAGATCAATCATCCTAAATCATTCAATAAGATTCAATAATTCAAAAAATATTATTATTTTTCAATCATTCATTAAAGCTCAATCATCCTCAATCCTTCAATAAAATTAATCCTAAACTCAAGTTTGAATTATAATGTAAATCATTTTAATTTTGTCATTTCAATAGGGAATTTTTAACCTACCCAAAGCCCTA
This sequence comes from Dendrobium catenatum, assembly GCF_001605985.2. NCBI lineage: Eukaryota > Viridiplantae > Streptophyta > Magnoliopsida > Asparagales > Orchidaceae > Dendrobium > Dendrobium catenatum. The sequence goes on from NW_021318849.1 coordinate 661,229, forward strand.
AATGACGCCTGAGGTTTGGTCCATAACATATTAATTAACAACTATTTAAGGGTCTCCCCAACCATTTTAAAAAGCTCCATGACATAAAATCCAAAGCATCATTCATGATTCGAAAACCTTCAAATATTTACATTCCATGGCACTCAACATGACATCTTGGTTCAAACTCTTTTTAACCTTTAGAATTGGTTTGAACATGTTCATAATCATCATTAAAATTATTTGAACCTGTTATGGTCCATAATTGACCTTGGTTGACCAAGTTTGACCAAATGAGCCCTTAAATCCTAATTCATGATGATATAAATGAAACATCTTGTAAACTTTAACTTAATCCCCAAGTTTTATCCTTATATATCCTATAATCATCCTTAATCTTTCCTAAACCTCAATGGATCCATGGTTAACCTTGGTTGACCTTTATTGATCTATTTGACCCTAAGGAACCCATTTGACTTAAAACCATTAATTATGCACACAACCAAAACTAAGTCTTAGCTAACCACCCTGGAACATTTGAACGTTGCATTCTGCTCTCCCTGGCAATTTTGGGGCGATTTAGGGTTGCCGCTCAGATATACATTCCTTGATTCTCTGGCATTCTGGTTCAGATTTTCACTTCATTTTCTTGATTATTGGCTGGTTTTTTGTTCCTTTGTGGTTTTTGTTTGAGTTCTCTTATGCTTTTTATTTCAGGAGATGATGACGTCGTCATCATCCATCCCCCTATCTTCTTCTTCTTGTTCCTTTAAGGATGTGGTTTTGAGATCTCCCTCTTCTACCCCTAAGGTTAAATTTGTGCAATCATCTTTTAAGGGTTATCCAGCTCTTTTGTTTGATGATACAGTAGTGTCTCTATTAGCTGCTCCTTTTGTCCTAACGCTTGTTGGTAAATTTTTATCATGTCTCCCAAATTTGGATGTTATCCATAAGTTTTTCATGAGCTTAAAATTGACTGGAGCGTTTCATGTTGGTTTGTTGAATTCACATATGTTGCGATTCAATTGATGAATGATCTTGATTATAGTCATATTTTTGCTCGTAGGTCTTATTATATTCAAGGCTGCCAAATGTGCCTTCTCAAGTGGTCGCCAAACTTTGATATAAGGGAAGAATCTCCCATTACACCGGTTTGGCTATCTTCCCCTAATTTGAGAGTGCACTTCTTCAATTCGCAAATTTTTTTTGGCCTAGCTTTGATTTTTGTAAGACCCTTACAAAATGATCAGGCCACTGCTTCTATAACCCGCCCATCTATAGCTTGGGTTCTTGTGGAACTTGATGTTTTGAAGAAGCACCTGGGAGAGGTATGGTTAGGTTCAGAGCTTAATGGGTATTTCCAAAAAGTGGAATTTGAGAATTTACCAATTTTATGTTCTCATTGTAAAATGCATGGCCATGGATTTAATGAATGTTTTAAGTTGCATCCCCTCCTTCGTAAAGAAAAATTAGTGTCCAAAAAATCTCAACGTAAGGATGATAATGAAAATTTGCATTCTTTAGATATTAAAGGAAATAATTCTATATTGGGTGATGTTCTGATAAATGTGGTTGATGGCTCTTTTCCTTCTCAGAGTGACCCATCCCCTCCTCTAATAGACCCACCCACTTTTGAGATTCCTCCTACTGTTCAGTAGGAACTTGTTTATATATTGATTTCATTATAAAGTGTTGGTAACAATATGGAAAATCATGAGTTAAAGGATTCTAATTCTCTAAATAATACTATCTCTGCTTTATCTAGTATGAATTTTTCTTTAAATACTAATAAACCTATCATTGTTGATGCTGTCAGTTGCTCTGTTCTTAATCAGGACGGTGGTGTTGCTAATGGCCGGATTAACATTGACAATAATTTGGGCCCTAGTGAAAAGGAATTGGTTGAAATAGAAAATGATGATCTTGGCTTAAATGATATGGTGATTGAAGGAGAAGAAGTGTTGGAGGAAGGTGAGCTTCCTCATAAGGGTAAGGAGAAGGTTATTAATTGTAAGTCCCCCTCTTCATCCCATCTTGATTCTGATGTTTTTACTAATAATTAGGAGTTAGAATTTGCTGCCAAATGTTATGCTAGAGATGACAATGACATTAGCTTTGGGAAAGTTCAAGGTAAACATGGTAGGAAAAGTAAAAATCTAGTTCTACAATCGGGTAGAAATACCCATTCTCAATCTATTCACTAATCTTTTGTTTTTTATGTTTAAATCTATTATTTGGAATGTTATGGGCATTGGTTGTGCTTCATCTCGTATACAGGTTAAGAACCTTTATCGTATTCATGATATTTCTATTCTTATTTTAGTTGAACCTCTTGTTAATGTATCTAATTTATTTACTATGGCTAGATTTCTTGGTTTTAAAAATGTAATGGCTAATTGTGCTAATAAGATTTTTGTTTTTGGGAAATATCCGATTAGAATTGATGTTCTTGGTAACTTCACTCAAGTTTTGCATTGTAATATTGAAGTTTTAAATGTTAAGTGTTATGCTTCCTTCATTTATGTGGCTTCTTCTCGTGATATTAGAAAAGTTCTTTGGGAGCAGTTGACTAACTTTCATAATATGTGTCATGGCACGTGGTTGGTTGGTGGTGATTTTAATACCATCTCTAATCCTTCAAAGCAGTCTGGGGGATCCTCTCCCAATTTTCATTCTATGGATGACTTTAACAATATGATTATGGACTGTAACCTCATTGACATAGGTTTTTCTAGTAACAAGTTCACTTGGAATAGAGGTCATTTATGGTAAAGGTTGGACCATATTTTATTTAATAATTAATGGATTAATTCATTTAGCTCCATTTCTGTTGAGCATCTTAGTCATACTCTTTCTGATTATTCTCCTTTACTGCTTGCTCTTAATATTAGACAGATTAATGCTTTTCCTCAATTTTGTTTTCAAAATATGTGGCTTCAACATGATTCCTTTTTTAGTGTTGTTCATGATAATTGGAATGCATGTTTGCATCATGTTAACTCTATTACGAGTATGAACAAATTTTGGTTTAATTTGAAAAGATTCAAGCAACTTTTAAATTGGTGGAACCATAATGTTTTTAAAAATATTTTTACTAATATTTTGACCGCTGAATAGATGGTCAATACTATTGAGAATAACTGTCAAAGCTTTCCTTCCGATGCCAATTTTGCTTCTCTTAGAAAGGCTAAGGCTAATCTTTTTAAACTTTATGCCATAGAAGAAACCTATTTGAAACAAAAGGCTATTGCTAAGCATCTGTTAGAAGGGGATAATAATACCAAGTACTTTCATGCCTTGTTTAAATAGAAACATTCTTTCAGTTCGATCAATAAAATAACCGGTGATGATGGTATTGTTACTAAGGATGCTTAGGAGATTGCCATGTTGGTTGTTCAACACTTTCAGGATAGGCTCAATAAGGTGTTCACCCCTAGTAACATTATTAACCCTGACATTATCCCTTCCCTCATTTTTGTTGAGGTTAATGATCTTCTTGTTGGTACCCCCTTTATTGAAGAATTAAAGGATATTGTTTTTTATATGAATGGTAACTCTATGGCAGGCCCTGATGGTTTCACCACTAATTTTTTTCAAAAAGCTTGGAGTATTATTAAAGATTATCTTTTTGTTATGGTTTTAGATTTTTTTTGCTTGTAATTCTATGCCCAAATTTTTCTCTTATGCTTCTATTGTGCTTGTTCCTAAGAATAATAACGCTAGTACTTGGAATGATTTTAGACCCATTAGCCTTTGCACTTTTTTCAATAAACTACTTTCCAAAATTATTATGTCTCATTTAACTAATGTTCTTCCTAAGATTATTTATCCTTTTCAAATGGGTTTTGTTAAAGGGCGTTCCAACTCTCACAATATTTTGTTGGCTCAGAAATTTTGTCATGATTTGGATGTCGAGGTTAGGGGTTGTAATTCTATTTTCAAGTTGGATATTTCTAAAGCCTATGATAATATTAGTTGGCAATTTATCTATAATATCTTGCATTTATTTGGTTTTAACTTAACTTTTATTAATCTTGTTAGAAATTGCATTGAAGGGTCTTTTTTCTCTGTGATCATCAATAGTAAGAGCCGTGGTTTTTTAAAATCCTCTCATGGTTTAAGGCTGGGTGACCCTATGTCCCTTGCCCTATTTATTATTACTGTTGATTATCTTACTAGAAGTATTGCTAACATGATTAAAAATCATCCCAATTTGTATTATTATACGAGGGGTGGTTTTCCTATATCTTATATGTGTTTCGCTGATGACTTTATCATTTTTATGAATGCTTCTCGTAATAACATGAATAAACTAATGGATTTCTTTCACTTTTTTCATTCTGTTAGTGGATTATCTTTAAATAATCATAAATGCTCTTTCCTGGTTCCTATAATATGAATTTCTGATCGTATCTCGGCTATTAAAGATCTTACTGGGTTTATGTAGGGTCACTTGCCTATTCAGTATCTTGGCATCTCCTTGTATAAAGGTAGGAAGAAATCATTTTTGTTTTGTGATTTAATTACTTCTATTCATAATAAACTTCAATCTTGGGATTCTAGTTTTTTTTAGTTTTGGGGGTAGGTTTACGCTTATTAGAAGTGTTCTTTCTTCTCTCCCTATCTATTCTTTTCTAACCTTGCTTCCTACTAAATTGGTGTGCAATAGAATTGATATTATCCTTAACAAGTTTTTTTGGAAAGGCACTTGTACCAACTCTAAAATTTCTTGGGCCTCTTGGGACAAATGTTGTGGGGTTCTTAAAGAAGGTGGTCTTGGTTGTAAAAGTATGGCTGACTTGGCCCATGCTTTTTCTTAAAAGTTATGGTTTAAATTTTGAGCCAAACTGTATTTGTGGGCTAAATTTATGTTTTTTGAATATTGTGTGGGGAAGCATCCCTCTATTTGTGCTTTTAATATTGGTGACTCTAAAGTTTGGCAGAGGATGTGCAAGGTGAAGTGGGAAGTGGAGCCTCACCTCTCTTGGGGTCTTGGAGATGGCAATATCTTCTTTTGGCTAGATCAATGGTTAAACTCTTATTCTTTTGACTCCCTTATTAATTCGGCTTCTTCTACTGCAGTTTAGTAACTTTATTAATGATAATTTATGGGATTATGATAAGCTTGCTAATGTTCTCCCTGATTGTATTATTTAGAAGATTCTCTCTCTTCCAATCAATTTTGACTCTAATGATGTGCTTTTATGCAATTTGTCTAGTGATGGTTTTTTTAGATTATAAGATACTTGGAATGATTTTAGACCTAAAGAGGTTAATTTTATTTTTTTAAAGATTTGGCACAAAAGAATCCCTTCTACTATTTCCACCTTTATTTGGAGAATTTTGCATAGATTTATCCCTACAGATGATAATTTAATTAAAAGAGGTTTCATAATTCCATTTAAATGGCAATGTTGTTTTCATCTAGAAAATATGCATCATGTTTTTGTGTCTGGACCAGTAGCTGTTAAAACTTGGTGTTACTTTGACGATATGTTCAAATTAAATATTTATAATGTGAATATGTCCATTAATGCTCTTCTCAAGGCTTGATTTGTAAACCCTAAAGGGCACATTAGAAATGTGACCGCCTCCTTTATTTTATGGTTTCTTTGGTTGGAAAGGAACAACTCTTTGCTTAATGGTATTAAAATGGACTCTTTGAGGGTTATTAAAAATGTTAAGGATAAATTGCTTAGCTTGGTTTCTATTAATCTAATTTCTATGAAAGGGTTCATTAATTGTTATAATGTTACTCCAGATTTAGGTATTAGGTTGCAATTGCCTTTGCTTTCTACTACCTCTCATCTGGTTTATTGGGTTAGACCGATGGTGGGTGATTTTAAGATGAATGTGAGTGCTAATTTGGAGAATAACGAAATGGGGTGTGGTGGAATTATAAGGGATGGCTTTTGTAATTTTTTACTTGGTTTTGCAGGTCCCTTTTTTGGTAATTCTTGTCTGGCTAATTTTTCTTCCATTCTTTATGGTTTAAGGAGTTGCATGTCCCTTGATATTGTCAATATCACTATCGAGACTGAGCTTTCTTTTAATATTCAATGCTTATTTAATGATGTGGACTCGGTCTGTCACCTGGAGGTGTTTTATATTAGTAGAGATATCAAGCATTTGATGGTCTTTATAAATGCTCATCATTCTGTTGTTAATAAGGAGGGAAACGCCTGTGCTATCTGGTTAGCTCATTTTGGAGCTGGGTTGGATAGTTTTATTGATCTTGTGGAAGGCAATGCTCCTGCTCCTCTTAAAGGTCTCTTAAGATTGGACAAAATTTCTTATCCTTACGTTAGAATTTAATTGTTTTCCTCTTTTGTTCCTGATTATGTACTGGTGTTTCAGTTTCTTTGATTGGTTTTGTTGGTTTAAATGGTTGCAGTTAATTTGGCAGATGTTGGGTTATCTTGTTTCTTCTAGTTTTCTTATTTTGAGCTAGGTGTGCTTCGGTTTGTTTGTGTTGAGCAATGAATGTAACATTTTTTTAAGGGTTTCCTGATTGTTGCTCTCCTCCCTATGGCTATGGGTTTGATGGGCTTTGTGAGCTAGTGGAGTCATGGATTCTCTGGTTACTAGTTGGGGTTATTTCTTAGGTTGCTGTTGGACTTGGTTTTGTTGTTTCATCTTGGGATGGTTGTCTGGTGTTCTGAGCTTTTCTGGCTGGTTGGCTCTATCCTTTTTATTGATTTATCTAGGTTATATGTCAGTGCTTGTGGTTGTTGGGCCTAGGTTGGGTGGTGGAGGTGGCTATTCTTTTGGGGTTTACTGTCTAGCCCTGAGAGTGGGGGTGTAGTGCTGGGAGCTTGGGGTAGGATGGAGCGGCATCATAATCTCTTTGATATTGGTGTGTTTCATTCTTTCCTAAGCTTATCTAGCTTTTTCCCCTCTGGTTTCACCTGGGTGCATTTATCTATGTGGACAGATTCTTGGTTTATGGTCGCTATCTCTGATTCATGTTGGATTTTCCTTTCTAAGCTTTTTTTTTTTATCGGTTTTAGCACGCATTCTTGGGGTTCTATTGTGGTGAGCTTTTTATTGTTTATTTAGGTGCTAGAAACCTATTCCTGCCCGTTCATTGTTGCCTCTAATTGTTTGTATTGGAGGTTGGTGTCTAGTTTTTGGATTCACATTGGGTATTATTGAAATAAGCTGGTTACTTGGTGTCCTGTGCTCTACTGTGTTTTTTTGTGATGTCGAGTTTGGTGGAGGGAGTTTGCTTCCTTGGGTGATGGTTTGTGGTTTTTCTTGGTCTGTTGGGTGGTTGTGCTTGCTGGGTCTTTTAGGTTGGAGGTGGTGGTTTCAGAGTTTATCCAGTGTTGTTGTGGGGCCTTTTTCCTACTGGAACTCTTCCTTCATTCTTCCCTATGGCACTGTAGGGGTTTATAATGTGGTTTATTATTTCATTATGTTACACTTAATTTCTCTTTTTTCCTATTATTATGTATTGTAATTGGTGGTGATGTTTTAGCTGTAATGTTAGAAGGGGATTTCCTGGTGACATGAATCATTGGTGGTACTCTTTTTTCCATTTCTACTAGTCTTTCATCTGCTATTTTTGCTGTGATTTCTTCTCTATTTTTCTTATTTTGCAGGATCCTTTTTGTGCAAATTATTGCTCTACTCAATTTTAGATCATGGAGCTCATGCTAAAAGCTTTTGTGGGTTGCTTCCCTATTTTTTGGTGCTCTTTCTTGAGCATTGTAGAATGTATTTGGTTTTTTTGTACTTTGTTGTAGCATGGACCCTGAGCTTCTAGGTTTTTTTATCTTTTTGCTTGTAGCTCTTTTGAGCAGTAGAAGAGCTCGAGGTCCCTTTAAGGACCTTGTAATTTTGATTTATATTAACGCGTAGGCTCCTTTATGGGTTTCCCCCAAAAAAAACAAAAAAAAAATCATAGCTAACCACCCTAAACCTAAATTTGAATTAAAGGAACCATCCATACATTTTAATGCAAATAGATTATTGCATGCCCTAAAACCTCTTCTAATAAACTCCATTAGTCAATTGGTATCAAATGGACCCAACCCTTAAACATGGTTAACCAAGATAGACCAAGTAAATCGAGGTTGACCAAAATAGCCATATTGATCTCCTACTTTAATTCATCCAACCTAAGTGAACCCATGGCCTATAAACCTCTTAAATAGACCCATTGGTGCCCAAAAGGCGGCACGAGCTAGCCCTGCCCTTTGGCACACTAGTTTTAGCTAATTTTGATTACCCAAGTGAACCCAAAGTGAGTTAAATGATCCAAATAAAACCTTGGAAGAAATCTACCTAGGTATGTGCATATATTAGGTCCATATATGTCCAATACACTAAACCTAGCCAACCCAACTTGTGGGCTAGATTAGATTAGCTAATTTGGCTAACCCAAGCATTAAATTTTAATGTCTAGTATGAAAGTTTGATAAGGATGTTAACCCTAAGTGAACTTGTCCCTAAGAACACCAAGAGAGGGGTGAATTGGTGAATTTAAAAACTAATTCCTTAACTTAAAAAATAAAGATAATATTTTTGAATTTTTTCATTATTTGAAAAGACAAGTAGCACTTATCACTTACTACAGATATAAGACGTATTTATCAAAACATGAAGATAATGATGATGAAATTCTAATCAATAGAGCTAAGCATTGAGTATGATTTCCACCAAGCAGTTATAATAAAATTAAGATGCAAAAAGTAAAATGTGAAAATTTGAAATCAAAATAAATACATTAGAGATTTATAATGATTTAGTCAAATAATAATTTAAATCCTCTCCCTGGAGTTCTCCTCTTTGAGTATTGCACTATCATTATAGTGTCTCTCCTTTTTTCCCCCACAACAAGGCAGATAAGCCTTTACACAAATCACTTACACTAAACTCGATGCAGCAAAGAGCCAGAAGCTTTAACACCCACTAGGCGATGGCAACAAACCTTCAATATTTTTCTCTCTCATAAATAAGATAGAGTACCTTGAACTCCTTTTACACCCTTCGAGAGATGGCAGAGAACCACATCATTGAGTTTAAGAACTTCTTCCTGGAGCCACCCTAAAAGTTTAAGTGGTTTATTAAACTTGACAGAACTAGCCTAAGGCACACCAAGTGGGGGGGTTGAGTTGGTAATTTTTAAATCCCTTTCACAGGAGAACTCTTTTTTTTTTATATTAGCAACAAAATAACTTAAATAACATAATTCATATAGATTACTTAAAATAACATCCATAAGTAATATGTATAAAAATTTATATGATAAAAGTTTTTTTTTAACTGATATAAATATTCTTGTAGTAAAAAGGGTTAAACTCAACGTAGTTTATTAATATGTTTGAAAATAATAAATCTACTTACAAGGAAGAAAATTACAGGAAAAAAATTGTGAAAAATGAAAAAAGCACACCAAAAAAGTTTTATGGTGGTTTAGTAAACCTTGTCCAACATCTACTCCCAGGAGTCCTCCACTTTGAATATTGCACTAACACTAAGTGACTCTCCTTTTTCTACCCCAGTAAGGCGGAGAAGCCAATACAGACTCACTTTCACCCAACCAGATGTGGCGGAGTCCTAAAAGTTATATCACCTTCCTAATAATGACAGCAGACTTTGAATCATTTTTCTCCCTCCTAGAGAAGGCAAAGAACCCAAAGATTTTTTCTCCCTCCTAGAGAAGGTAGAGTACCTCCAATCTTCTTCTCCATCTTGGAGAATGTAGAGTTCCTCGAGGACTTTACTTCGAACCCTCTCCCCCAAGAGAGCCTTTAAGGACTCACCAAGGTCACAGGATGAGCAAGGGTGTAGCCAGCCCGGAGCAATCATGTGATCCCCTCACACTCCTCCATCACGCTCAAACTCATCTTCTCCTTCATTTCAAACCCTGATTTTCACTCAAAAGAACCTCTCTTAGAGTTTCTTTAGTAGTTACACAACCTCTCTTTTTTTTAAGTTATTCTTTAAATATTGCTTAACTATTAGTTTTCATGAAAACCTAAAAAATTAAGTTATTCATCTTTTTTCATATAGTATGATTAGTTTGAAAAAAACTAGACCATCCAGTATAATATAAATAATCAATCAGACGAACTATTCAACTTTTTAAATACATCATACGATATGATCCTAAGATCATCCAGTACAATCTATTTACTTTCTCTATATTCATACATGGCGATTCTTAGGGTGATTGGAAATCGTCTCTATAATTATTCTGTACTTCTCCCAATGTACAATAAAGTTAGTTCATTTTTAGTGATTCATGATTCATTATGTATAATGTGAACATCATACATTACGATTAGTTCAAAAAGCATGGTTTCATTTTATATAATCTTCGGGATGACCAAACATCATCTCTATCAATTTTACATTATGATCAACATTGTACATTATGATTAGTTATCATTAATTAAACCATGATTTTATTGACTAATTACAAGTGTTAATTTAAGTAAAATTTCAAATTTTTGTATAATACAAATATGATTGTACAATATGATTAGTTAAAAATTAAAATTTTGAATTTCTTAATTTACATGGCGGCTAGGGCTTTTAGATTGGAACAAATCGTATAGTACGAACTTAATCATATAATATGATTAGTTTATAAACATTAATCATTCAATCAACTGTTAAACCAATTCTTTGTATAACTGATTGAATAGTATAATTATAAGTCATACAATATACTTAGTACAAAAAATAATAACTTTAATTTTTTTCTCACTCCCCCTGTGTATGTGTGCATGGTCAACCAATTGCATACACTCTTATATGGCTAGACTTAAGAAATAGAAAATAAAAAATTTAATAGTATAATCTCTTTTACATGACATTTTATACTACCAAATCTTGTGTTTAGAAGCCTTGAATAGTGTATATTTTACCTACAATATTAGTACTCATAGATAAAAAGAATATCAAAAATATCTATTAAAAAATAATAATTCAATCAATAATATTTTTATCATCAAAAACACAGACTATTTATCCTGGATTGTGATAATCTCCCCCTTTTCATGGCAAATAGTTTTGTTTCAGAGGTAAAATAAATTTTTTTTTTCTCTTAAGCTCCCCCTCAATGGGTGATAAATTTAAAAATTAGGGGTTCAAAATATTTTTTTTAATATAGAGAAATAAAATGACAAAATTATAGGTAAAAAATAGAATTCTACTTCAAAAAAAATATACAACCACATATACAACTAAAACATACATTTTAACCACATTTTGACATCACTAAGAATGGGTAGAACATGGAAAAAACAAGATAAATATTACAATACCTAAAATTAATATACCATAGCGAACAAGAACTAAAAGTAAGACGGATCCTGATCAGGTGGTGGTGGTGGTTATTGTTGGAAATAGTTGTGAATGTAGGAGATTTATTGTTGGATTAAGGAGAATTGTTCCCCAAACCATGCCATATCTGTCTCGTGATGTTGTTGTTGTTGGCTGGATGTTTCACAAACTTGTGGTTGGATGTTCTTGATGGTAAACTATAGAAATCTTATGCGACCCTATATAATTTCCTTCAAAACTCAAATAGCTGATTCTAGCTAGATCAAAAGTTTGACAGTAATTATTCTCTCTCTCTCTATCTCTCTCTCTCTCTCTCTCTCTCTCTCTCTCTCTCTCTCTCTCTCTCTCTCTCTCTCTCTCTCTTGATGATTTGGGAGTTTCTTGTATAATGGAAGGCTATGAGGAGCTATGGAAGAGCTAGGGAGGTTGCAAGGGGACTAGAGAATCAGATTTATCAACCTGAAACCATTGGGAAGTGGTCGTATTTATAGGAGAGAGAAATATGAATAGAGGGTTGATGTTTTTTCACCTAAGCTAAGGCAGACAACCATTTTAGTTAGGGACTAACCACTGGGATCTTAGGGAAGGTTCTTGAGAATTTAAAAGAATGTGGGTTTTTATTCGGAAAGTTATGGTTAAACAAACTATTGGAGAGAGGTTATTTTAAGTAATATTGCCACCTCAGCTACTTAGGTGGCAAGGGATTGGCATCAAATGCTATAGGAATGTTCTAGAGTTTATTCAATGCATTAGCTAGGTCCAAGTTGGTCTAGGGTAAAAAAATATAGGTTTTCGAGAGATTGATTCAAGCCATACTTTTGAACCAAGTCAGACCATGGGTTTAAATTCATGAAGTGTGTACATGGGGTTAATACCCATCTACTACAATAATTTTAAAATTTTATTTTGACAAGGGGAGTAGTTTAGATTAATAAAATCTTATTTTAGCACTTATTCCAACTTTATTAATCAAACCTGGTAGTCCCAAGTCTTAGGAATTGTTTAAGGGACTCATGTTGACTTCATAAATAACCCTTAATAGTTTGGATAAATTATTTGGTCAAAATAATAAGAAATTAATTTTTAAGTGTATAGGGTAATTTTTGTCAACAAGGGTTGACCTAGTTAACCAGGTTTGTCCACGATCAATGATGGTTTCTAAAATTTCAGGGAGGTTGTAAGACCTAGGCGCACCAAAAGGGGGTTAATTGCTACTTTTAAAAAAAAGTTAAATGCTATAATAGTTATACCATTTTTTTTTATGCTTGAAAATAGGGAAAAACACTGCATAAATAACTTAACACATGCTGAAGCGAATAAGAGTTTAAAATTTTTTTTTTTATTTTGAAGCACAAATATATCAATCAAAATATGAAATTTTTTCTTTTAGCAAATCACAAATTAACCTAAATGTAGTTGATAATAACAATGAATTTCATGCAGTAAATTTAAAGTGTAAAAAATTCGAAAAAGTAAAAACAAATAAGAAAGAGCATACCAAAAATTTTATAGTGGTTTGATCAACCTTGACATATGTTCACTTCCTGGAGACAAGCACTCCGGGTATTGCACTGATGCTATAATGACTATCATTTTGTCCCCACAGCAAGTCAAATAAACCCTTACAAGAATCACTTCCTCTAAATCCGATGTGGAGGAGAATCAAAACTTATGTCACCATCCTAGTGACGATAGCGGACCTTCAATTCTTTTTTACCCTCTTGGTGAATGCAGAGAACCTAGAATCCTTCATCATCATCCTAGAGATGGCAGAGAACCCCGAGCCTCTTTCACCCTCTTAGTAAAAGTAGAAAATCCTAAAAGCTTGACTTTGAAGCTTCTCTCTCAAGAGAATCTTCAAGAATTCACCAAGGCCTCATGAGGAAGATAGGTGCAAGCTTACATGGAGCAACCGTTTGAATACCCCTCACACTCCTCCCTCACACAACCTCGCCTTCTTCTTCCTCCCTAAGTCAAAATTCTATTAAGAACAACATCCCTAAGAGTTCCTTCAATAGTCAAAGTTCTTATTAAAATGGATTTAAAAGGTTGTTTAGGTGCGAGGCTTAAAAAACCCTAAATTTTTAATTTGCTCATCTCTATTCTTACGGTATGAATTGGGTTCATACATTATGATCAGTTCAAAAGCAAGACTCGTCCCATTTGTTGAAACAGTAATTCAGATAAATTGTTCCATTTCTGCAAACATATCACACAATACGATCATAAGTTCATACGGTACGATTAGTTTAAATCTTCTTTGTTCGTATAAGATGATTACATGTATGATAAAAAATCATGCACGTCGATCGTTCAGTATGATTAATATATGACTTTACAGTCAATGTAATATCAATAGTTCATACAGTATGATATATATATCATATTATACGATTAATTTAAAAATTAAGGTTTTAATCTGGTACGATCTCTAGGACGATCGAATTTCATCTTTGTCAATCATAACCATTCATTCTAGTATTACTTCACTTCGCAACTGCCCTTGAGAAGCTTATCCTGATCAGGTATATTTGCGCAATTGCTTTGATTATATTAATGCTTTCAGTATTATTATTCTTTTATTCACCAACAAATCTCTAAATTCATCATTTCAGTGCACCGTACTGGAGGCAACTTCACATTTGTCAATGGTTCTTGATTGGCCACTAAAATGCCCCAGGTTCATGGAAGCATTTAGGATTATATGACAAGACAATACAAGCCATCAAATATGATTTGATTATACAAACTGATTTGATTAGGCAACTTTACAACTCATAGAATGGACTACTTCCTGCAACTATTAACTTCAAAAATATTAAATTTGGCAGCTATAAATCAAAACTTTTAAATATAACTTTGATTAATAAATGTATTAATTTTTAAAAGAAAAAATAAATTGTTCTGAGTCGCCAGTTTGACGGGCGTCTTATTTTAACGGGAGACTTTGCCTAATTTAATTTTTTTTAATCATTGGTTAAGCAACTTATGTAAATTTAAATAGTATTTAGTTTAAAAACTTGCCCCAAGAAAAAAACCAGTGAACAAGCCACACTTGCATTAGCTCAAAACTTCTAATTAAAGGGAGTTTTGGGCTTTTAGCCAGGACTTAGATGAGAGATTTTCAGATATAATATATTTAAAATAAGCACATCAAGTTCCATTCAGAGTAGCACATTACTAGGTCATGAGCATCATAGCCCCAAAAACAAATGGCTGAGACAATCCCATCACAATTTTCATCACAAAAAAATATATATATATTGCAAAGCTGACACCAGAGAAATAGTAAGCAATCGAAATATCAAAATTAGCAATGACACCAAAGAGAAATAGAAAGCCTATTAACTGAGATTGTTTGCCCAAAGAGCATAGCAACGCATTCAGAATGCTTTTTATTCTCTTAGATATTCTCGCCAAAAGAACTCACTATTGGTATTTATTCTCAATACAAAACATGTCCAAAATTTGTAGGACTGAAGCCAATTTTACGCATAATTCCGCTACTATACACTAGCTTCAACGAATTCAATTAATACTTTATTATATAATTCAATTAGGTTATCAATTTTTAATCATCTATCTCAAGCTTCCTACAGTAAATTTTTTTATGAATCTTCTCCCTCTTTTAAACAGTTTCTTTAGAACTCAATGTTTTAGATTGAGCAAATTATTAGAGAATTCTAGTGAAATTTTGCCTCCATATCTGACCACTAAAGGCTAATATAGTCGAAAAGTTACGTTCTGTGCCTTAAGAGTTATAGAAAATGCATTAAACCAATGTTACTAGCAACAGCCTAATAACAGATTAGTTGTTCTTTAAATCAATCCCAGTTATGACAAATACAATTGAGTTTTAGATTGAGTGTTCAACACAAATTATCGTTAAATAATAATTATTATATGATAACATATCAAAAACATTAGAAAAAAAATCATAAATGTAATCTAAATAAAATAAATATCGTACAACGACAACATGGTCTTCTATCTTGTCTGACCAATTCATATATTTTGCTCATGTTCAGTCTTAGCAACTTTTCTGATTTGATGATATAGAATAGTGTGAGCCAATACGATCAATTTTATAAGCTCACAATCAGTTGAGATCCTTCAATAAATTTTCTCGCCTAATACTACCAGAAATCAGAACATGAGCAATTCCCCCCAATAAAGTGATGGAAGCAATTGAGATCCCTCAACACAATCACTCTTTCATACACCTTAGCAACCAGTTTCAAGACGCTATGGCAATCCCCACAAATCCTCAAATTCTTATAAACTCGTATGGGCTTACATATAGGGTTGCTCATCAACCCAAACGCCACTGCGAGCTTCTCACTGTGGTGCGCTAGCCCCCTCTCTTTCTCCTCTCTTGTCACATCTTGTAGAGCCCACTTTGTGTCAACCACATACCCCTCAGCTCGCACTCGCTCTAGCATCTCCCTAACTTTCTCGTATATCTCCGTCGCCCTCGGATGACCTTTGTCCTCTGCGTGGAACACGTATACTTTCCCCTCTTCCTCCATCCAACTACAGCCGGGTTCCTTATACACCCTATTTGCACGCATCATCCCCCTCATTTGGGCCGCCTTTGCCCATTGACCAGCCCAAGAGTACATGTTTGATAGCATCACATATGATGCTGCATCATTTGGATCCAATCGTAGCACCTGCTTCGCCGCCCACTCTGCCACATCAATGTTGCGATGCATTGCACTTGTCGCTAGCAATGCCTTCCACACAGTCAAATCAGCAGCTTGACCTGCCTGACACAATAGCTCTATCGCCTCGCTAAATCGACCAGTCCGACCTAACAAATCCACCATGCACGCATAGTGCTCAGGTCCAGGGGATACCCCATAGACCTGCTCCATTGACTCAAAGTATGTCCGACCGATCCACACCAAACCGCTATGGCTACAAGCGAACAAAAGACCAATAAAGGTCACATAGTCTGGTCGAGCCCCTTCTCGAACCATGCAGTCGAAGAGCGGGAGAGACTCGCAGCCTCGACCATTGCGAGCATACCCCATGATAATAGCTGTCCACGTAATTGCATCTCGCCAGCTCATTGAGTCAAACACCACACGCGCTTCATCGGCACACCCGCTCTTAGCATACATTGTAACAAGGGCATTGCCAACCGAACGGAATGATTCAAGACTCAGTTGGATTGCTAGCGCATGAGCCTGTGTACCCAGTTCAAGAAGAGTGAGTTCGCCGCAAGAACTGAGCACACCGGAGAGAATGAACTCATCCGGCCTGACCCTGGCAGCTCGCGTCAAGCAATAGAGCTGGAGCGCTGACTCGTGAGAGATGTGGCGAGCATAGCCATTATACAGCGCAGTCCATCCAACAATATCCTTGTGCGGCAAATCCTCGAACATCTCGAGGGCGATCTTTGGTCGCCCACACTTGGCGTACATATCGATGAGGGCGTTGCCAACATGCTGATGGTTGGTGAAGCCCGTCTTCAAGATCAAGCAATGGAGAGCGCATCCATTGCATAGATGTCCAACAGAAGCAACGGAATTGAGCGCTGAGGGGTGTGTGAACTCGTCTAGTTTGATATCTCTTTGGCGCATTTGAAGGAAGAGGAAGAGTACGACCTCGTGGATCGCCGCGCGGGAGCATGCTACTATGAGACTGTTCCACGATACCGGGTCATCGTGCTCCGCCGACTCAAGAATCATCTTTGCATCAGAGATGTAGGAGCACTTGGCGTATAAGCTCACCAGCGAGCTCTGGATGAACTGGTTAGTGTCGAGCCCTGTATGAATCGCCACGGCATGGATCTGCTGACCGAACCCAAGAGCAAGTTCAGAAGCACATGCCGAGAGGACGCTCGGAAGAGTAAATTGGTTTGGATACATATCCTTAGCTCGCATTAGGCGAAAGCAGTCCATCGCAATGAAGTGGTCGCCATTATTTACACGGGCTGAGATGACAGCGGTCCAGAGAACCCGGTTGGTCAGATGCTCTATTGGAACGGAAGCGAAGACCGCGCCTGCAATGGCAGATTCGCCGCATTTGGAATACATGTCCACTAGGGCGGCGGCTATAAAGGAATCGGCGTCGAGGGAGGACTTGATCGCGAGAGCATGGCCGAGAAGACCTACGATGATGGAAGGGAGAGTGGAGCACGCACGAAGCGAGGCGCCCAGAGAATAGGGATCGGGGCGGATGCCGGCCGCAAGCATGCTGCGGAAGAGGAGTAGGGCATCAGCAGCACGGCCGTGCCGTGAAAAGCCGGAGATGAGGGAAGACCAGGGGATTGAGGAGGAGTGAAGATGAGGGCAGCTGTGGAAAAGATGAAGAGCGTCGGGAAAGAGGCCGGAGCGGGCGTAGGCAGAAATGAGGGTGTTCCAAGAGATGGCATCTCGGTGGGGCATTTCATCAAAGAGACGCCTGGCATCGCTGAGCCGACCAGACTTCGAAAGGAAGTTCAAGCGTCTGTTGCAGTCAAGAAGAGTGTTTAGAGATCGGGGGCATGATTGAATTGTGAGGGAGGCGTAAGAAGCGACGCTCATGCTAAGGGAAAAAGAGCGGTGGGTTCAAATTCACCCGGGTTAATATATGCCGGGTTCCTTTGAAGGGAGTGCGGGTAGGTTTTTTCAAAAGATGGAATGTGAGGGAGTTTCTAAGCTATGTTTTGAGGAACTTTTATTATATCCAGTGAACGTACGGTCCTCTACGTTCGGTTTTAGATCAAAACAGCGCAAAAAACTCGGTACAACTCGGTACTCGGTATTGCGCTTTTTTTGCCTACAACCGAACGTAGAGGAGCGTACGTTCACCGGATAAAATAAAAGTTCTGTTTTGAGTGTGATAAAATTGGGCACTTTAAAATCAATTGTCCTAAAGTGTGTTTGGAGGTGGCTAAGGATGGTTTGGGACCGGAGCTTTCTAAGGATGTTGTGGTATGAGCTTCTCGAGGAGGTGTGGAAGGTGGTAAGGAGAATATTGGTGTTGGATATGGGCCTTGGTTACATGTTAACTATGGTAAGGGAATGTTCAAATTTGCTGATAGGAGGTTGAGAAAGCAGAATGATGTTAGTAATAGTAGGAAAGTTCATGTTTATGTAGCAAAAAAAAAGTCTTCTGGTTGATTCTAAAGTGGATGTTGATCCTATTCAGATGGTTGAGATTGGCCGTGGATCTTCATCTGCTCGGACTGCGGTGTTGGATGATGATTCTGTTCATGAGGATGAAGGCTTTGTTGGTCAAGATCTTGAAGTTTTGCCTTCTGGCGTTGTTGTGTGTTCTGGAGGTAAGAAGTATGGTAAGCCTTTATCTGCTCCTGGTGTTCTTACTGGTAATAAGTTTGAGTGGCTTTCTGGTATGGAAGAGGAGGGGGGTTCTGGGGATGTTGAGTTGGTGGGTAATTCGGGTGGTATTGTGGAGGAGGTGGTGGGTTCTCCTAATAAGGGGAATCATGGTTTATCTGGGGTGAATTCGGTTGGGGTTGGAGTAGGTGTAGGGGGTGTGGTTTTGGAGAAGAATTTTGGTAAGGAGGAGAGTATTTTTGTACATAATGATGTTGTTGATGATTGTAGTTCATTCAGGTATAAAGTTAAACATCAAAAAGAACTCAAATCTATTGGATCATTTAATATCATTACTCGAAGCACGAAGAATGAATTTGGGAAGAATAAAAAGGAATGGGGTCCTTCCCCCTTTATCTCTTAATGACCTCTATTTCTTTTTGGAATTGTAGAGGGCAAAGAAGGAGGCCTCTATTTGTATCATAAGGAGTTTGTTAAAGATCATGAAGTGCATTTTGTTGGGCTTGTTGAGACAAATATTTCTTCTATTGATAGGTTGCAAATTAATAGATTCTTGGGCATGAATTGGGATTTTTTTCTAGTCCCTTCAGATGGATTATCTGGTGGGATTATGGTCTTGTGGAGATCTAATTTGGCTTTGTTTTTTTGTTATTGAGGCTTCTTCTCAATCTATTATCGGTGAGTTGAATGTGACAAATAAAGAAAGTTAGTTAGTTTTAATGGTGTATGTTAGTAGAGTTATTTATAAAATAAGATCTTTATGGAATAGCTTGGAATTGAATTCATCCAAAGATCTCCCTTCGGTGATTGGGGGGATTTTAATTCAAGGTTCGAAGGACATGAAGATGTTTATGAATAAAAATAACTATCATGAAGTTGGATTTGTTGGTCCTAAATTTACCTGGTGTAACAATAAGATTGAAGGTGCTCGCATTTTAGAGAGGCTGGATAGGTGTTTATTAAATTTTGTGGCTCTAAATTTAATTCATTTTTCTTCTATAAGGCATCTTTCTAGGGTGGCTTCAGATCCCTGTCTGATTGTATTAAAGGTATAAAAATCAGTAATTACTTATAGAAGAGTTGTTCGGTACGAAGATGTTTTGTATTCTTTTCATGCAGCATCATCTATTGTTGCTAAGTCATGGAAGAATGCAGTGGGAGGTGATCCAGCACTAGTTCTGAACTTGAAGTTCAAAAGGTCTTTAAGAGCTTTATTTTTTTGGAGCAAAGACAAACTAAAAAACCTAAATGTTTTGAAGGATTCTTTGAAAAGCGAAATATTGGAATTATAATTGGAGGAGGTTGAAGGAAATCTTTCTTATGAGAAATTGGTGTTGTTAAAGGCTAAGCTTAATGAACTTAATATAACTCTTGCTCGAGTAAACACTTGGTGGAAGAAAAGGGAAAAAGATAAATGGATGGAAGAGGGAGATTCTAATACTAAATTTTTTCACTCTTTTGCTAATACTAGGAGGAATGCGAATTGGATTAAGCAAATCAAGGATGACAATAGAGCTTTGATAGAAGATCAAATTGTGATTGATGGTATTATCATGGAGTTCTTCAAAGACAAATGGAGGGAGAGGGTTTGTGTGCTTCAAGACTAGTTGAAACCTATTCTAACACTTTGAGAGGATGATAAAGTTAGATTGGATGGTGTTTTTTCTAGAGAAGAGCTTCAGGTGGTGTTGGATAACCTGGGTAGAAATATATCTCCAGGTCTCGATGTAATTACTTTTTTCTTTTATCAAGAATTGTTGGAAGACTATTCATGAAGATGTGTGGAAGGCTATCAACTAGTTTTTTTTAAACAGAATTATGTCTCCTACTTGGAAGGAAAAATTAATTGTTCTAATTCCCAAGGTGAATAACATAATGGTTCATTCTAATTATCACCCCATTAGTCTTTGCTTGTATATTTACAAATTGGTGGCCAAGTTGTTGTTAAATAGATTCGATGAGGATATTCATAAAATTATTTCAAAGAAATAACCTATTTTAGTAAAGGTTCGAAGGACATGAAGATGTTTATGAATAAAAACAATTATTATGAAATTGGATTTGTGGGTCCTAAATTTACCTGGTGCAATAATAAGATCGAAGGTGCTCGTGTTTTGGAGAGGCTAGACATGTGTTTACTGAATTATGTGGCTCTAAATTTAATTCATCTTGCTTTTGTAAGGCATCTTTCTAGAGTGGATTTAGATCACTATCTGGTTATATTAAAGGTATAAAAATCAGTAATTACTTATAGAAGAGTTGTTCAGTACGAAGATATTTTTTCTTCTTATCATGTGGCATCATCTATTATTTCTAAGTCGTGGAAGAATGTAGTGGGAGGTGATCCAGCACTAGTTCTGAACTTGAAGTTCAAAAGGTCTTTAAGAGCTTTGTTATTTTGGAGCAAAGCCAAACTAAAAAACCTAAATGTTTTGAAGAATTCTTTGAAAGGAGAAATATTGGAATTACAATTGGAGGAGGCTGGAGGAAAATTTTCTCATGAGAAATTGGTCTTGTTAATGGCTAAGCTTGATGAACTTAATATAACTCTTGCTCGGCTAAACACTTGGTGGAAGCAAAGGGCAAAAGATAAATGGATGGAAGAGGGAGATTCTAATACTAAATGTTTTCACTCTTTTGCTATTGCTAGGAGGAATGCAAATTGGAATAAGCAAATCAAGGATGACAATGGAGCTTTGAATAAGAAAATCAAGGAAATTTGATAGAAGATCAAATTGCGATTGATGGTATTATTATGGAGTTCTTCAAAGACAAATGGAGGGAGAGGGTTTGTGTGCTTCAGGGCTGGCAAAAACCAATTCTAATACTTGGAGAGGATGACAAAGTTAGATTGGATGGTTTTTTTTCTAGAGAAGAGCTTCAGATGGTGGTGGATAACTTGGGTAGAAATATATCTCCAGGTCTGGATGTAATTACGTTTTTTTATCAAGAATTGTTGGAAAACTATTCATGAAGATGTGTGGAAGGCTATCAACCATTTTTTTTTTTACCGAAATTATGTCTCCTACTTGGAAGGAAACCTTAATTTTTCTAATTCCCAAGGTAAATAACCCAATGGTTCCTTCTAATTATCGCCCCATTAGTTTTTGCTTGCCTATTTACAAATTGGTGGCTAAGATGTTGTTAAATAGATTGGATGAGGATATTCATAAAATTATTTCAAATGAACAAGCTACTTTTATTAAAGGTCACTCGTTATCAGATCATGTTTTAATGGCACAAGAAGTGTTCAATAAAATTTAGATATTCTAAAACTATGAAAGGTTAAGTGGCTATAAAAATAGATATGGAACAAGCTTATGATAGCATGTGGTGGCCGGCTTTGAGGCAATTGCTCAAGTATTTCAATTTTCCTTTGAAGTTTTTTGAACTTGTATTAGAGTGTGTTATTGAACTACAATTCTCTATATTAATCAATGGGAAGAATTCTGATTGGATTGAGGCAAGAATCGGTTTTAGACAAGGGTGTCCCTTTATAAAGTCCCTATAGATTGTTAAACATATGTAAATGTCCCAATGATAAACAAGAGGGGGTGAATTGGTATTTTAAAAAATTCTCTCATATATTTGAGAAATTTTATTTTTATATATTTTTCAAAAATAATTTTTCAACCATAAAATGTAAAAAACTGAAAAAATAAAAGTGTGAAAATAAAAATGAACACAAAGATTTATAGTGGTTCATCCCAACAAGACCTACATCCACTCCCTGAAGACTCCCTCTTCAGGTATTGCACTATTACCAAAGTGACTCTTCTTTTGCTCCCACAGCAAGGCAGAGAAGCCTTTACAATTTTCCTATCATCCACCAATCCCCGATGTGGCAGTACCGTCATTTTTTCATACCCTCCAAGTGTCAGCAGAGTACCGTCGTCCTTTCACTCCCTCCAAGTATTGGCAAAGTACCAGATCTTCTTCAAAGATCTTCTCCCGAGCAACTAGAAAGAAGAATGGAAGATAAGTAACCAAATACAAAAGAGGTTCTTACCTTTGAGTAGCCTTATGAACCCTTCACACTCTACTTGCAAGATCTCTCTCTCAAACACACTCCTAAAACACTCATTCATTTGCTCTCAAAGAAATCATGAAGAACAACACTTTCAAAATCAGTTTCTAAAAGCTTTTTATATGAAATACATAAAAAAATATCCAAAAATTTTGAATATTATCATTTTGAGCGTGTACAATCGTATAGTACGATCGTATTTCGTTCGTTCGAACAGTTTAAAAATTATTGCATATGAACATGTATGAAAAATTTTCAAAAATGATAATCATCCAGTATGAACCTTCTTCATACTGTACGAACTGTTAAGAAAATTTTTCTAATTTGTGAGTATGAAAAGGTTCCCCACATTTTCATACTCTGGACATCGTTTGGACGAACAATACATCATACAGTACGATCCGTTCAGAAAAATTTGGCGTTCATTGGGACGAAAAGGTTCCCCATATTTGTGTACTCTAGACGTCATCTATACGAACAAGGCATCATATAGTATGATCATTTCATAAAAATTTGAGATTTGTCGGGATGAAAAGGGATCTGATCTTTCCGTACTCTAGACATTGTTTGTACGAACAAGGCATCGTACAATACAATCAGTTCAGAAAAATTTGGGATTCAACAGGACAAAAAAGGACCTATTCTTTTCATACTCTAGATGTCGTATGTATGAAAGTCAATTCATATAGTACGATCAATTTTCTTTGCATAGTTCATCAAATTGCTCATAGGAGAAAATAACTGAACAAATCATCACGTACAAAATAAAATTGTACAATATAATTAGTTTTATGAAATTATAAATTTTAAACACTCCCTCAATATGTGTGTGCACGGTTACTCAAATACAATCACACTCTCTCAGACTCAATAAAAATGTAAGATATAGACTCCATTTATAGTAAATCCTAATCTAATATGATTTGAAGTTTTCAAAAGTCTGGAGTAAGATTTTTCTTAAATGTTAGTACACACAAACAACAAAACCACTATATCCAATATATATTAGGAGAAACTATAAATAAAATAATAATATTTGGATTAATCAAAAACAAAAATGTTGCAATAATCTCAACAATCAAAAAATTAAGTTGCAACATCCTCAATAATCTTCTCCTCTTTGATGATAGCAAAATAATTATTTTTTTGAAGAATCTACCAAAGCACCTTTATTAAAAGAAAGCTACAAACAACTAAATTCGCCCTTTACCAATATTAAAAAGGAAGGAGGAATCTTATTACAATTGAGATCTTCCAAAAAAAATCACTAAAAAAGAGCCAACCTTGCACACATGTCAACTACTTTATTACAATCTCTCTTCACATGCTGAAAATTTACTTGGTTGAAATCTCTGATGAAGAGCAAGTCCTTCGGATCAAATCCCTCCACCTTATTCATAGAATTCTGAAAGAATTTGATAACATTCAAGTTATCACCCTCAATGATAATGCCATTACAATCATACATCCAGTCTTGAATAAATTTGCTAAGAGAGGACACCGAAAGTATGTCAACTTGAGAACAATCATAATGCCTTAATCTTACCCCAAAAGCACTTAAAAAACTTTCTTTACAGTCTCTGAACACACCTCCAAAGGCAGCCATATTGGAAGAAGATAACGAAGTGTCTAAGTTAACTTTGATCCATTCAAGAGGAGGGGGATACCAAGAAATGTGAGACAGCCTTGCAAGTTGGTTGACATCCCAACTCTCCCAAATACAGTCAGATTTAAACGGTAGAAACAAAATTGACTGCATTAGCAGACAAATGAGAAGAAAAATCCTCCACACGATCGTGAACAACCCTATTTCTGCTCTACCAACACAAAAAAATTGCAGAACAGTATAGATTACCAAAGAAAGGATGATGAACAGAATAATGTTGAAGAAACTTTAAACAGTCCTCAAAGTAATAGAGGTAAGGAAAATGAAAACCCCATTTAGCAAGGATAAATAGAATCTTGATTAGATGCTCACACCGAACATCCACATGATGCACATCTTCTATATACAAACACCCTCTCAGACAACCCTCGGAGTTAGCCAATTTTCTATAACAAAGAAAAACCTTTGTTGGAATAGTATTTTTCTTCAGCCGCCACCAAAAAAACTCAACTCGAGGATAAAGCTTAAACCTCTTAAGCCAAATCAAGTAATCATCATCTACAAAATACTCAAACATCTTCTCTGTAGCAAGTGCAGTAATTATCTTACCCGAATGCTTACATAGCAATTCTAGTTGATCTTCTTGTAAACTGCTATTAACAGGAATACTAAGAATGAGCTCAACCAACTAAATACCAACTCTCAATTTCAACTTCACCTCATCCCACACACCATTAGTAATGAAAGCCAAAAGATAAGAGTCATCTAGTAGAGTGCTATCCACAAAGGTTGGCCACCTATCAATCCTCCTATCCAATATCCATACATCCTGCAACATCCTGACCTTCGATCCATAGCCAATTTTTTATTTAATCAAAGGTTGTAACATCTCAGCACCATGTAAAATAATTTTCCACATAGATGAATGACATTTTAACCCAAATGAATTCCAAGGATTCTCATATTTAGCAATAAGTGACCTATTAAAGAGAGAATTTGGGCTGGAAATGAAGCTCCAAGCAAACTTGGCTCTCAAAAACACAACCTTATCAACAACTTACTGCAGCCCCCAGCCACCTTTTGATTTAGGCATACACATAACTTCCCAAGCAATATAATATAGCCCAATCTTACCATTATTATCATGCCATAAGTAATTCCTGCACATCTTGTCAAAATCTTTTAAAATCCCCATAAGAATTAAAGAGTGAGCTGATAGAAATAAAGGTAGAGACATAAATGAAGACTTGAGTAAAGCTAGCTTACCAGCTTGGGATATAAGTCTATTACCCCAAATATTCAACTTCTTAACAGCTTTTTCCAGCAAGATTTGGAAATCAAAAAATACCTTCCTCCTCAGCATCATTTTCACCCCTAGATACTCCATTTCATTAACCCTTTTAAAGCCCAATTTCTTAGCCAACTTACAGCACCTTCTTAGCTTTACTGAGTTGCCACACAAGACTGAAGATTTCAACAAATTGATCTTTTGCCCCGTCCATTGCAGTAGTCATTAAGAATCCTCTTTACAATCTTTAAACTTTTCCATTTAGCATAAAAAAAATCACCACATCATCTGCATACATCAAGTGAGAGATCAAAGGAGCAGATGAAGCCACTTTAATACCCACATCCTTACCTCTCTAATAAAAGGAATCAGACAAAAGCTGAGAGCATAAAATAAAAAGATAAGGAGAGAGTGGACAACCTTTCCTAAATCCACTCTTAGCTTCAATCAAACCAGAATTAACTCCATTGACCAAAATAGAGAACGTAGGATTCTTTACACATTCCATAATTAGGCAAGAGAAATCATCAGGAAAACCAACCCTCTCTAGCACAATCTTCAAGGTATCCCAACTCATACTATCGTATGCCTGCTCCATATCTATCTTCAAAGCCATAAATCCCTTATTAGCACTAGAAAATCTTATCTTATGAAAAAATTCTGGAGCAAGAAGAATCTGATCAGACATAGTTCTTCCTTTAATAAATGCATACTGAACTTCAAAAATAATTTTAGGAAATAAACGGCTCATCCTATTCAACAGCATCTTAGTCATAATTTTTTAAATTGAATTACAAAGGCTGATAGGTCAGTAGTTGGACAGTAAACAGGGATTACTAGTATTGGGAATCAAGACCACATTTGTTTCTTTCCAAGCAGGACACATCCTCCCATAAGAGAAGAAAGACTTAATAGCACTCCAAACATCATTGCTAATAACCTGCCAATAATTTTTAGCAAACGAATACGTGTTACCGTCAATACCTGGAGACTTATTTCCCTTCAAATGCCTTACCACTTGTTCCAACTCCTCTCTGGTGAATTCCCTGCTAAGCAAAAACATGTCTGATTCAGATATCCGAAAATAAACATTAGGCAAACAATGCAAACTGCAATGTCGTTCCCTCCACTTATTTTCAAAAAAACTGAAAGAAAATCTGTTCCATCCGATCCTTATCTTCAACCAACAAACCATTGCAATCTTTAACTTGCTTAATCCATTTATTACACCTCCTTGCTGTCCCAAAGGAGTGAAAAAACTTAGAGTTGGCATCACCAGACTCCATCCAAGCCACCTTCGACCTCTATTTCCACCATGTACATAAACGACCCATCATCGAATTAAGTTCTCCTACTTTAGATTTAAGTAAAATCAGATTGGAATCTGAAATACCATTAACACTAGCCTCCTCCTCCTCCTGCAACTTAAGAATTTCCACCTTAAGTTTGTTTTTCAACTCATACAAGCTCTTATGTTTAGCTTTGCTCTAGAAAAATAATGCTTTCAAAGCTCTAGAAAGTTTTTTATTTAAGACATCCACCTCATTTCCTAGAGCAATTTTTTTCCAAGAATGTGCTACAACAGCATAAGAAGCCGGATAAGAAGACCACACATCTTCATATCTCAAATTTCTATATTTTTGAACACCAACAGATGAAATCTTCAACAGGATAGGACAGTGGTCCGAAGCTACTCTCGCAAAATATCTTACCATAGGTAAATTCAAAATTTTTAACACAGCAGAATTAATAAGACATCGGTCCAGTCTTTCTAAGATTCTGGCTGAACCAGTCTTATTGTTACACCAAGTAAATCTAGGCCC
Source organism: Dendrobium catenatum (assembly GCF_001605985.2). NCBI lineage: Eukaryota > Viridiplantae > Streptophyta > Magnoliopsida > Asparagales > Orchidaceae > Dendrobium > Dendrobium catenatum. The sequence continues at coordinate 688,539 of NW_021318849.1, forward strand.
AACTATATTAACTTCATGGAAATCATTATTCCTAATAAATTTAAGCATATCTTCAGCACCTTGAGAGAATACAAATCTTTTGCCACCCCTTTTATCTTCTTGTGAGAGAATACAGTTGAAATCCCCTCCTACAATAGAAGGGAATGGTTTACCTGACAAAATCTCCAAACTATTCCATAATATCCTTTTGTTGTTAACATCACAGCTTCCATACACTGTAGCAAGCATACAAGATCCTTTATCTTTAATATTGAACTTACCAATCACCGCCTGAGAAGAAGAGACCGTCACCAAAAAAGAAGCTACATCAACCCTCTAACAAACCATCATCCTACCAGAGAGCCCATCAGATGGTAGTAGAATGAACTCCCATTTGTTCCCAATGAAATTTCTGAATTTTATAACATCCATAGATGAGATTTTATTCTCTACTAGACCAACAAAAAAAATCATCATGCTCGTTCACAATTTCCTTCAAATATTGAGAGACAACGTTTTTCTAGCCCCTCGACAGTTCCAAAAAAAGATAGATGTCATTTAGAAGTAAAGGTGAGAAAATTCTCACCACTCTTCTTCTTCAACATATCAGTTTTCCTGCCTTTATGTATCACATTGTTATCACCCAAAGATTTCAACTCTTTTTGGAGCATAAACTTTGTAACCACAAATACAGTCTTTGTCTCCTTCTCAAGAGCACTGATCTTAGCTTCTTCTTTGTCACAAATTTCTCCCTCTTCACAATCATTATCTAAGGCACTACATGAATCCACCAGCTGATTCAAGTCCATATCCCTCTCAACATTTTCTAGCAGCTAAAACTTATTGGTATTAAGAATAGAAACCTCCTTATTGTCCTTAACAGCCTGGTCACCAGACCAAAACTCCTTATTGTCCACCTAATCAGTTTTCAGCTCATTGCAATCCCATTGATCCTGAATGCCCATAGCAGCCTCAGACGAATCAATTATTTGCACCACCCTACCGTCTTTCTCCTTCATATTATCCACATTACAATCCTGGATATGATCCTCTTTAACAAAAGCCGGACCTAAATGTTTGGGAACGTCTTTCTTCTAAAATTTTCTTGAGTTATAATTCCCAAACTTCCTTCTCCCATGATTCACATGAATTCATGGCCCGAAAGTAGAATTCTCCTCCACATCCTTACTTTACACAAAGGTATCAGTACTACCCACCTCATTGTCCTTCATAGCCACTTCATTCAACTTTGAAAGGGTATTCAATTTACAATCATTACTCAGATGGACAACTCTGCCACAGTTATAACATAATGATGAAATCTTCTCATATTCTAACTTTGAAAAAATTGACCTCCCAGCCCTTCCACCCAAACACCCAATGGAAGCTTCTTATCCAAATTAATACGAACACAAACACGGGCAAACTCTCTACGGCCCCACTGAAACATATTCCCATATAGAAATAAAGGAGTTCCCACCATAGAAGCAATTATAGCACTATTTATCTTATCCCAACATTACAAAGGCAAATAAGGCATCCTCACGGAGAAGTCAAATCTTTTAAAGAAGTAGTTGAAAAATTAATATTCCACTTATCCATCCCTACTATATGTCCATTCACGAACCAAGGACCTCCTGACAAAACATTATCCATGGCTTCCTGATAAAAGAAGGAACACAACACCCAACCTACCCGAAGAATGGTTAGGTGGAATTTTCCAAATTGCATCCACTGCCTATGTAGTTCATAAGATATGGTTTAAACAGGAATGTTTTGCCCGAACACCTTCACCGCAATTGAGAACTATAATTTCATAGAGTTTACCTTAATGTTTAGCTCAAACAATTTAACCGCCAAGCCATCCTTAGACAAAAAAGATGAATCATTTGTCAAATTGACACTAATATTCGGTGGTTTAATCCAAGGGTTCGCTGACACAACTCCCTCACTATCTTTACAACCTTTGCTATCTTTTTCATGGACAAAACCACAAACAGTTGATGTCTCCTTCTCAACACCTAGGTTCTCTATTCTACTTGATACACTTACACAACCAAAACTCTTCACGAGGGAATTCAAATCCGAAGAAGAAGCATTTTCACCAGAAATTTGATTTTTCAACAAAGAAAAATCACATTTCAAAATTGGAGCTTTGTACATACCTCCTTCTACAACTATTTTGCCTTTACCAATCACCGAAGAGCAAACTTTTGGAGCAAGAACCTTTGGTTCTTTAAAAACCAGAGGTCCATCAAAACCACTTCGCCGATCTTCAACACAGGTAAACTGAGAATGATGTTCCTCAACAAACTGGTGATCCACACCGGCGGCCGGAGGGCCTCCCGCCATGAGCGAAAGAACCACTGAAACAAATGGGAAGAAATAATTTGAAAAAATAAGAAACAGTTTCTCTCTCTAAAATCCCAGAACTTCTCTCTATAATGTTAAAGATTATGTAGCTCACAAATATTTATTATTTGGGTTAATATTTATACCATACATTTCTCCTTAGCTCCTCCTAAAAGAATGAACATTTGAATTTAGGGAAATTCCATGAAGAGCACAACTAAAAAAAAATTTACAAATAACAAAACACAAAAAACACAAATAACAAAACATATAAATAAAGAAAAAAAACATAAAAACACAAACAACAAAACACAAAAATACAAACAAAAAATAATAACAAACAATATTATTACTCCCCCTTCTAACAATAATAAAAATGAAAGAAAAATTAGAATAAAAGATGTCAAATGATAAACCAAAAGAATTGATCTTGAAAATTATTTTGAAATTAATTGCAATTAATAAATATCAATTTCATAAGACTAAAAAGATATATTCAAAATTTTAAATCAAAAAAGAACTAAGATAAGAAAAGCTAATCAATATCATGAGTCAGTCTAGACAAAATAAATAAGGATGATTATTACAAAAATGACGAAATGAAGATTAGTTAACTTCAATTTCACTGTAGAGTATAATTAAAAATTAGATTGATTTGAATTAGAGATTAAATAATAGTGGAAAGAACTTAATAAATATAAAGTTCAATTGGCATCGCACATCTTTTCAAAAATGTATGGCACACATTGTGTATCTTTTTCTATATGTGTTAATTTTGTGCATCTTTTTACTTTGCAAATCATTGCGCAAACTTTTGATTTTTGCACACATTGTGCATTCCCTCTTTTTTTAATATTTTTGAGTCTTTCTAAAATCAATAATCTGAAAACAAACTTCTATAATAACAAAAAAATAATCATATTGAAAAAGAAATAAAAAATAATAAGGCAATAATAGTGCAATAATGATATTCAAATTAGGTTTATCTAAAAGAACATGATATTAATTTCCTTAACTTAATTCTGTTATAAATTAACTTAAATTCTTAAAAAATTAGATTTTCTAATGAAATTAATTTTATAATACAAGTTAATCTATAACACATTTTTGGATCAATTATAAAAAGCATTTCTTATAGACAAACTCACATTTCAAAATAAGGACCAAAAAATAAATTCAAAAAACATGACATTTTTTATTGATATCAATAAAATAGCAAATACATTAAGACCATTGATACCAATATCAAAATAACATAAAATCTAAATATAAACATCTCAAAATAAAATAAGTACTATAAAAGAGAAATAAAAAGACAACATCACATCACATCACATTATAGGTAAAGGACTGGAAGAAGTAATGATAAAGAAGTACATCTAAAGTCAGAGGGGCCCTAGTCTGGAGGAGGTGGCTAGTTGAATACAAAAAAATAGCTATTCATCATAGGTACATTACTATTAACCGTGTCAAACTGACCAAGGATCCACCCTATGTCCTCCTGGTACCTTGCATCTTGCTGGTTTAAATGTTTCTTAATTTGATCAAAACATTAATCAAAGTGAGTTTCTATACGATCAGAACACTCGACCAACTCCTGAAAGTATTGCTGATCAGGTCTAAATGCAGGTCCAGCAGCTCCCCCATCTTCTTCAGAATCTCCACTAGAACTCTGATCTCTCCCAAATAAAGATTTAAAAGAAGCATCGGTAAAAAATATTGGCATTTAATGGGAGGATTAGGATGAATAATGTGATACTTCTTGTTTAAATAGTATGTCACTAAGTGTCCTAGAGCAATATTATTTTTCCTCTTATGATGAGAAAGCCCAATTTCATAAAGATTATTAATGTAATCCAGGATGAGTTGGGCCTCATCAATAGGTTATCCGATCATGATCATATATATGATGGTGGATAGGAGAGGAGTTATATTTATATGATCACCAGCCTTAGGAATGATTAAAGTTCTTAAGACATGTTGGATGACCTGGGCATTTTGGTTCAATAGAAAGACTTTCGTTAAGTGACATACTTGAGTTACACCTCTAAGAGTTTTATTGATCTCAGACCAGTCATAATCATAATTAGAGGTCAAGGTGTGAGCTTTAGTGCCATGAGTCCTTAAATGAAGAAAAGTGCATGAATCTTCCTTCGTGATTTTGACACTCTATTTTTTTACAAAAGAGGTTATCCTAGTTTCATCTTCACTGAATCTCATATTTTCTAAGAAATAATAAAAGGTCTCTCTATGGTAGGCATAGATCAAGGTCAGAATAAAAGAGAACTAAGTTGAAGCAAAGAGTGGCATGATAGAAAAATGAATTTCATCTTGAATGAGGAGTCTAGGAGAAATTTTGGCATCTATATACCCATAGAATGCATCCTCATTATCCCTAGACAAGAAGTTATCATCCCCACCCCTAGATGATGATCCCTTAGAAACTTGAGAGCATTTGTCGGAGCTTTCCATTCCTAGTTCAGAGGATCTAGAGGGTTTGGAGAAGAGTTTAAAAATAAATGAAAATGATTTCAATGGCCCTTCTATAAAAAGAAAAAAGACCTACCATACAGTATGAAATTTGATTCATACATATGATCTTGAGATTATACGGAATGAAATAAATTTTGCACGTACAAATGATAATGTCCAAAATAAAACAACTTTTTGTAAACACATAATTTATGAGGCATCCTTTCGTACAAACTTTTTTACCATACGTTATTTAAACTGGATAATAAATTATTTAAGATCATTTTAATGTCAGTTAGATTCAGAGGAACATATATTCGTCCAAGTTGATCAGTTATTTAAGATCATTTTAATGACAGTTAGGTTCATCCCCCATAAAAACTGACACATGGATCATACAGACTAAAGATGATTTCATACATACGATCAGTTATAATAGCTGATTCTAATTGGAAAACTATCCACATGCATATAGACGAATTGATATAGTTCGTACGGTATGATGACTTCATCATACAGTATGACGTATATGAAAAATCCAAATTTTTCATGTTCAACTCCAAAAATAGACATAGACATGCTACATAATTTGTTACGAAAAAATTTTATACAATATGTATAAACACTTAGAAAATAAAGTATGAAATCTAAAAAAAAATTCTTAAAATTATTCATCTTTTGACAAGTGACAAATGTCCAAACTAAAAACTCACAAAATAAAAACAAAAATCAAAACACTCGTAAACAAAAATAATAATAAAATAGAAACAAAAAAAAATTAAATCAAATAATTATATAGAACATATCAATTTTGCATAAAATTTTATCTAATCATTAAGATAAATCACACCTAACCTTGTTCTTAAGGTACTAAAAGTATCAAAGGCTAGTGATTTATTAAAACATATATGCAAGTTAATTTTTTAGTAGAAATATGATTCAATTTAATTTCTCCTTTGGCAACATGATCCCTAAAAATTGATGTCTTACGTCTATATGTTTGATTCTATAATATTGGATAGGATTCTTTGAAATGTAAATAGCATTAGTGTTATCATAATAAATTAGAATTGTGCCTATTATAAATTCTAAATCAATCAACTATTATTTCAACCAAAGAACTTATGCCACACAATTTCCTAAGATAATATATTCAGCTTTAGTAGTAGATAGGGCTACATAATCCTATTTCCTACTAGACCAAGAAACTAATGAATTTCCTATGAATAGACATGTTCCAGATGTACTCTTTCGATCAACCTTATAACCTAAAAAGTTTGAATCAGAATATCCGATAAATTCAAATGAAGTGTTGTACTTATGATACCAAATTCCTAAGTTTTGAATTCCCAAAAGATATCTTAAAATTCTTTTTACTACTGTAAATATGATTTTTTTGGATCAGATTGAAATTTAGCACACCAATAAATAATAAATATTATATATGGTCTAATAGCAGTCAAATAAAGTAATAATCTAATTATACCTCTAAATTTCTTATGATTAATAATTTTTTTCCTTTAGGTCCTTATCCAACTGAACTCTGGAACTCAATGGTAGTTACTAGTTTAGTATTGTCCATTTTATACTTCTTGAGGATGTCCTTAATATACTTCGACTAACTACGAAAAGTTCTCTCCTCATTTTGCTTAATTTTAAAACCAAAAAATAATAATAACTTAGATCTCCCATTAAATTTATCGTAAATTAACTAATCATTATTTTAGAAAATGTATCACAATGATTTTTATTTGTAGATCCAAAAGTGATATCATCAATATATATCTGAATAATGAGTATATCATCTTCTAATTTTTTTCAAAAAATAGAGTGGTGTCCACACTTCTTTTTATAAAAGATCTCTCTAATAAGAAAGTGCTTAACCTCTCATATCAAGCCCTAAGTGCAAAAAAATTATGATCAGTTCCTTTTTCCTTACAATATTTTTCAAATTTTTCAATTTCAAATCCACCTCCATGATCATTTTAAATTATTAAAAATTCACATCCTAATTTTCTCTGAATCCAAGTTAAAAAATTTCTAAATTCCTCAAATGATTCACTCTTGTTAAATAAAAATTTAATCCACATGAATCTTAAAAAATTATCAATAATCACAAATCCATATACCTTCCCTCCTAGACTTATAGTGCTAATAGGTCCAAAAAGATCCATATGAATAATCTCTAATGGTTTTCTAGTTTTAAGATCCTTAATAGAATGAAATGAGGACTTCACATATTTTCCTAGTTGGCATGCATCATAAAGGTGATTTTTAGTAAAATCTAGTTTTGTTATATCTCTAATAGGTTCTATTTAGGTAATTTTTCTAAGATTTTTCATGCTAGCGTGACAAATCCTCCTATGCCATAATCATTATTCATCAAAAATTACTTTTAAACAAAAAGCATTAGGAGATGCAATATAATTTAAGTTTAGCATGTATATATATTATTTACCCTATTTTTATGCAATACATCAATTCCATTTTGGTTTAATATGTAGCTAATGGGAAAAAATTTAACATTATATCCTTTATCATATAGCTAATTAATACTTAAGAGATTATGCTTTAAGCCTTCTATAAGTAACACATTTTGAATGAAAAAATTGTTTAAGTTACCGATCATACCTATGCCTACCACTTTTGTAGTGGTATTATCTCTCAGTGTAACCTTGCCTCCATTCCTACCTTCCAGTGATATGAATTGTGTAGTATCTCCAGTCATATGCTTCGAGCAATCACTATCCATGTACCAAATGCTCTCATGACATCTTGTTTGAGAGCATATCTACAAAATAATCAAACATTAGTATTGGGAATCCAAACAAGTTTGGGTTCTTATTTTAGTAAAATTAAACTAGATGCATGTATGATATGTCTTATTTTATACATCTTTGGTCTCTACACTAAATGAGTTTTTCTATGTATAGTACAAATGTAAAAAATATGCTCAATTATTCCATAAGAAAAGCACTTAACTTCAAGAAAAGAATTTTTTAATTTTCGATATAAAAACTGTCTCTTCCTAGGTCTTAAGATTTTTGACTTTAAAATAGGATTAGTAAAATCTTCAAGTTTAGGAGATGTCATATTTTGTTCAAGAGCTTTCACTTTCACTTTAAGAAATGAGTTTATATCTTCTAATAAAGTATTATCATATGTCAAATAGTTCTCTCTATTTATATAATCATCCTTAAAAGTTTTAAATTCTTTTTCAAATTCAGTGTAAGATGATTTTAATAATTTATTTTATTTATTCAAATCATCAAATTCATTAAATAAACTCCTGTGGTTGTTATCAATTTGTTCGTGATCTTTCCTAAGGATTTATGCTCTTTCTATAACTCTAAAAAATCTAAATTCAACCTAGCATATATTTTATTGAGTTTTTAATATGCAGTACGAATTCTTTCAGAAACTTCTAGTAATTCATTATAACTTAAGTCATATACCTCATCGTGATCTGATTAATTAAGATTATTAGCCATTAAGCATATATTGGTGACTTCTTCTTCCTTTTCTATTTCTGATGAATCCAAAGTTGAATCTGTCATAAAAGCTCGCTGAAATTTCTTCTTTCCCTTCCTCACATTTGTTTTCTCCTCCACCTTCTTCTTATTATAAATGGCTTTAAGATTGAGGTAATATGAATTTACATGTCCAGGTTTCCTACATTTATAGTAAATAATATCATTAGAAATCCTAATATTTTTGTGAAACATACTTTTATTTCACCATTAGCGTCTCTTTTGCTTCCTCTTTAGAAAAGTCCTAAATTGTCTAGTCATCAAGGCAATATCATGTTGAGATTTGTTCACATTGAATTAGGTTGTTAAACCTAAGCTTATGTCCCGTTGGCTAACCAAGAGGGGGGGGGTGAATTGGTAATTAAAAATTTTGAACCCTCTTTTTAAACTTTAGAAAGTAAAACTTAATTGTTAGTGAATTTTTTAGAAAAAGATTTTTCAACCACAAGTTGTAAATGATAAACAAAATAAAAAATGGAAAAGTAAAGAATACTAGATTTATAGTGGTTCGATCAAAACTAGACCTACATCCACTCCCCGGAGGCACCCTCCGAGTATTGCACTAATACCACTAGTGACTCTCCTTTTTCACCCACAGCAATGCAGAGAAGCTTTTACAAAAACTCTTTTCACCACTACCCGGTGCGGCAGAGAACCGTCGTCCTTTTACACTATCCCCAATGCTAGCAGAGAACCATTCGTCCTTTCACACTCTCCTATTGTGGGCAGAGAACCCTTCATCCTTTCACACTACAATCACTCCCTCTCAATTCAATGAATAATTTAAAGCTTCAATTTGCAAAGGATTGTGTGCTGATTTTGATTTGAAGTTCATAGTTTGGAGTTCAATTTTCCTGAAATGTTAGTACACGTAAGAGCAAAAATAAATCTTCCAAAAAGTGTTGGGAGATAACTACACATAAAATAATAATATTTGAAATCATCAAAATTATACAAGTTGCAAGAATGTAAAACATGCAAATAGCAACTCTCTTAACAATCTCCCCCTTTTTGATGATGGCAAAATAATTATTGTTTGTAGGATTTCAAATTCTAAAAATCTCTTAAACTTCCCCTGAATTGATAAACCTATGAAAATAAGGAGGCAATTGAATTAAAAAATTTGTGTTTTTTTTAAAAAAATTTAAATAATATAAAACAACACAAAAGATAAAACAAAAACAATCAAACATATATACGAGAACATACGATAAAACAAATAAAAAAATACAAAAAAAAATACACTTGACACAAATACACAATACACAACAAACAATTTCAAGACACAACAAATAATTTCTCCCCCTTTTTGACAACATCAAAAAGTGAAGAAGAAAAATACTTGAAATATAAGTAGAAATATGAAAATCATTTGACAATTTAACCTTGAAAGTGATTGAAATAATGTATGGAAAAAAAAATTAAAACATTAGACAAATCAGAGAAATTCATATAATTTAAGAAGTGATATAACATAGATAATAAAAGGAATTTATCAAAGACATGAGTCAATTTAGACACTAAGATATAGAAAATCATTGCACTAAGATAAATAAAAAATTGTATATTTCAAATTTTAATATTAATTATAAATGAACATAAGTTCAATTTGAATTAAGAGATTAAAAGAGTTTGGAAAGAAATAACTACCACATGTGGTGCTTTGCGCATCTTTTTCACATGTGTGGCACATTTTTGTGCATCATTTTTACTTTGGGCTTATTTTGTGCCTCTTTTTTTTTTACATTGCGAACCTTTGCGCATTCCTTTTGATTTTTTATACTTTGATACAATTTACAATAGTAATTTTATTCTTTCCAAAAATAATAATCTAAAATTTCAAATCTTTCTAAGTGCATAAATAATGATTGATAAGTGATATATAAAATAAAAAATTATCGCAATTGCAATAATAATATTAACAATAAGACAGTCTAAAAGACAGACATGAAATTAAAAATTCTAATAATATCAAGTTATAACCAAAACTTAAACATAGAATAATTAGATTTTTTAATGAATTTAATTTTAACTTACAATTCATGTTATAGCATAATTAAGATTAAAAAATCTGATGATTTTCATAAAGACTTATAAATATTTCAGAAATAAGTTCAAATCAAAACATAAGAACTAATATTGATATCACTTGGAAGATATTACAATGATACATCAGGATATCAATACAAAATAAAACATCTGAAATAAAAGAGAAATACATTGAACTACTAAAAACAAACGATAACAAACACATAAAGTAAAAACAATATCAACACAAACACATAACATCAAGTGCATCTATCACTCAGATGGTCCCTGATCTGGAGGAGGAGGAGGAGGAGGAGCACCACCAAAGAGGTTAAAGTATATACTCATCATAAGTACATTGGTACTAATATCATTCATTTGCTCCCTCATATAGCCCATGTCATGTTGATATTGAGCAGCCTGCTGCTGTAAGTGAGTATCAATTTGATCAAAGCGTTGATCAAAATGACTCTCTAACTGATCAAATCTTTGAACCAAATCCTGATAATTTGGTTCATTAGCTGGAGCAGGTGCACCTTCTGGCTCTTCTTCTGTATCACTTATGACATGTGCATTACCTGATTCCTCCTTGAAGATCGCTCTAAATGATTGTCATTGTAGTAGAGCGGTTCTTCATATTCTTGATCATGATGAACCAAGTTAAACTTATTTTCCAGAACATAGGAAACTAAGTGTCCTAAAGCAATATTCCTCTTCCTTTTTTGATCTGCATGGCCAATTTCAGACAGCCCATAAAGATAGTCGAGGATAAGTTAGGCTTCATCTATAGGCCTTTTTGACATGATTAAGAAAGTCATCATGGAAAGAAGGGGGGTAATATTAACTTTATAACCAGCTTTTGGAATGATTGAAGTTCTAAGAACGTGCTGGATGATGCGTGCATTCTAGACAAGACCAGATACCCTAGCCACATGCTCAGTTAAACCATTTCCTCTAATCACCCTATTGATTTCATACCATTTATATGTATCATTGGTGATTAAGGTATGGGCACTACTTCCCTCAGTCCTTAAATTTAGAAAAGCTCCTAAGTCGTGTTTAGTGATTTCAACTTTTTATTTGAAAACAAAAGAGCGAATCACAGAGTGGTCAGAATATAAGGACATATTGGCTAGAAAGTAGTGGAATGTTTCTTTATTATAGAGGTGGACCAGAGTAAGGATAAAGTGAAACTGAGTCGAAGCAAATAAAGGCATTACCTAAAAGGTAATATCTTCTTAAATTAAAATTCGGGAAGGAGTGATTTTGGCATAAGCAAATTAAGGAAAAGAATCCTCATTTGCTTTGGACAGAAAGTTTTCGGACGAATTCCTATGTGGCTTCTTCGCTGTGACCTTTTGACACTTACTTGAACTGGCCATTTAAAAATGATCTAGAGTAAGAAATGAGTTGAAAGTGATGTTTAGCGTGTGACTATTGAGTTAAAAAGCCCGCCTATTTATTGAAAACGACATGTTCATACCAAACAAAAAATTTTCGTCCCGTACGAAAATATTTTATACAGACAATCCAAGATGACCAGAATGAAATGGCTTTTTGTAATTAACACGACTTACGAAACATCCTTTCGTACAGACTTTTGACCAGTCTGATCGTGCAGATGAAGACATATTCGTCATGGAACGATCAAAACTTATATCATTTTAATGGAAGTTGAAACCGTCCCCTACATCGAACCGACATGTGTTCGTCCAGACGTACCAAAGGTTCATACGTACGAAGTTCTTATTAAAAACTACCTTATTCATTCAACCTCTTCATTCATTCGTCCCATCGATAAAAAAATAAATCATCCCGGACAATCGTTACGATTGTACAGACGAAGTACACTAAAAACTGAACTCAAACGGTTCAAAATCCGATAGTTTGTCACACTAAAAACTGCATTCAAACGGTTCAAAATCCGTTAGTTTGTCACACTACACAAATCATCTCGTACGAAAATATTTCGTCCCGGATGATGATGACAAAAAAAAATTTGATTTTTACACTCAAACAAAACTAAAATTCAAAAAACACAAGAAAATACCAAAAACAACGATGAAACACAGACTCTAAAAGGAAAAAATCACACAAACAAAATAATAAACACACAAAAAACATTTAATAATCAAACATACATCAATGTTTCAAGAATATTTTTATTTAAGCATTTAAATCAATCACACCAAGCATTATTCTTAATGCACTGAAAGTATCAAAGGCTAAAAGTTTTATAAAAATTTCTACAAGTTGATTTTCAGTTGTGACATGAATGAGTTCAATTTCTCCCTTGGTAACATGATCCTTTATGAAATGATGCCTTATGTCAATGTGTTTGGTTCTTGAATGCTGAATAGGATTTTTAGAAATACAAATAGCACTAGTATTATCACAATAATTTGGAATAGTGCCTACAGTCAATCCTAAATCAATCAACTGTTGTTTCAACCAAAGTACTTATGCCACACAACTTTCTAATGCAATGTATTCAGCTTCAGCAGTAGATAGAGCTACTAAATTTTGTTTTCTACTGGACCATAAAACTAATGAATTTCCAATGAACTAACATGTTCCATAAGTACTTTTTCTATCCACTCTATAACATGTAAAGTCAGAATCTGAATAACCAATAATTTTAAATGATGAGCTAAACTTAGGATACCATATTCCTAAGTTCTAAGTTCCTAAAAGATATCTTAAAATCCTTTTCACTGCTGTCAAATGTGATTCTTTTGGATCTGGTTGAACTCTAGCACACAAGCAAACACTAAACATGATATTGGGTCGGCTAGTTTCAAAACCTGGAGGTTGTTCTACATAAACATCGTCTTCAATTACCCCATTTAAAAAGGAACTTTTCACATCCATTTGAAATAATTTGAAACCTCTAAAATAGAAAAAGGCTAGCAAAACCCTAATTGCTTCAAGTCTAGCTACAGGGGCAAAAGTCTCCTCAAAATTAAATCCTTCAATCTGATTATACCTTTTAGCAACTAATCTAGCCTTATTTCTAATGACTACTCCTAAGTCATTCATTTTGTTTTTGAATACCCACTTAGTTCCAACTACACTTTAATCTTTTGGCCTTGTAGTTAATTCTCAAACTTCATTTCTTACAAATTGATTCAACTCTTCTTGCTTGGCCAAAATCCAAAATTCATCAGCAAATGCTTGTTAAATATTAGTGGGTTCTATAGTTAAAATGAAGGCTGAATACTTCCTATTTAATCCACGCCTAGTCCTTACACCCTCACTTGGTTCACTTATAATCAATTGTCTTGGGTGATTTTTAGAAAATCTCAAATTTCTAGGCAAAGGGTTTTCTACCTCCAAATTTTCTTCTACATTTTCTTCTAAGTTTTCTTCCAAGTTCAATTTATCAATCTTTTGGGAGTTAATCTCAATTTCATCTTCTACAATATTTGGCTCTTCCATATTTCTAAATTCATCAAATACAACATGTGTAGTCTCCTCAATTACCAAAGTTCTTCTATTGAATACTCTATAAGATTTTTCAACACTTGAGTATCCAACAAAAATTCCTTCATCTGATTTTGGATCAAATTTTGCTAAGGTAGATCTTCCATTATTATGAATGAACACCTTGCAACCAAAAATATGCAAATGAGACAAATTAGGTGTTCTCTCTTTTAGTAACTCATAGGGTGTTTTATTTAATTTTGATCTCACATTCACCCTGTTCAGAACATAACATGCAGTGCTAACCGCCTTAGCCCATAAATATTTTGGAAGTGTGTATTCTACCAACATTGCTCGGGCGGCTTCTATTAATGTTCTATTTTTTCTTTCAACTACCCCATTCTGCTGAGGGGTTCTAGGTGTAGAAAAGTTGTGATCAATTCCTTTTTCCTTACAAAATTTATCAAATTTCTCATTCTCAAATTCTCCACCATAATCACTTTGAATAGAAATAATTTCACACCCTAGTTTTCTTTGAATTCAAGTCAAAAAATTTCTAAATTTCTTAAATGATTCACTCTTATGAAATAGAAATCTAACCCATGTGAATCTTGAGTAATCATCAACAATCACAAATCCGTATACCTTCCCTCCTAGACTCACAGTTCCAACTGGTCCAAAAAGATCCATATGTAAAATCTCTAAAGGTTTACTTGTTCTAAGATCCTTATTGGACTGAAAAGAAGACTTCACTTGCTTTCCTAGTTGACATGCATCACAAAGGTGGTCTTTAGTAAAGTCTAGTTTAGGTATACCTCTCACTAAGTTCTTTTGGGTAATCCTCCTAAGGTATTTCATGCTAGAATGACTAAGTCTCCTATGCCATAGCCAAACAAGTTTTCAAACAAAAAGCAGTAGGAGAATTAATGCAATTTGAGAACCCAAACAAGTTTGGGTTCACCTTTTAGCAATTTATAATCAGATGCGTGTATGATATGTCTAGGTTTATGCATCTTAGGTCTCCACACCAAATTAGTTTTTATCTTCAAAGTACAGGTGTGAGCTATATGTCCAAACAATCGACAATTATTATATTTTACTTTAGGAAATGGATTCCTAAAACTTTTACCATTTACTATTCAGGGATTGCTTGAATTTAGGATACATAATAGGATTATTAAAATCTTTAAGTCTGTGAGGTATCCTATTATCCTCGAGAGCTTTTATCTTTAATATAAAAAATGAGTTCATATCTTTCAAAATTTTATTTGTATAATTAGTTCTATAAAGTTTGCTCTCAAATTCATCCTTAGAATTTTTAAATTCACTTTCAAGTTTTCAATAGGATGTTTTTAAATTCTCATGATTTTTATTCAAGTCATCAAACTCATCAAGTAATTTCATGTAGTTGTTATCAATCAAAGAATGATCTTTCCTAAGGATTTCATATTCCTTTTTAAGTTCTTCCAATTCTAAACTAAGACTAGCATGCATTTTCTTCATTTTCCTATATGATTCATGCATGTGTTTAGAAACTACAAAAAGTTCATCATAAGTTAAGTCACATACCTCTTCTTGATCTGACTGATCAAGATTGTCGGCCATTAAGTATAGATTAGTGACTTCCTCTTCCTTTTCTATTTTTGATGAGTCCGAAGCTGAGTCCGCCCAAAAAGCTCATTGGAACTTTTTCTTGCCCTTCTTCACAACTGGTTTCTCCTCTACCTTCTCCTTGTTAGGAATGGCTTTGAGTTTTGGGTATTCAGTCTTTATATGTCCAGGTTTCTTGCACTCTTAGCAAATAATTACATTAGAAACCTTGGCATTTCTATTGAATTTACCTCTATTTTATTACTGGTGTCTCTTTTGCTTCCTCTTCAGAAAGCTTCTGAACTATCTAGTCATCAATGCAATGTCATCTTCATCCTCAGGTTGTGAGTGTTCACTCTCAGACTCTTCCATATTCAGTGCTATATTTTTCTCCCTTCATGGTTCACCTGCATCAACCTTTCTTTGGCTAACTCCTTGCTCGTAAGCAATAAGCGAACCAAAAAGATTATCAATAGAGTAAATGTTTAAATCCTTAGACTCTGAAATTGCAGTAATTTTAGCATCATATGCAGTAGGTAAGCAACGAAGAATCTTATTAACCATTTCAATATTTGTTAACTCCCTACCCAATGCATGGAAAGAGGAGACTATTTGTGTGAATCTTGTGTACATATCAGAAATAGATTCATTTGGTTTCATGCGAAATAGTTCATAATCATGCAACAAGATATTAAGTCTAGATTTCTTAACCGCATTAGTCCCCTCATATGTTATACAAAGTCTATCACATATTTCCTTTCCACTTTTGCAAGTGAAAACCCACATGTAGTCTTCTGATTTTAAAGCATAAAAGAAACTATTTAAGCATTTGGAGTTTAGTTGTGCTAAGTCATGTTCTTCTAATGTCCAGTTTGCAAAAGGTGTTTCAACTCTAACTCCGTCATCTAATCTAGTTAGTTTTGTATATTCTTCCTTGACTAAGATCCACATACGATAATCAAGTGACTGTTAAAAGGTAGACATGTGAGTTTTCCAAAAATCAAAAGATATATTGTCAAACAGTGGAGGTCTAGTTATTGAGTAACCCTCAGGTGTGTTTCAGTTTCCAAATGTAGTCATATACATTAATCAAAAAGTAGTCTAAACTTATGATTTTGAAATAAAGCTCTGATACCACTTGTTGAGATTCGTTCACAATGAATTAGGTTGTTAAACCTAAGCTTATGTCCCAGTGGCTAACCAAGAGGGGGGTGAATTGGTAACTAAAAAATTTGAACCCTCTTTTTAAACTTTGGAAATTAAAACTTAATTGTTAGTGAATTTTTTAGAAAAATATTTTCAACCACAAGTTGTTAATGATAAACAAAATAAAAAGAAGAAAAGTAAAGAACACCATATTTATAGTGGTTCGGTCAAAACCATACCTACATCCACTCCCCGGAGGCACCATCCGAGAATTGCACTAATACCACTAGTGACTCTCATTTTGCACCCACAGCAATGTGGAGAAGCCTTTACAAAAACTCTTTTCACCACTACCCGGTGCGGCAGAGAACCGTCATCCTTTTACACTATCCCCAGTGCTGGAAATGAACTGTTCGTCCTTTCACACTCTCCTAGTGTGGGCAGAGAACCCTTCGTCCTTTCATACTCTCTTAGTGTGGGTAGAGAACCCTTCGTCCTTTCACACTCTCCTAGTGTGGGCAGAGAACCCTTCATCCTTTTACACTCTCCTAGTGTGGGCAGAGAACCTGCGGCTGTTCACACTCTCCAAGTGTCGGCAGAGAATCGGATCTCCTTGACAGATCTTCTCACAATAATTCTAGAAGGAAGAAAGAAAAGAGTGAAGTAATTTCAAATCACAAGTGGAGATTCTTACCTTTGAACACCAAGCAAAGACTTCACACTCCAGTGGTAGGAATCCTCCTTTGAATGCACTCTCACACTCTCTCCTTGACTCTTCTTTCAATAGGCATGAAGATCAATGAGCAAAAAGATTGGGTGGCAGTAAAAATTTGACCTTATATAGGAGAGACAAGAAAAACTGTCCAAAAACTACAAATATTCAAGTCAACACGAAATGGATCTTCCCGTACGATCGTGGGTCGTCCTGGATGATTTTACTTAAAGTGTCAGAAACAATCTTTATGTATATTGGTATGAGCTATGTTTGTACACGATCATCATCCCGTATGAACTTAGTTTATCCGGTACGATCAGTTATACCATTGGTCAGTTCCCAAATAACTGCAGGACGTAACCAACTTTGGTAAGTTGGTTCACATTGTCCTGGGATGAACTGGACTTCATCCGGACAAAATTTTTACAAAGGACAACTCATCCTGGCACGATAATGAATTTCGTCTGAACGAAATTTTTACAGAGAAGAATTTGTCCTGGGATGATTTGGATTTTGTCTTGACGAAATTTTTACAGAGCCCAAGTCATCCTGGCACGATTATATATTTCGTCTGAATAAAATTTTTACAAAGCTGGGACGAATATAATTTCATCCTGGACGATCAGGACTTAGAAAAATTTCCTCAACTCCAGTTCATTCCATTGCTTTTACGAGGAGATAATTGACCTGATCGTCCCGTACGAACTAGGTTCGTCCCGTACGATCAGTACAAATTTTGTAAGATCTCCTTAAGTGTGTGTGTGTGTGTGTGTGTTTTTTTATTTACTCATTTATAAACACTCCCTCTCAATTCAAAGAACAATTTAAAGCTTCAATTTCCAAAGGATTGTATGCTGAATTTGATTTGAAGTCTTCATAGTTTGGAGTTTAATTTTCCTGAAATATTAGTACACACAAGAGCAAAAACAAATCTTCCAAAAAGTGTTAGGAGATAACTACACATAAAATAATAATATTTGAAATCATCAAAACTATACAAGTTGCAACTCTTTTAACATATCATTCTCATCCTCAGGTTGTGACTGATCACTCTCTGAGTTATCCACTTTCAAAGCTATGTTCTTCTATTTTTGCTTTTCTCCTACATCAATCTATCTTTGAGTCACTCCTTACTCATAAGCAATTAGTTATCAAAGAAGATTGCCAATAAAATATATATTTAAATCTTTAGATTATGCAATTGCAAAAATTTTAGCATCATAAGTAGTAGGCAAGTAATGAAGTATTTTATTAAACATTTTAGCATTCATTAGTTCCCTATCTAATGCATGCAAAGAAGTGATTATTTGAGTGAATCGTGTGTACATATCAGATATAGATTCACTTGGTTTCATGTAAAATAGTTCATAATCATGTAACAAGATATTTAATCTAGATTGTTTCACTTTATTAGTCCCTTCATATGTAATATAAAGCCTATCCCAGATATCATTTCCATTTTTATAAGTAGAAACCTGCATGTAATCTTCATACTTAAGTGCACAAAAGAAACTATTTAAATATGTTACGTTTAATTATGCAAAGTCTCATTATTCTTCAGTCCAATCAATAAAGGGTGCTTCAACTCTAATGTCATCTATGAGTCTAGTTGGCCTAGTATACCCATCCTGAACTAAATTTCACATATTATAGTCAAGCGATTAAAAAAAAGTAAGCATACTTGTTTATCAAAAATCAAAAGGGATATTATCAAATAATGGATTTGTAGTGATCGAATACCCTTCAGGTGTGTTATAGTATCTAAAAATAGCCATTATCATTTTTAAAAAGTTGTCTAAACTTAAAGTTTTAAAATAAATATCTGATACCACTTGTAAAGTCCGTATAGGGTTTTAAACCCATATAAATGTCTCAAGGCTAACTAAGAGAGGGGGTGAATTGTTATTTTAAAAAATTCTCTTGGATATTAATGACAACTAATTTTTATATATTTTTCAAAAATTAATTTTTAAACCATAAAACATAAAACGCTGAAAAATAAAAGTGTGAAAATAAAAATGAACATAAAAATTTATAGTGATTCAGTCCAATAAGACCTATGTCCACTCCTTGAAGACTCCACCTTCAGGTATTACACTATTATCAAAGTGACTCTCTTTTTGCTCCCACAGTAAGGTGGAGAAGCCAATATAATTTTCCTCTCTTCCACCAATCCCTGGTGCGGCAGAGTACCGTCATCCTTTCGCACCTTCCAAGTGTTGACAGAGTAGTGTCATCCTTTCCCACCCTCCAAGTATCGATAGAGTATTGGATCTTCTTCAAAGATTTTATCTTGAGCAACTAGAAAGAAGAAAATAAGAGTGATAACCAAAATACAAAAGATATTTTTTACCTTTGAGTAACCTTGTGAACTCTTCACACTCCATTTACAATAACTCTCTTTCAAACACTCTCCCAAAACACCCTTTCACTTGCTCTCAAAGAAATCACTAAGAACAACACTTTCAAAGTTAGTTTCTAAGGACTTCATTTATGAAAGACACAAAAAATTATCCAAAAAATTGAAAATTACCATTTTGAGTATGCATGATTATACAATACGATCATATTTTATATGTACAAACAGTTCAAAAATTGCTATGTACAAACATATACAAAATGTTTTCGTACACGTTAATCATCTAGTACGAACCATGTTCATACTATATTAAATGTTAAAAAAAATTATGATTCATCAGGATGAAAAGGTTCCCCACATTTTTGTACTCTGTACATCGTCTAGACGAACAAGGCAACGTACAGTAAAATACATTCAAAAAAATTTGGCATTCATTGGGACGAAAAGGTTCCCCACATTTTTGTACTCTGGACATCGTCTATATGAATAAGGAATTATACAATACGATTAGTTCAGAAAAATTGGGATTCATCGGGATGAAAAGGGACCTATTCTTTTCATGCTCTAGACATCGTCTGTATGAACAAGGCATCATATAATATGATCAATTCAAAAAAATTTGAGATTCATCAAGATGAAAAGGGACCTGTTCTTTTCCTACTCTAGACATTGTATGTATGAATGTCACTTCATATAGTACGATCAGTACTTAGAAAATTTTTCTTTGCGCAATTCATCTAATTTCTCGTAGGAGGAAATAATGAACAATTTGTCATGTACAAAATGAAATCATACAGTATAATTAGTTTTAAAAAATAACAAATTTTAAATACTCCCTCAGTGTGTGTGTGCGCAGTTACTCAATTATAATCATATTATCTCAGACTCGAAAAAAGTAAAAGATACATACTCCATTTATAGTAAATCCTAATATAATCTGATGTGAGTCTTCAACGGTTTGGAGTAAGATTTTCCTGGAATGTTAGTACACACAAACAACAAAAGAACTATATCCAATATATGTTAGGAGAAACTATAATTAAAATAATAATATTTGAAAACATTAAAAACACACATGTTGCAATAATTTCAATAATTGAAAAACTAAGTTGCAATAATCTCAACACCCTTGTCCCCTTATCTCTTCATAATATGTTCACAATTTTTATATATTGCCTTTATTCAAAGTGGCGGCAATATTGGAATTAGAATTGCTCCAAGTGCTCCCAAAATCACTCATTTACTTTATGCATATGACTTTCTCTTTTTTTTAGAAGCTAGCAACAAGAGTATGAAGAAGGTGAAAGGTATTTTGTATAAATACTCCAGGTGGTCAAGCCAGAAGGTGAATGTAAATAAATCGATTATTTTGTTTGGGAAATCTATCAAATTGAAAAGAAATTTCATAATTGTAGACTTTTTGATTTGCTAATGAACTGTGATATCTTGGAGTGAAGATTGCTTTAAGAAGACTTGTTGCCTCAGATTTTATAAAGTTGATCTTAGTAGCATTGAATAAATTGAACACATGGGGGAAGAAATTTATTTCTTTGGAAGGAAGGATGATCCTTGTGAAATCTACATTCCTATCTCTTTCAATGTTTTTCTCAACGCATATTTTAGTGCCTTTAGGACTATTGAAAGAGTTTGATAGGATGTGTATATGTTTTATATGGAAGAAACAAGATTGTAATCTAGGTATGCATTATGCTGCTTGGAATTTACTATGTAAACTAAAAGATAAGGGTGGTCAAAGTCTATTCTCTACTGTTGCTAAAATTGGACCTCTTCATGTTAAATTTGCTTGGAATTTCATTGTAAATCAAAATTCTATACTGAAGCATAATTTAATTACAAAGTATGGCACAAATATTTGGAATGTTGTTGTGAAGAAGGGAAGCTCGATTACTAGCAAGATAAAGCTAAATGGGGTGGCTTGTCTCCGGCCTATTGTGAGATGGAAAGTTTCTACTTGTTATTCTATTAATATTCTTCATAATGTATGGATTCTTGATAGAAGTATCTCTAAGTGGCCTACATTTGTAGTTGATTTGGAAGATGTAGGATACAGCCTTAATAACTTTATCTCAAATGGGTTATAGAAGGTGCCTCAACTTGAAACATATTTTGGGAAGCATTTAATTGAACTGATTATGCAAGTTCCAATTTATAATGATGTTTGTATGGATCAAGTGGAGTTGAAGATGAATCATACATAGAAGATCATTGGTTCTTTGTCTCAGGAGGCGTCATTGGGGTTTGCATGTGATAATGATTACTGAAGCTGGATTAAGAAGCTTCGCCTGAGTCCTCGTATTGAATTATTCTGATGGTGTCTTTTTAATGATGCTCTTCCTTTGAATTCTTTTTTGATTTATAAAAGGATGCTAGACTATTATGGGTATCCAAGAGGCTACAAGGTAGTGGAGGATACAAACTATATAGCTGTGGATTGTGTTAAACTAAGGCAAATTTAAATAGTTTTAAATAAATAGGGATATGAAGTTCTGGTGTTCTCTTCCTTTGTGAGTTGTACAGATGAATTGAGAAGGTTATCAGCTACTAACTCTTTCATTATAAATATTTATTGTACAGCTATGTTTCTTTAATGAAAAAATAGAAATAAATTGGTTCTTGGTGATAAGGAGGACAACGTGGTGGTTACTGTTGAAAATACTATATTTTGGGCTTCGGCATCAGCTGGTATTAATGTCTATTCAGATAAATTGGGTGTTAACTAGTGTAAACTATTTTTTTTTCTTGGCACCCCCCTCCACCTGAATGGATAAAGGTGAATATTGATGCTTCTCCATTAAAAACTAACAAGGTTAGTATTGGTGGAGTGTTCAGATATCATAAAGGAAGATTATTGCTTGCTTCTGATTTCAAATGCTTGCATTGGTATGTAGCCTAATTGGAATTAATGGTGATTCATGCTTTGAAGAATGTTGCTTAAAAATGTATGTTGGAAGTGCATGGTATCATTGTTGAAGGAACAATGTTAATATCATAAGATTACTTCAAAATTCATTGAAGAAATTGAAGAATAATTAGTTTGTAGAGGAAGATATTTCTTTGCTTCCTCTTAATTTTTCTATTAAGAGTTTGTAATAAATTAGCCAATTTATGTGCTAATTTTGCTTTATTTAGTAATTTTATTTGGGATGACCTTAGTTGTGTAGACATTCCTACTTCTTTCTTGTTACTTTTAAAGCAGGAATGTGATGCTTTAGATTTGCTTTAATTAGTTTGTAATAGCTTTTATTTTAATGCATTTTTCATTTTCTTTCAAAAAAAATAACTATATTATAACTTTCTTTTTAACTGCAATGAGTGGAATATAATTAGGGTCATAGAGTCTTTGTGTACTTATAAATCATAGCTAACTGAGCTATTTTCATAAAGTGCCTCGGTAAAGATGGACACATCATCAAAGTGGAGAACTTGCCCAAAGAGAATATTACCTTGTAAGAGGCTACTTAACACTAGCTCATAAATTCACACCCACTATCTTCTAGAAGGATTGTAGCATGATGACTCATCTTTGTAGCCATAGTTCCTCAACAAGTTCCATAACATAAGTTATCTAAATTGTTATGACCTCGAGGTCACTAACCTCAATAGAGATGGCTTGGTCACGGTGTCTATCCACAATCATGGACGTTAGAAGCAGATCCACGATTGGGGCCCTGGGGACATGGGCCCAGATTGCATCTACATAGTTACCTAGTATATAAAAGTTCATGAATGTTATTAAAACTTAAGGAATTAGCTCAAGGCAAACTAATATGGAATCTAGGATACTTATCAAAAGTTATAAATATGGTGATAATAATCTAATCAATAAAACATATTATCAATCACATATTCTCAACCAAGTAGTTATAATATAAAATAAAATATGGAAAAATAAACTGTAGAAAATAAAATTAGAAAGAACACACCATATTTTATAATGGTTCGGTCAAACCATGACCTACGTCCACTCCCCAGAGTCACCCTCTTTGGATATTGCAATATCACTATAGTGTCTCTCCTTTAACCCCCACAACTAGGCAGAGAAGTCCTAATAAACTCTCTTCCACCAACCCAGTGTAGTAGAGGATTGTACTCATTTTAAAAGGAGATAACCTTGACTTCTTTTCACCCTCCTGGTGAGATAGAGAATCTTGAATCTTTTTCACCCTCCTAGTGAGGTAAAGAATTTTGAATCATTTTCACCTTTCCCGGTGAGTCGGAGTAGTGGGTTTTTTGACACCAAAGAGATCTTCTTCTTCCCAAAACTTCCCTCAAGATAAAGCTTGAATATGATGGTAATAAGATGTAAGGTTTCCAGTGCAATCGTGTGGAACCCCCTCCACACTCCCTTGAAATCCACAAAGATCTTCTCCCTCTTAAAGTCTGCCCTTTTCTCTCTCCCATTCAAGGCTCTCTCTTTAAGTTTTCTCTAGAACAATTGAGACTCAATGTATGCCAAAAACTCTTACAATTCTTATGAAAAACCTTAAATAGAGGGCTTCAAAAAACCTTAAAAGTTTAATTCGGCTGTCAAAGATCGTATAGTACGATCGCAGGATCGTCCAATACGATGTACAGAATATGACATGTTAGTACTGTACGATTATCAGTACAAACATCAATATGAATAATTTAATTTTCATGTTAGTATTGTATGATCATCATTATGAATGACCAATCATACAGTCTAATTAGTTCAACCAAAATGTGGTTTATCCAAAAAGAATCATGGGATGGCCAAAATCGTCTCTATTAATCATACAATATGATCTAGTTTGTATACAGTATGATCAAAATATCAAAATTAATGTTGATTCAATTGGTTAATCACATGATTAAATTAGGAAATATTTAAAATATTGTATAGTATGATTAGGTTCGTATAGTACAAATAGTATAATTTTTCAAATTCTATTTTTTCCTAATTTAATGAATGATGGCATTGCTAATTATAACAGATCGTCCAATACGATGTGGTGCTCATAGTGTATGAATAGTTATATTTAAAAAAAAATATTTTTTCTAGAAAAATTACAAATTTTAATTGAATTCTTTAACACAAGATGTATAGTATGATCCATGTCATACAGTATGATGTATCAAAAAATTAAAATATTTAAAATCATTTTTGATTCCTTTGTGTGTGTGCATGGTCACAAGGCTAACATACACCCTAATAAGACTTGACTCAAGAAATTAAAATAAATAAATAAAAATTATAAACTCTTTTAGCATACTTTTCTACCCAATCTTGAGCCTTGAATCTTAAAAAATTATGTATGTTGAACCTGAAATGTTAGTCAAAACACAAACAGATATGCACTACAAATACTAAAAGATATAAAGAGGTAATCAATAATATTTGTTGTTACAATCAAAATCACAAACTCAGAAGAATGAGTTGCAATAATCTCTCCCTTTTTTATGATGATAATAATTATTGGTTAAATTTACAAATTAAAAATATTTTCTCCTAAACTCCCCCTCACTAAAAAAAATTATATTAAAAAATAAATGAAACCTTTTCTTTTACTAAATAACAGAAAATTTAAAAACCAAACCATAAATATATCCAACCATAATACATTCTGTCACTTTGAAATTATCAAAAAGAGAAGATAAAATAACACCTAAAATTAAAATAGATACATAAGAAAATAATAGCATACATAAAGAAACTAAAATATGAAATTATACATAAAATATAATAAAAATCAAATGAACAAAACAGATAAACAATCACACAAAATACATAAATAAAATATACAAACAAACCTTAACATACTTATACTTGATCAAAAATAATAATTGAATCCTTGATGATTTAGCATAAGTTTGTTACCTCATCATCTTACTCTTGTTCTAATTATTCAGAAGCTAATTCTACCCAGGAAATATTTTGCTTCTTTTTCTTTCCCCCTTATTTCAATTGGCTTATCATCTCCCTTTTTCTTTACTAGTTGTTTCCTAAGATTGGAGCATTCATATTTAAAATGCCTAGGTTTCCTACACCCAAAGAAAATAATATTAGAAGCAAGTTTATCATATTTACCATTTTTACCTATTGCTCCAATTTTGTTCATGCTTGCATTTGTGCTTCAACAAAATTTTGAATTGGCATGTTATCTCCTCACTCTCATCATTTCCTATATCATTTTCATTTGTTTCATTGGTGTTTAGCACTATAGTCTTCTCATCACATGCATTCAAAAGTCTTTGACTCACACTTTGCTCATAGACAATGAGTGAGTCGATTAGATAATCAATAGAATAAGCATTCAAATCTATCGATTCACTTATATTCATTACTTTGGCATCAAATTTATCAAGTAGACAACGTAGAATTTTGTTAATCTTTTTAAATTTTGAAAGTTTTCTACCTATAGCATGCAAAGATATCACATTATCACTATGTGAGTAAATCTAGTATAAATTCCTTAGATAGTCTCATAAGGTTTCATATTGAAAAATTTAAACATACAGTAATAAATTTAACCTAGATTATTTGAGTTCATTAGTACCTTCATATGTGATGTATAGTCTATCCCAAATATATTTTTCAGTTGTACATGTCGAAACTCTCATACAATTCTCAGAAGTTAAAGCACATAAAAAGCAATTCAAATATTTTTCATTTAATTGAGCATAATTTTTTCTCTTGTCTCCATTCTGTGTAAGGAATAATTCTTTTGACTCCTTCAATATTTTGTGATGGCACATAATACCTAGTTTAAATCATATGCCATATTCAAAAATCAATTGATTGCATGAAAGTATACATGTCATTCAAGAATTTTCAATCAAGTAGCTATAATAAAAATAAAATGTGAAAAAGAAACTGCATAAAATAAAATTAGAAAGAACAATCCAGATTTTATAGTGGCTCAGTCAAACCATGACCTATGTCCACTCGCCGGAGTCACCCACTTTTAACATTATACTATCACTATAGTGTCTCTCCTTTAGCCCCCACAGAAAGGGAGAGAAGCCCTTACAAACTCTCTTCCATCAACTCGGTATGGCAGAGGACCAGACTCCTTTCACAGGCAGATAACCTTGACTCATTTTCACCCTCCTAGTGATGCAGAGAACCTTGACTTCTTTTGACCCTCCTAGTGAGATAGAGAACCTTGAATTGCTTTCACCTTCCTTAGTGTGGCGGAGTAGCTAGGTCTTTTGACACCAAAGAGATCTTCTTTCCAAAAACTTCACTTAAGATAAAACTTAAATACGATGGTACTAAGATGCAAGCTTGTCGGATCAACCGTATGAAATCCCCTCCACACTCCCTTAAAACCCACAATGATCTTCTCCCTCTCAAACTCCACCCTTTCCTCTCTCCCTTTTAAGGATCTCACTTCAAGTTTTCTCTAGAAGAATGGAGAATCAATGCATGCCAAAGACTCTTACAAAGTCTTATGAGAAAGCCTAAATAGAGGTCTTCATAAAACCCTAAAAGTTTAACTCAGACGTCAAAGATCATATAGTATGATCGTAGAATCGTTTAGTATGATGTATAGAATTTGACCTTTTAGTGATGTATGATCATCAGTAAAAACATTTAATTTGCCTGCTAGTATTATATGATCATCAATACAAATTACCAATCGTATAATATGATTAGTTCAACTGAAATGCAGTTCGTCTAGGATGAATTATAGGATGACCAAAATCATCTTTGATGATCTACAATACGATCAAGTTTGTTCAATACGACTAAAATATTATCAAAATTAAGTAGATTTGATTGATTAACCATAGGATTAAATGAAGCAACATTTTAAACATCGTACAATACGATTATGTTCGTACAGTATGAATACAATATTTTTTTTAAATTCAAACTTTGTCTAATTTAATAAAAGGTGGGGTTTCTAATTATAATATATCATCCAGTACGATGTGGTATTTTCACTATATTATTATTTATATTTTTTAAAAAAAAAATCTAAAAGAATTAAATATTTTAATTAATTTTTATAACACAAGATCATATAGTATGATCCATACCATATGGTA
Organism: Dendrobium catenatum; assembly: GCF_001605985.2. Taxonomy (NCBI): domain Eukaryota; kingdom Viridiplantae; phylum Streptophyta; class Magnoliopsida; order Asparagales; family Orchidaceae; genus Dendrobium; species Dendrobium catenatum. The sequence goes on from NW_021318849.1 coordinate 716,170, forward strand.
CGATGTAAAAAAAAATTAAAATATTTAAATTTATTTTTGCACCCCTTGTGTGTATGCATGGTCACTAGGCTAAAATACACCCTTATAGGACTTGACTCAAGAAATTAAAAATAAATAAAAGAAAATTACATACTATTTTAACATAGCCTATTCTACCCAATTTTTATCCTTGAATCTTCAAAGAACTGTATTTTTTGTACCAGAAATGTTAGTGGACACATAAACATATATGTATTATAAATAATAGGAGAAATAAAAAAGGTAATAAATAACATTTTTTATCATTAAAATCTTAAACTCGGAAGCCCAAGTTGCAATAATACACTTTCATAAAAAAAAAAACCCAGCAATTAATCCTAATAATTTAACTTTAATAATTTGGTTCAGAATTTTAAATCTTGCCTTCGCTCCATGATTTCCCTCTCTACAGACCTTTTATATAATATAATTTCTTTCCAACTACTAACTGATTGAAGAACTACTGCTGAGAGAGAGAAGCTCCTGAATTCTAGAGAGAGAAAGCTCGTCTTCCTGTTTTTGAATTTGGTTTTTTCACAGGTTTCCCGTGATCGGTGGTGGCGGCAGTGGATGATCGTCGGTGTTTGATTGACATCTTCATGAACGATCCGTGACCTACGGGACCTCTACTTCCCAATGGTAGAGGTTCAAATGGTATTGTGATCAGAGAAGGAGAGTTACCTCGTTGCCTTCAAGCCCCTGTTAAAGATAAGGGAAAGAAGGTGCTAGTTGAAAATATGGCTGGGAAGGAAATTATTGGTGTGAAAGGAAATCCAGGTTTGGCAATTCTGGAATCGTCGGCGTCGGATGATTTAATTCTACGTGTGAACAATTTCTCTGGGGTTCTTGATACGATTAAGGGGAGTAATATCGATGACGATCTGTCGTCGGTGGAAGTTCTAAAGGAAAATGAAGTGGTGGATGATCATACTAAGGAACCAGTGGACATTGAATTTCAGAAGAACAAAAGAAATGAGGTTGCTGAAGCCTGGTCGAAACCAAAGCCAATCAAGATATCATTTAATAAGGATCAGGTCGAATTTTCAGAAGATGGCATTGCTGTTAAGTTGAATGCATATATGGAGGCAAAGAATTCACAATTTTTGAAGAATTCAGTGGTGATTAAAGTACTAGGCAATAATGTGCCTTTTTCGATTTGTAGTACCGAGTTTAGAAGGCAATGGAGTAAGTTTGGTGGTTTCCACTTGACATCGATTGGTATGAATTGGATCTTGTATTCATTTCATACGAGTGATGTGGTTGAAGAAGTTCTGAACGGGGGACCCTGGTATGTAAATGGATTCATTGTTTGAATGGATAGGTGGTCGGCTGCATTTGATCCGAACACGTTTAAAGGAGTTTCAGCACCAGTATGGGTTAGATTTCCATGTCTACCTTTGTATTGCTGGGATGAGGATAACATTGCAAGAATTGCATCTTGCTTGGGAACGCCAATGTACATTGATGTCAACACATTCCGCTGGGGTAAACGGGAGTTTGCTCGTGTATGTGTGAGGATTGATTTGGAGAAGAAATTGTTGAAGGGTGTTTGGGTGGATGGCTCAGTTGGGAGGTTCTTCCAACGAGTTGAATATGAGAAAATCGATCTTCTCTGTTATCAGTGTGGTAGAGTGGGCCATAACAGAGATATCTGTCCAGAAAATGTATCCATTGGAATACGAAATCAAGCTTTGAAGGAGAAGGAGGTAGTTAAGGATAATGGTGAGAAGATTATGCCGGAAAGTAAAACTTCTGTAATAAGCTCCGAATATGGTCCTTGGATCCATGTTCACTTCAAAAACAGAGAAAGCAGTAGAGGTAATGTTACTGGAAATGGATTGAATGCTGATAGGTTTGGCAATGCTTTCAGGGGGAACATTAATCAGAAGAATAATGTACATAAAGGTATTAAAATGGTGAATGAAAAAAGTACTACTGATGAAAAGAATGTCCTGGTTCTAGAAATTGTGGTTGGATATGAAAAACCTACTGGAAAGGAGAGCTCTGATACTGTTATAACCAATAGGTTTGCTGTGCTGAGTGAAAGTATTGAAGAAGATTGTCTGGGGAATCATGATGAAGATGGAAAAATAGCAGAAAGAGGTCAGGAAACTATTGAAGCTAATGTCAGTAACAGTGAGATGGGTGCTTATAGTGTTGCTGCCAAGGTGAAGCTGTCCAAGGAACTGAGATCATAGGACCTGTGGAAGTGGATTATAAGAAGAAAAAGTGGTATGATAGGTTGAACCCCAAGAGTGGGGAGAGACTATTTACACCTGTTTAATGTCATCAATTCTTTTTTGGAATTGTAGGGGGGCAAGGAAAATAGAGGCCTCCTTATACTTGAAGGAAATTGTTAGCGATCAAAGTATTTATTTTATTGGGCTTATGGAGACCAAGTTGTCTAGCATTGATAGAAAAGATGTCTATTATATGATTGGAAAGGATTGGGAGTACTTTCGTTTCCCTGCTGTAGGTACTTCAGGAGGCATTCTGGTATTATGGAATAGGAATATGATTTCTTTTGATGTGGTGGAGGCATCATCACAAGCAGTTATTTGTAGCCTTTCGGTTCCCATCTTGGGAATTTGGAAAATAGCCACGGTTTATGGGAGCATAATTTGTAAGGAAAGGGAAAGCTTATGGAAGCAACTTCAGGATTGTATAGAGGATGCAACTCCTTCCATTATTGGAGGGGGTTTTAATTGTACTATTAACAAGGAGGAGAAGAGAGCAGGCAAAAGGTTCTTGTTCTCAAAAGGACCTAGGGAGATGGAGAATTTTATGGTTAATTCAGATTTCCATGATATTGGAAGTGTAGGACCAAGGTTCACTTGGTGTAATAATAAAGAGGGGACCTCTCGGATTTGGGAAAGGTTGGATAGATGTATACTGATTTCAGCTTCTATTCAAAAGCTTCCAATGGCTACTATCAAGCATCTTTCTAGAGTAGCATCGGACCACAGTCCTATTGTTCTAAATATGAAGGATAAAGTGCATTGTAAGGCTAAAATCTTTAAGTTTGAGGACACTTGGAGATCATACCCTACAGCCAAGAGTATTGTTTATAACTCTTGGAAGAAGAATGACTTTGTTGATGAATATATAATACTACAAAGGAAACTCAACTGTACTTTGAAGGCATTATTTTTCTGGAATAAAAATAAGTGCAAGGAATTGAATGTGTTAAAGGAAAATTTGAAGAGGAAAATTCTAGACCTTCAAAACAGGGAAGCTCTGGATGTTAACTGGTAGGTTAATGACTTTTGTGTGCTTAGGAACAAAGTACATGAATTGAATATTACATTGAGGCGGCTGTCTACTTGATGGAATCAAAGGGCAAAAGTAAGATGGCATGAGGAAGGAGATACAAACTCAAGATTTTTTCAGAATTTTGCATTGGCAAGACGTAATGGTAACCGTATTAATCAAATCAAAGATGAGCTCAATACATTACATGTGGAGGAGGATCAAATTGAGAATGTCTTTACAAATTTTTTTGTGAAGAAGTGGAAGCATAGAGAGTGTGAGCTGACAGGATGGACTTTCATTGACGAAGTCCAGAAGATGAATAATGCTGATATGGTGATGCTTAATGAGGAATTCTCTATACAAGAACTGTAGCTCTCAGTTTTTCAGCAGGGGAATAACAAGGCACCAGGTATTGATGGGGTTACTTCCTCTTTTTATAAGAGTTATTGGAGTATAGTTTGGGAAATCATCAATGATGGGTCTAAAGGTATGCATTATGTTGCTTGGAGTGAAATTTGCAAGCCGAGAAGTATGGGTGGGTTGGGTTTGCAATCTCTTTTATTGAGAATTGGTTCTTTGAGATCTAGATTGTCTTGGAGCTTCATTCAAAAACAGGACTCTTTGTTACACCGAACTTTGAAGGCAAAATATGGAGATGAGATTATGAAGGATGATCAAAAGAAAGTCACGTCTAGTGCTTGGAAGATTATGTTGGATGGGGGTAAGAATTTGAAAAATGCTATCATATGGAGGGTGGGTAAGGGCAACAAAATTAATGTTTTGAATGATGCTTGGTTGTTGGATAAAAGCATCAATAGATGGCCAACTTATGTGGACTGTGATGTGTTGGATGGAATGTATATTCAACAGCTATTGACTAATAATGGTGAATGGAATCATATGTTGCTTCAGAGGGCCTTTCATTCAGAACTTGTCTTGTTGATTAGACAAATCCAAATTGATTATGTGGAAGAGGATAGCATAGAGCTGCTAAAATGGTGTTCGGGAAAGACAGTTTCTGCAATAGTCTATGAACAGCTGTTGTTTAACAGGTATACATTTGAAGATGTTGATTATTTCAAATGGTTGCAAAATCTCAAACTCAGTAAGAAGGTTGAAATCTTCTGGTGGAGGTTAGGTAAAGCTGCGATTCCTACTAATCTGTTTCTTAAGAATCGTAGAATCACTGAGTTGGATGTTTGCGAGAGAGGCTGCCACGTGGTTGAATCTTATGAACATATTATGGTTCATTGTATGTATATGGTGGAGGTCATTATGAAGATGCGTGAATGGGGTATTATGATCCCTGTTTTTAGCTCTTTGGATTGCTGTCTTCATAAGCTTAGAAGGCTTTCTACTTGTAATTCTGAAATTTTCAAGATGTATTGCTCTGTGATTTACTTATCCTGGAAGAACCAAAATTATGTGAAGCACGGTAAGGATGCATTGCCCGCTTCTTTGGTTTCTTCTAATGCATTGTTCTTAGTTGTTTCCAAGTCTAGTCCTTATCTTTCTAGCTGGGGTACTAATCTCCTTAGGGAGTCTTCAAATGCTTGGTGCCCTCCACCGAAAGAGTGGATTAAGATCAACTTAGATTCCTCTTTGCTTAGCTCTAATCTTGGTGGTATTGGTGGTGTCTTTCGGGACCATAAAGGATGTTTGATCAATGCATTTGGAAAGAAGAAGATTCATTGGGATGTGGCACAGCTCGAAATGGAAGCAGTTCTTACGGTGAAGGAGTTTCTTAAGAGCTGGATGTTGGAATGCAAGGGGTTGATCATTGAGAGTGATAATGTCAACATTATCCATTTCATTCAAGATTTGTTGAAGAAGAATAAATGGCCTTTGGATAGATGGTCGGTAAAGGATATATTGTTTCTAAATGATTTTAATAAAGTTGTTTTCCATCATGCCTTAGATATTGTAATAAAGTAGCTAATTGTTGTGCTACTTTGGCATTGGAAAATAGTTTTTCTTTTGATAGCTTTTCTCTTGAAGGTATCCCTTCCGTCTTGATGGATTTAATCAAGAAGGAATGTGATCCTTTTATTACTTGTATCTAGTTCTTCGTTGCTTCTTTTAATGCAATTGATGCAATTCTTCAAAAAAAAAATTGATTTAAGAACTCATTGGTGGTCAAAGTTTTAGGAGGTAATATTCCTATTCATGTTTGCTGCTAGGAATTAAGAAAACGATGGAGTCAATTTGGTTCATTCCATTTGACTTCATTGGGATTGAACTAGATTTTATGTTCATTCCAGTCAAAAGATACTTTGGAAGGTGTGATGAGTAGAGGGCCATGGTATGTAGGAGGTCACATTGTGGGAATAGACAAATGGACTCCTAGTTTCTCCCCTCTTTCATTGAAAGGATTATCCTCCCCTATTTAGATCAGAATGCCTCATCTCCCTTTTATGATTGGGATGAGATGAATATAACCAAGATTGTTTCAAAGGTAGGTGTTCCTTTATTCCTTGATGGCAAAATGTTCAAATGGGGAAGAAGAGAATTCGCTAGAGCTTGTGTGCGAATAAATTAGATGAAAAATTGCCATGAGGTGTTTGGATTGATGGCATTAGAGGGAGATTTTTTCAAAAGATAGAATATGAAAAAATTTCCTCATTTTGTTTCCATTGTGGAAAAATTGGACATAAAATAAATTTTTGTCCCACAAAGGAGGAGAAAGAAAGGGAGGTTAGTAGTAATAATCATATTGCTACTTTTAATAAGGAAGCAAAGGGTATGGATGTGGAATCTCAAACATGAAAAGATGAATATGGACCATGGATTCATGTGGCTTTCAAAAATAGGAAAATAAGAATGTTCAAAGCTAGAGAATCTAACTTAAAGTAGAAGCAAGTTGATCAAACTGAAGTTGAAGTCATTTCTAATTCAAATCAAATTAGTGAGAAGGTGGTACTTCATAATTCACCTACAAAAGTGGTTAATGGTAACAAATTTAGTGTGCTCCTAGAATATTCTGAAGACAAAGAAGAGGGAGAAATTGAAATAGAGGAGGAGGATAATCCTAATGTTCAAAAGCTGGAGGAATTGGGAAATGCAGCAATTGATAAAGAAAAAAATTCTGGAACAGAAAACTTAATTCTGAAATTTCAAACTGTAAAATATCTGGACAACAATTCCATGGAGGGAACAATATTGGATTCTGTTTCAGAACAGAATTCTGATGACGGAGCTATAAAAACTGATACATAAATTGAAGTGAATACTCATTCAAATGAGGCAACTAAAAAAAATTACAAATAACAAAACACAAAAAACACAAATAACAAAACATATAAATAAACAGAAAAACATAAGAACACAAATAACAAAACAAAAAATACAAACAACAAATAATAACAAACAGTATTATTACTCCCCCTTCTGACAATAATAAAAATGAAAGAACAATTAGAATAAAAGATGTTTAATGATAAACCAAAAGAATTGATCTTGAAAATTATTTTGAAATTAATTGCAATTAATAAATATCAATTTCATAAGACTAAAAAGATATATTAAAAATTTTAAATCAAAAAAGAACTAAGATAAGAAAAGCTAATCAATATCATGAGTTAGTCTAGACAAAATAAATAAGGATGATTATTGCAAAAATGATGAAATGAAGATTAGTTAACTTCAATTTCACTGTAGAGTATAATTGAAAATTAGATTGATTTGAATTGGAGATTAAATAATAGTGGAAAGAACATAATAAATATAAAATTCAATTGGCATCGCACACCTTTTCAAAAATGTATGGCACACTTTGTGTATCTTTTTCTATATGTGTTAATTTTGTGCCTCTTTTTACTTTGCAAACCATTGTGCAAACTTTTGATTTTTTGCACACATTATGTATTCCCTCTTTTTTAAATATTTTTGAGTCTTTCTAAAATCAATAATCTAAAAACAAACTTCTATAATAACAAAAATAATCATATTGAAAAAGAAATAAAAAATAATAAGACAATAATAGTGAAATAATGATATTCAAATCAGGTTTATCTAAAAGAACATGATATTAATTTCCTTAACTTAATTCAGTTATAAATTAATTTAAATTCTTAAAAAATTAGATTTTCTATTGAAATTAATTTTATAATACAAGTTAATCTATAACACATTTTTGGATCAATTATAAAAAGCTCTTCTTATAGACAAACTCACATTTCAAAATAAGGACCAAAAAACAAATTCAAAAAACATGACATTTTTTATTGATATCAATAAAATATCAAATACATTCAGACCATTGATACCAATATCAAAATAACATAAAATCTAAATATAAACATCTCAAAATAAAATAAGTACTATAAAAGAGAAATAAAAAGACATCATCACATCACATCACATTATAGGTAAAGGACTGGCATAAGTAATGATAAAGAAGTACATCTAAAAGTCAAAGGGGCCCTAGTCTGGAGGAGGTGGCTAGTTGAATACTAAAAAATAGCTATTCATCATAGGTACATTTCTATTAACCGTATCAAACTGACCAAGGATCCACCCTATGTCCTCCTGGTACCCTGCATCTTGCTGGTTTAAATGTTTCTTAATTTGATCAAAACATTAATCAAAGTGAGTTTCTATACGATCAGAACACTGGACCAACTCCTGAAAGTATTGCTGATCAGGTCTAGGTGTAGATCCAACAGCTCCCCCATCTTCTTCAGAATCTCCACTAGAACTCTAATCTCTCCCAAACAAAGATTGAAAAGAAGCATCAGTAAAAAAGATTGGCATTTTAATGGGTGGATTATGATGAATAATGTGATACTTCTTGTTTAAATAGTATGTCACTAAGTGTCCTAGAGCAATATTATTTTTCCTCTTATGATGAGGAAGCCCAATTTCATAAAGATTATTAATGTAATCTAGGATGAGTTGGGCCTCATCAATAGGTTATCCGATCATGATCATATATATGATGGTGGATAGGAGATGAGTTATATTTATATGATCACCAGCCTTAGGAATGATTAAAGTTCTTAAGACATGTTGGATGACCTGGGCATTTTGGTTCAATAGAAAAACTTTCGTTAAGTGACATACTTGAGTTACACCTCTAAGAGTTTTATTGATCTCAGACCAGTCATAATCATAATTAGAGGTCAAGGTGTGAGCTTTAGTGCCATGAGTTCTTAAATGAAGAAAAGTGCTTGAATCTTCCTTCGTGATTTTGACACACTATTTTTTTACAAAAGAGGTTATCCTAGTTTCATCTTCACTGAATCTCATATTTGCTAAGAAATAATAAAAGGTCTCTTTATGGTAGGCATAGATCAAGGTCAGAATAAAAGAGAACTAAGTTGAAGCAAAGAGTGGCATGACAGAAAAATGAATTTCATCTTGGATGAGGAGTCTAGGAGTAATTTTTACGGCTATATACCCATAGAATGCATCCTCATTATCCCTAGACAAGAAGTTATCATCCCCACCCCAAGATGATGATCCCTTAGAAACTTGAGAGCATTTGTCAGAGCTTTCCATTCCTAGTTCAGAGGATCTAGAGGGTTTAGAGAAGGGTTTAAAAATGAATGAAAATGATTTCAATGGCCCTTCTATATAAAGAAAAATGACCTACCATACAGTATGAAATTTGATTCATACATATGATCTTGAGATCATATAGGATGAAATAAATTTTGCACGTACAAATGATAATGTCCAAAATAAAACAACTTTTTGTAAACACATAATTTATGAGGCGTCCTTTCGTACAAACTTTTTTACCATACATTATTTAAACTGCATAATCAGTTATTTAAGATCATTTTAATGTCAGTTAGATTCAGAGGAACATATATTCGTCCAAGTTGATTAGTTATTTAAGATCATTTTAATGACAGATAGGTTCATCCCCCATAAAAACTAATACCTGGATCATACAGACTAAAGATGATTTCATACATACGATCAGTTATAATAGCTTATTCTAACTGGAAAACTATCCACATGCATATAGACGAATTGATATAGTTCGTATGGTACGATGACTTCATCGTACAGTATGAAGTATATGAAAAATCCAAATTTTTCATGTTCAACTCCAAAAATAGACATAGACATGCTACATAATTTGTATGGTACGAAAAAATTTTATACAATATGAATAAACACTTAGAAAATAAAGTATGAAATCTAAAAAAACATTCTTAAAATTATTCATCTTTTGACAAGTGACAAATGTCCAAACTAAAAAACTCACAAAATAAAAACAAAAATCAAAACACTCGTAAACAAAAATAATAATAAAATAGAAACAAAAAAACTAAATAAAATAAATATATAGAACATATCAATTTTGCATAAAATTTTATCTAATCATTAAGATAAATCACACCTAACCTTGTTCTTAAGGTACTAAAAGTATCAAAGGCTAGTGATTTTGTAAAACATATATGCAAGTTAATTTTTTAGTAGAAATATGATTCAATTTAATTTCTACTTTGGCAACATGATCCCTAAAAATTGATGACTTATGTCTATATGTTTGATTCTATAATATTAGATAGGATTCTTTGAAATGTAAATCACATTAGTGTTATCATAATAAATTAGAGTTGTGCCTATTATAAATTCTAAATCAATCAACTATTATTTCAACCAAAGAACTTATGCCACATAATTTCCTAAGATAATATATTCAGCTTTAGTAGTAGATAGGGCTACATAATTTTGTTTCCAACTAGACCAAGAAACTAATGAATTTCCTATGAATAGACATGTTCCAGATGTACTCTTTCGATCAACCTTATAACTTAAAAAGTTTGAATCAGAATATCCGATAAATTCAAATGAAGTGTTATACTTAGGATACCAAATTCCTAAGTTTTAAATTCCCAAAAGATATCTTAAAATTCTTTTTACTACTGTAAATATGATTTTTTTGGATCAGATTGAAATTTAGCACCCCAATAAATGGTCTAATAGCAGTCAAATAAAGTAATAATTTAATTATACCTCTAAATTTCTTATGAATAATAAATTTTTCCTTTAGGTCCTTATCCAACAGAACTCTGGAACTCAATGGTAGTTACTAGTTTAGTATTGTCCATTTTATACTTCTTGAGGATGTCCTTAATATACTTCGACTAACTACAAAAAGTTCTCTCCACATTTTGCTTAATTTTAAAACAAAAAATATAACTTAGATCTCCCATTAAATTTATCTTAAATTAAATAATCATTATTTTAGAAAATTTATCACAATAATTTTTATTTGTAGATCCAAAATTGATATCATCAACAAATATCTGAATAATGAGTATATCATCTTCTAATTTTTTTCAAAAAATAGAGTGGTGTCCACACTTCCTTTTATAAAAGATCTCTCTAATAAGAAAGTGCTTAACCTCTCATATCAAGCCCTAAGTGCAAAAAAATTATGATCAGTTCCTTTTTCCTTACAAAATTTTTCATATTTTTCAATTTCAAATCCACCTCCATGGTCATTTTAAATTATTAAAAATTTACATCCTAATTTTCTCTGAATCCAAGTTAAAAATTTTCTAAATTCCTCAAATGATTCACTCTTATGAAATAAAAATTTAATCCACATGAATCTTAAAAAATTATCAATACTCACAAATCCATATACCTTTCCTCCTAGACTTATAGTGCTAATAGGTCCAAAAATATCCATATGAATAATCTCTAATGGTTTTCTAGTTCTAAGATCCTTAATAGAATGAAATGAGGACTTCACATATTTTCCTAGTTGGAATGCATCATAAAGGTGATTTTTAGTAAAATCTAGTTTTGTTATACCTCTAATAGGTTCTATTTAGGTAATTTTTTTAAGATTTTTCATGCTAGCGTGACAAATCCTTTTATGCCATAATCATTATTCATCAAAAATTACTTTTAAACAAAAAGCATTAGGAGATGCAATATAATTTAAGTTTAGCATATATATATATTATTTACCCTATTTTTATGAAAATACATCAATTCCATTTTGGTTTAATATGTAGCTAATGGGAAAAAATTTAACTATATATACTTTTTCATATAGCTGACTAATACTTAAGAGATTATGCTTTAAGCCTTCTATAAGTAACACATTTTGAATGAAAAAATTGTTTAAGTTGCTGATCATACCTATGCCTACCACTTTTGTAGTGGTATTATCTTTCAGTGTAACCTTGCCTCCATTCCTACCTTCCAGTGATATGAATTGTGTAGTATCTCCAGTCATATGCTTCGAGAGGGATCATATGCTTCGAAATTGGTTAGTATAGATGAACAAATGGTTTGTACGGGACAATTTTTTACTCAGTTCGTCTGTACTAACTCAATTTCGTACGAGACGATCCAGTGAGCAGAAAAACATGTTTTTAGCAGTTTTTCAGTGGTTTTTCATGTTCTTTCTATATAAGGAGTCCTAGAAACTATTACAAGTACCTTTGGAGTTGTTTTCTCTTGACAGTGATCATTGAGTGTGAGAGTTTGGGAGAGATTGTAAGAGTGAAGAGTGAGAGATCAAGTGAGGGGTTTGTGAGGGATTCACAAGGTTACTTGAAGAAGAAGATCTCTTTGTTTCTTCCCATCTCCTTTGAAGGCTCTCAAGTGAAGTTCAACAACATAGGTCCGGTTCTCTGTCGACACTTGGAGAGTGTAAAAGGATGACAAAGTGTATCTTTGACAGCCATTGTGTCTTCGTTCTTTGGGAGAAAACTAGAAGAGAGAACTTGAAAGGGATAGAGGAAAGGGTGGAGTTTGAGAGGGAGAAGATCCTTGGAGGGGATTTCAAGGGAGTGTGGAGGGGATATTCACACGGTTGCTCCGACGAAACTTGCACCTCAGTACCATCGGATTCAAGGGTCGTCTTGAGGGAAGTTTTGGTGAGAAGAAGATATCTTTGGTGTTAAAGAACTCGGCTACTCCACCGCACCGAGGAAGGTGAAAGTGATTTTGTACAGGCTTCTCCGCCTTACTGTGGGGGCAAAAGGAGAGTCACTTTGTGGTATTAGTGCAATACTCGGAGGGTGCCTCCGGGGAGTGGACGTAGGTCAAGGTTTGACCGAACCACTATAAATCTGGTGTGTTCTTTCTTATTTTTGTTCTGCATTTAATTTCATTGCAAGTTGCTTACTCTGGTTGAAAAGTTTATTTTTTAAACTATAAATTTAACTTGCATTAATAATTAAAAAGGAATTCTAAAAATCCAAGAGTAGAAGTATAATTTTTAAATTACCAATTCACCCCCCCTCTTGGTTAGCCTTGGGACATTTAATTAGGCTTAACATCCTAATTCATATTGAACGAGTTCCAACAATGATTGAATCTTTACTTTACCTTACTACTAGCTGACCTGATATAATATTTAGTGTTTGTCTCTGTATTAGATTTCAAGCTAATCCTAAAGAATCCCACCTGATTGTTGTTAAGAGAATTTTTAGATATCTCCTAGGAACCTAAAACTTAGGAATCTAGTATCCTATGCATAGCACTTCTTTTGAGATTATTGGATATTCTGATTCTAATTTTACGGGTTATAAGGTGGATAGAAAGAACACTTCTGGGACTTACCAATTTATAAGACAGTCTTTAGTCTCCTGGTCTAATAGGAAGCAAAACTCTGTTGCAATTTCCATTATTGAAACTGAGTACATTGCCTTAGGAAGTTGTGTGGCCCAAGTCCTTTGGTTGAAGTAGCAAGTTTTGGATTTAAGATTACCTTTAGGCATAATTTTAATCCTTTGTGATAACACTAGTGCCATATGTATTTCTAAGAATCCTATCCAACATTTATGGACCAAGCACATAAATATAAGGTATCACTTTATTAGAGACCATGTGACCAAAGGAGACATTGAGTTACACCATGTGGCAACTGAGAATCAACTGGCTGATATCTTTACTAAACCACTGGCCTTCGTCACTTTCAACACTTTAAGGACCAGACTGGGTATTATTGACATAAATGCATGAACATGATTCTTACTAATTTTTAATCTATTATCTTTTTTTTAATTCTATTATTTTATTTCTATAGTTTTGTATTGTTTATTTTTTTTCTATTGTTGTTTGTTACTTTATTTTTCTTTCGTGTGAATTTTTCTAATCATTACTGAATTGATATCTTATGCCTTGTTTTTATTTTTAGAAATTTTTAAGTCAAAGATTGACATCTCTAAATCAGTTAAAGAGAAAACATCGTTGATTGTTTCCGTTCTTCTAACTTCTTTTAGCTGTGTAATTTTTCTTTTCGAAACAAAAGTTTATCTTAAATCAATAACTGAACTTCAAATTTTAGATCTTTTCAATCTTACTACAGTGATCTATCTTATATATATAATATTCAAAGACTTTATATTACCTTCAAATTTTTGAAATCTTGTCATTATATTTATCATATTACTTTTGATTTTGTTTTGAGATTCATTCTTCCTTATATTAGAGAGTGAGTTTTTCTTCTCTAATATCTAGAATATATTATTCTAATTGAGAGTATTTAAGAATTTTGAAAAAAGGGGACCTAGCTTGCAAAATTAAATAAAAAAAAGTGGCCAATGATGTCAAAATCAAAAGATACGCAATAATGCCAAATTATACACACACAAAGTATATAAAAAATCAAAAGATGCACAAAGAGTGCCAATCAAATTGACAAGAGGCATAAAATGAGCCCACCAAAAGCAAACTTCTTCCCTTTCAAAAATTTTAAACCATAAAAGAATTCATGTATAACTTGATATTTTACAAAGGCTTGATTTTCAAAAGTCATGATCGTGATTAATTACTTTGATATATTATTCTATAAAATATTCTTCTAGAACCAAGTATTAAAAAGATCTCTTTTTCTTATCCAATTATTTTTCTGATTTTTATCTTTGCTTTTAAAAGATGATTTACCCTGGAAAAGTCTGAGGTAGGGCTAATAGGATCGATTATTGTACCATTTTTTAGATTTCAATGATATAAAATCATTGATTCTTACAAATTTTTAATTCAATCATATGGAAAATTTATCATATTCAAGCTTTAAAAAAAAACTTTGTGTTGCGAATCTGAGATTATGGATTAGACTTTTGATGATAGCAAACATTCATGTTTTTCTACGACTGCCTTACCTACTAACCTTTTAGGTCCACATGATCGAATGCAACTCAAGCTAGCTCAAGATTGGGTAGATTTATGTTGAGTTAAGTCTGTAATTTTTCTTTTCTTGAGTTAATTGTAAAAGAGATTCCTGATGCTAAGTAACCTTGCACACACACACACTTGAGGCTTTTTTTGTTGTTTTTTGTTTTGAGAACATCGGCCTGGACGATGATCATATCGGCCAGGACGATCAAACTAAAAATAGAAATCCTAATTAAGGCATCTCATTAAGGCAGCAGTCATTAAGCAGATCATCCTGGACGATCCCTGTATCGGCCAGGACGAAAGGCTCAATTAAGAAAGAAACAGCCGCAATGATCAATTTAGGTATTCTTTATTTTAAAGAATCGTCTAGGAAGATCACATCATCAGCCTGGACGATGCAGCATAATTACGCCTAAATTAATCTGGTAATTATGGAAGCAATTAAGGATGATTTATACGATCACATCGGTCGGGCCAATCGCAGGATCGGTCAGGACGATGGACTGGACGATTGACATCGGCCAAAATCTATTCAGGGTGATGTTTAGGATGATTTTCCCCATATTTGAACTAATCGTCCAGGACGATATTGTATCGTCCTGGATGATGTAACCAATTTTCTTCTGATCGTCCCAAATCATCCTGGCTTATTGAGCTTAATTTTTACTAATCGACTAGGATGATAGAAATATCGTCCTGGACGATAATGTCAATTCTTAAAATTCTATTTAAAGGACCAAAATTTTCTCATGCTTAAGACCTTGAGAGCTGCTATCTTGACCTGAGAGAGCCTTGGGAGAGGAGGAGGAGAGAGAGAGAGAGAGAGAGAGAGAGAGAGAATGAGATAAAGAGAGAGAGAGAGAGAGGAACTTATGAGGGGGAGTTTGTGAGAGGGTTCACAAAGGTTGCTTTAAGCAAGATTCCAAGTCGTCATCTTCGTTCTTCGTCCTTCATCCTTGGGAGGTTCTTGGGAGGTCTACTTCAGTAAAAGGTCTGGGTTCTCCACACGCCTCGGGAGGAAGCAAAAGGAGTCAGTTCTCTGCCGCACCGGGGTTGGTGAAAAGGAGTATGTTGTAAAGGCTTCTCTATATAGCTGTCGGAGCTAAAGGAGAGACACTTAATTAGTGCAATACTCAGAGGGTGCCTTCGAGGAGTGGACGTAGGTCAAGGATTGACCAAACCACTATAAATCTAGTTTGATCTTTCTTTATTTTGCTTCCGCGTTTATTTATTTTTCGCACTCTGATTTATGTGGTAATTTTGGTTTATGATTGTTGTGCTTTACAAGAAAAATTTTTTAAAATATCAATTCACCCCCCCCCCCCCCCCCCCCCCCCACCCCACTTGGTTAGCCTCGAGCTAGTTCTTAAGGGCTTAACATCCCTAATGAACTTTCAAGTGGTATCAGAGTGAGATTCATAAAAACTAAGTTTGAAAACTTTTTGAATTTTGATCCATGGCTAACAACAGAAATCGTAATACTGCGGAAGGGTATTTTATTACCCGAACACCTTTGTTTGATAATATTTCTTTTAATTTTTGGAAAACTCGCATGTCTACATTTTTATAATCAATTGATTATCGCATGTGGATGCTTGTTAAGGACAGTTATACACCTCCAATTAGAAAATTGAATGGCGTTACTGTTCCACTGCCTTTTACTGAATGGACTCTAGATGATAGGGATTTAGCACAATTAAATGCAAAATATTTGAAATATTTTTTCTGTGCTTTGAAATTGAAAGATTACATGCGTGTTTCCACTTGCACTACTGGTAAAGAAATTTATGATAAATCGTGTATCACCTATGAAGGTACTAAGAAAGTCAAGCAATCCCGTTTGAATATTCTCTTGTATGATTATGAACTTTTTCATATTAAACCTTCTGAATCGATTTTTGAAATGTATACAAGGTTTACTCATATTGTTACTTCATTTCATGCATTAGGAAGAGAACTTTCTAACTATGAAACCATCCCAACATCATGTAGATCATTATTGATCATGAATGCCTCATCTCTCTAGGTCCCTTAGAAAAAATGAACCTTTTACCTCCTTTTTTATCCTCCTTAAAATGCAACTGAAATCCATCCCCCCCCCCCCCCCCCCCCCCTCCCCCCCCCCCCCCCCCACACACACACAATGGAAGGAATGATATTCACCATGCACTTCTCAAGCCTATCCCACAACAAACTTCTTACATGACAATGCTTATTCCCATATACCATTGCAATATTCCAACTACCCATAGAAGGAGTAGCAAGAACCCCAAACACCATTTGAGAAGAATGCTCAACCCTATTGAATGACACCATTTTATTATTCCACAAAACCAAAATTCCACTAGCTATACCTTCAACTGGATGATGGAAAAAGTCCCAAACAATCCCAATGATACTATTAACTTCTCTTCTATCAATGTTTGATAATTTAGTCTTGGTCAAACCAATAAAAAAGACATTATGGTCTCTAATAATTTCTTTAAGATATAAGGAGGCTTCTTTCTTCCTAGCCCCCCTACAATTCCAAAAAATAATGGAAGACATTTAAATAACCAAAGGGGAGACATCCCTGCCTTTTTTACTTCCTCTTCCTTCACCTCTTTTCTTCCTATTTTCAGGTTCAACATGTCCCAAAGACTTTTTTTTTTCCATTTTATTTTTGACTGACACATTTAGAACATCAATTTTTTCTTTCATTATAATTGGTATACTATCTAAACTGTCCAGAGGTCCAAATTCTGAATTGCATATTGTATCTTTATTATTCTTCATAATCTCCATAAGCATATGAACATCAACTTCTCCATCTTAGTCTTCCTCAGCTAAAACATTGAACTTATTTGTCGTGATATTGCCATTATTCCCATCAACATTTGTATATACTTTCTCAGTTAATACCGACTCAGCAACTATTGTTTCAGACAATGATTCCATATCCACATTAGACTTTCTGATCTGTTTTGGTACTTCGTCTTCTATATTTTTGATATTATCCACTTTCTGAATATTACATTTAGCATTTCTCAAAGTTTTGCCTCCACCATTGAACCTTCCATTTTTTGAATCTATTATTTTTTAATTTTACTAGAATCCATGGGCCAGACTCAGTTTTTCCCACATCATAATCCTTTACTTCCTTTGAAACTTGGACATCACTTCCTATTTTAATCATTTGCTTCATAGGTTGGATTTTCTTTGGAATTGCAGCATCTTCTGGACAAACTGATCTATCATGCCCCACTTTGCCACAATGGTAGCAAAGTAAATCAATTTTCTCATACTCCAACTTTGAAAGAATCTACATGTGGTTCCATCAACCCAAACACCATTTGGTAATTTATTTTCCAAATTAATCCTTACATATACCCGAGCATACTCTCTTTTTCCCCATTTGAAAGAGTTTCCATCCAAATATATTGGTATACCAATATAAGAAGCTATTATTGCAATATTCTCCTCATCCCAACAAAATAAAGGTTAGCATGGAAACTGAATCCAAATAGGTGTTGTAATATCTTTGAATGAACTTGGATCAAATGAAGGAGACCATTTGTCCATTCCAATAATGTGCCCTCCAACATACCATGGACCACCATTTAGTACTTCTTCCATTGCATCAGAATTCTTAAAAGAACATAAAATCCAACCTATACCAAGTGTAGTCATATGAAAATTACCAAATTTATTCCATTGCCTTCTCAACTCCATACTTCATATTGAAAATGATGGACTATTTCCAAAATCTTTACCACAAGCGAATTCTACAAAATTTGTGAGTTTTTGTATTCCAAATCAGCATTCAATTTTATTGCTATCCCATCCTCTGATATTTCCAGTCATTCAAACTTGTAAGAGCATTTGATGTTTTGTGGTTTTGACTAAGCTGAAATAACCTCATCTTTCAATCCAGCAGTTTCATTATTTTTACCATCATTAGCAATATTCTTTAGAACTCTATCTTTTTCCACATATTTACCCATTGCCTCATTACTTTCCAGCATGAGAACATCATCCTTATCAACCTCATACATTCGTCTTTGCCATAAAAAAATTTTGTAAACAACATAGGTGAATTCTTATCGCACTATTACCAAGGATTGCATTTGAATTTTCAAATTGGTTAATAAAAATTTTCATGCCTGATGATGAAGCTCCAAGTTTGGTAGATTTCACAGGTGATCGAATCTTCTCCTGCCGAGGAGTTACGAAGTCTAATTCTTCAAAATTAGATTTACCCTTACCTGATACATTGAAGACTTTCTTAAGACCAAGTTCAGTAACTTCCTTAATAATCAGAGCACTCCTTGAAGATTTAAATGTTCCATCATCATTCTGATGCTTCAGAATAGTAGCTTGTCGAATATTACCTTCCGATATTTGATTAGAACTTCAACCACCTATGGATCTAGCTGAGCTTGATCAGCCATCTCAAAAATACTAAACACAATTGAATGTAACACATACATATAAAAATAAACAAAATGAGCGCTCAAACTACCCAGAAGCATCTCACTCTTCTATGGATTAAATCGTATAGCTCTATTATAATTCACATATCCAACCATGCTCTAAAACCAAAAATCTTATCACAACCCACCTGATACCATAGAAGTCATACCATATCTAATTGTAGTAAGATTGACCCCAAGATCTAGTTAGAGAAGACTGAAATAACACTTTTAATATATATACTACATAGTTATTATTAAATGCAATATAATAGAAGACTACTAAATTTCAAAATATTTTTTTAATATATCATCCAAAATTTATACAATCTAAAGGCTATCTACAACAATGCTTAGCAAAAAAAAGGGTAACAAAATAAATGTCAAGTCTGTAAAAATCAAAACTAACCATAATATACCTACAACAAAGATTGGAGCATGCTATCTAAAATACTCAACTCGCTCCTTTCCCTTCCCTAGACCTAAAAATAGAAGAAAAATAGGGATGAGCTAACACAGCTCAATAGGCTATCACAGCCTAAAATAAAAATTAATAACTAAAAATTGAGTTAAGTCATATACTAAAATTGCATGCAATTAAACAAATACTGAAATTAATTGAATTACAAACAAACACTTCATAATGATTAACAAAATAGCTCTTAAGCTAAAAAAATTATATATATCTTTGTTACTAAAATCTCACATCGACACCCACTAGAAACCCAAAATAGAACCCACCTCGAACGCCTACTAACACTGGAATCACAATACATCGGTAAAATAATCTCATCTCAGACGCCCACTAGCATCGGCATCACAATATTTTGGTAACAGAATGCCACCTCGATCATACACTAGCACCGGCATCACATCACATCACATCATCACACATCACATCACATTTCTTTAATATTTTTTAATGAATTTCATTATTTAAAGCATAATTGGATTGAATTCAAAAATTGTCAAAATGTTATAACAATAAACAATAGAAATATTACTAAGTAAAAATTCACAAATTCAAGCTTTAATTAAACTAAATTACAATTTTTTGATATTAAAAAAACTTTTCACTAGGAAAAAATCATTGCTTTTTTAAAATTAGTGGGAAAAAAACTTTCATAATATATTCAAAATATTCATAATCGCAGTCTATATAACATATAAAAAGTTATGTGTTAAAAGTTTTATCAAAATAATGTTATCCTCATTTTTCAGTAACGAAAAATACAAATTTGATTAGAAAAATATCAAAAAAATATTGAATTATTGAAAAATGTAATAGGCAAAACATAACATGTCTCGCCTCTCTTCTCGTTTTTTTCCAAAGCCTTTTCTATTGCATGAAATGAAAGGAAAAAATGGGATTAAAGCCATTTAATAAATATATTATGCTTATAGATATTTTTATTTTATAAAATAATAATAATTTAATCAATTTTTAGTATAAAATTTAGATAAATTCTTTTAGGGGTTCCAAAAATTATAGAAAAATATTCATAAAATAACTTTAAAAAAATCATGTGAAATTAATTTACAAAACTGATAACTGATGTTCCTGAAATCCTTACTTGTACTGATAGGTGTCAATTTCTTAAGAAATTTTACTGGTGCCCAAAAAATTATGAAAAAATTAGTGACACTATAATAAATATGTTATGGCGAAGACAGTTTGTGATTTAGACTTATAATGACTCCTAAATAAATTCTAGATTGTTGTAGGTAAAAATATATTTTTCAAAATTATTTAGTTATAACAGTGGCATGGCTAGAAAATATGGAAAAGATCAAGAGCAAATTGGGAGTGCTCCAATGGACGGCTCATGTTAATCCTCTTGATCATAGATCATTTATCAAGCATTTTTGTGCCCAAATGAAGTCAAAACTAGGCGATCTTGGGCTCGTTGGATTCATCTCATCTCGCCGCTCGGTTTGACTATAAGCATGATATATTTGAATATTGTTTGATCATCCAACTTACGCTTTGAACCTTCCAAATGTACATCATAACCACAATTTGGACCCATTTGGGTTCGGATTGGATCAATTTTTGTTTTGTTCGATTCGTCTCTTTGAGATATTTAGTTTGACTATAAGTTTGCTGAAATCAAAGTTCGGATGGTCCCTAATTTAATTTTGTAATTTTTTTATTTATATTATCATCAAAATATGTGCCTAATCAAGGTAATTTTTTCATAACATAACAATATTCATACCATCTTTGAAATCCCTAGCGGTTAAAAAAGGTTATCTAGACTTCGACAAAGAAATTTAAAACCAGAGTAAATTTCCCCTATTTTTAGGACACCCCTCTGTAGTTCTATAAATTATCCAAACGTTCGACATTGGTCTGCCAACCACTGCTATTGAAATCTCGCATGAGTGCTAACTGTTATAATTTTCATTTAATATTAACTCAACCATATAAAATTGGACTCCAGCAAGTGGCACCAACTTTATTTCTAATCCACCAAACTAGCACCTTCCGCAACTAGTTAGTTGGCGCCACGCCAAGAAATACTGGGCAACAACAATCAACGAGCCTGGCCAAAGATCAACTCTTTAATTAATAATATTCTGCATATTGTCATTTGTCTTATCGAATAGACGGAATAGCCTATAATCAATCGCCAATTAATTAAACTTCTTTTATTGAATTAGACAGCACCATTTTTACATTGTAGTCGTCCACAAAGTTTGCTTATGAGCAAGTATTTTCAAACTAAGACTTCATTTGGCACAGTTTCTTATTGTTTGATAAAATAAATTTTTATACAAAAAAACTATTTTAAAACAAAGCAAAAAAACTATCCAAAATGAAGGTGAGAAAATCATCCTACATCAATTTATGAAGCTGTGGCATTAATATAATACTCCGCTTAATAAAATAAAAGCCTAATTTTACCATTACAGGCAAGACCTAGAATAGCAGAATAACATGTTCAGCATTCTATATGCATTTATAAAAATATGGATCATCTTCTGATTTTCTAGGAGGGTTCTTCATTCATTGAAAAACCCCAATTGGGCCGTTCTTATTGCATATGCAACATAAATACAAATCTTTGCACAAAGTCTACAAAGCACAAAAAATAATAATTAAAAATAATAATAACAAATAAGAAAAATGATTAAAAAAGTCTACAGAGCACAAACCAGCACCATCCGCAACTAGTCCACAAAGTCTGCCAATGAGCAAGTATTTTCAAACTAAATGACAAAATTATCCCACATCAGTTTATCAAGACTTTGGTTTCGATTTTTTTATTACTTCTTTAAATATTTTAAAAAAAAATAAATTTTTTATACAAAACTGTTTTAAAAAACAATAAAAAATATCTCAAACGAAACTTTAGTGCAGCTGTGGCATTAATACAATACTCTGCTTAATAAGATGAAAGACAAATTGTGCCATCACAGAACCAAAAAAATAGCAATAATAACGTGCACAGTAGTGTTTATAAGGGTTCGGTTCTTCATTTCATTGGCAAAACACAATTGGCCCGTCCTAATTGCAAATCTTTGCACTTTGCAGCTATTAGCACAGAACTGCTATGTTCGGCAAGAAAAAAGCGAACCAAATTACCAGAAGTGGCAATGTCATAGCAATCAACATAAAAATAAATATAATTGCAAATGAGACTACAGTTGCAGCAAATAGCATGCTCTAAAACAGACGCAACTAATAAATAGTCATATCCATTAATTTTCAAAGGCAGATGAAGGGAGCAGGAAAAAAAAAGAAGAAAAATGGCTGATTGGTTGATCCACGCAAGAATGGATTACACAAAAATGCTCCTAAGCCACAAGAGTACTTGCGGTTGTTGACTCGCTGCACAAAGAAAAAAAATTTGTTACGATCGGCAGCAATTTGAGAAGGAAACGAAACCATAGATCAGAAACAGAGGCGTTAAGACAAGCAAAATAACAGTATCAGGCTACATACTACTTTGGGAAAATAACATTTATTATATGCATATATCTCAAACAAATAAAAAACACAGTAGAATTCTAACTTCATCAGAAAAATTAATCATAACTGTCTTCAACTAGCAGACAACAGATTTTAGACCATACTGTATACCAATGGACTCCAAAGCTAAAATCACGAACTATATAGCCCTCAAAAAAAATTCTCATAGAACTCTAAGAAAAAGCATATCATAAACACAGCAGACACCATAAATGCATAGATTAAAAAAAAAGTTATGATACCGTAAATCCTGCAGTTCTTCAAAAAAATAATGCATTGTACAAGAGAAATGTTTATGCTAACTACAGGAAATTTATTTCATTTATGTTAATCTGGAAATAAACATGCCAAGTGTCTTTTTTTTATCTAGAATAGCTCAAAAGATTTTTTTTTTTTTTTACTTGTGTCAATGGGCAAAAAAAAATGACATGCATACAAGAGCTATTACTTATGTTCAAACACAAATTGATACGTCCAAGTATTTACCAATTTCAATCAGATAACATCAAGGATCAGCTTTAAGCCCATATCTTTTTGATGTAGTCATGAATATTATTACTAGACATTTGCAAGAGGATGTACCTTGATTTATGCTTTTTGCTGATGATATTCTTCTTATTGATAAGACTAGAGAAAGAGTTAATGAAAAACTTGGATTATGGAGATCAACCTTAGAGTCTATCATTTTTCATTTGAATATATCTAAAACTTATAAAGTGTAATTTTATTAGACATTGATATAGTAATGGAATTGTGAAATCGGGTGACCAAGCCATTAATAAGAGTGCATCTTTTAGATATTTCAGGTCTATTGTTCAAAAGAATGGTATAATAGATTGGGATATTAGTAATAGAATTCAAGTTGGATAGTTGAAGTGAATGAATGCATTAAGCCTACTGTTTGATAAAAAAGTTGCCCTCAAATTTAAGGGGGAATTTTATAAGATGGTGAGACCTACAATGCTTTATGGCATAGAATGTTGGCCATTAAGAGAAAAGCAAAAGAAATAAGTTATGTATTGCAGAGATAAGGATGCTCAGGTGGATTCATTACTTTACACTTAGAGAAAGAATGCTAAATGAATATATACGTGAAAACTTTGAATAGCTCCAATGAGAAATAAGATTAGAGAGTTGCCCTAAGACAGCTTGGTCACATAAAAAGTCAGCCTTCCAATGTCCTTGTTAGGAGTATACATATTAGATATGACCTAAGTTAAGAAAAGTCGAGATAAATCTAAAAATACATTATTAGAAAGTATTTAAAATGATCTTTTTTTATATAAATTTAAGCTAGAATTTGATTCTTAATAAGACAATCAAGAAAAAGGATGTGCATATGTGGGAACATTATAATAGCTTCCAGTAGTTTCACAAATTATAACACAATGTAAACAAATACCTACCAACAACAGAAATCTAGTCGAATAAGATAAAAAGCTTAACCTTCCACACAACAATTTATAAAGGAAAGGATTTTTTGTTTATCCCTTTTACAGATCAGTAGCAAAAAGAATAAATATCCTAATATTGGGGGAAAAAAAGGAATGTCAAGTAAAAGAATAATGCGATGAAAGCATAACCTAATGAGGACAACGCACTAGCACAATTCATACCAAAGCAAAACAGCTACATGGAAAAGGAATACCAAAAAAGTGCAAAGAATGAATAGACACGAAAAAGCCAAGTAAATAGGCATGTGTGTATATAGATCTCACTATATTGTAGTTGTCTTCAACCCACTATAGGTATTTCAGAAAGATAACAATTAAATGGTTGCATCATTGATCCAAACATCTCTAAAGGTTCAAATAATCAAATCAAAGAATATCAAAAAATGGCTAGGGTTGCGAAGGTCAAATAATAAAATGCAAAAAGAATGTACAAGGTTGAAAAATGAAATAAGAAGGAATACAAAAAATGAATAGAATAATCTTTAGACAATTAAAAGCCGAGTAGAATTTATTTGGATCTCAGAAATGTTGTAGTTGTCTTCAAGCCCTTCTTAGGTACTTCAGAAAGATAACGCAGTAATATGTTTGCATCATTGATCCAAACACCTCTAAAGCCAAATTTGATTTACCTTTCTACCTACATTGTGGAAGGGAAAAATGAACGCAAAACAGATGCGTACTATTTACAAGAAAAAATATGTTAAAAGAAAATTGTTCCACAATTTGCTTCAAAAAACTATCTTTATGTCAATAGTAAAAATTTATGGTCCATAGAAATCTTCTTCAAACAACCGAACTACTAGTATTATTCAGGATGACAAAAATGATAAATATATTAATTAGTAAAATAGGAAATGTTCTTGAGAGATTGTGAGCTCAGTATAGTCTCCAAGCACTGTAGCGCTGTTGAGATCATCTATAACTCTATAAGCATAACTCCATGAACATAATGCATAAAAAGATTGGGTGATGAATCAAAGAGCTCCTCAAGCACCCTTAAGGTCTACAGTTTTAGCACAATTACGATGACACAATGAATGTAGAACACAAGAAATTAAAATTTGAAGATTAAAGACCACTACTAAAGTAAAACTTCACTTCCTTTGGTTGTAAATATGAAAAACACAAATTAAACCCAAAATGAAAATGAAAAGATCAAATAGATTCAAAGCAACTACAGAGAAATTCGATCAACAAAAAATCAACAAGCACTTGATCATCTGCACGACATTTGAAATATTATTTGCAGCACATTTGACCAACATCATGACCTATGCAGCACTAGTAAAACATTTAGGAAGGTACAGAAACACCAATATGAAAAAAATTCAAGTACATGTTGGTACAAGGAGATATTTTACCTTAGAATTTGCTTATCACATGCACTACACTCGGAAAAAGCAAAAAAGAAAAAGGAAAGAAAAAACTTCATTGATCAGAAACTAAACAAAATTGCAAATCACAGGGTATCTGCTAGTAGATTTCTCATCCCTGAATTATAGACCTGATTGGCACAGAATCAGTCTAGTTCGGTTCCAAAATTTAAGTCTTGGTTGCATCCAACTATTCAAATTAACTTGGGATAAGTTACTTTTCGTTAAACTAAACCAGAGAAACCGTTAACCAAACTACAAATTCTATACAATAGTTATGCAAAATCCAAACAAGAAATTACAAACAACCAGCCCCAAATCTCATAATATCCTTAAATTTATAAATAAATCACCACTAAAGCTATACTCCCCTTAAAGGAATACATCCAATTATGCTATAGGAGCCCACAGTAGTAGCCACTAGTTTAGACGAATAGGATATAAAAGAGCCTATTACTAAAGAGTTTGCTATAATAAAGCCTGCATCAGATATGCCAGACTTAAGAAATTCAACTCAAAAAACTAAGATAGACATTCATCAAGCAAAACTGGATAAACTTTTCGCAAAAATAATCAAAAGTCATAATAAATAAGTTTATCACACCAATGCACTTGATATTTAAGGATTTGAGTACCATCTATAGCAAACAAAATTTCATATTCTATAATAGCATCAAGAACAAGCTACGCAGGTCTGTCTGGCAAAGTGTTGCATTTAAAATCACAAGGACATGAAAATAAAAAAATAACAACAAATGAGAACAAATTTATAATATTAGGTCAGAGCAAACATATTAAGGATTTAATTAGTATTAAAACTCCCTAGAATTTCTAATTTATAAACATTAATTCCATGCATGACACAACTTTAAACTGCAAGGCCTTTTTAGAATTAAATTTCTTGAAATTTTCTGCAGGAATCTATTCTGACTAAACACAATTATCTTTACCTCTAGCTTAAACTCCATGTATCTCCAATTAATATCAATAGAAAGCTTAGAATTGTCATAATTAATAATAAATATTTTATGAATATCTTCATGCAAGTTAAGCAAATCATATCAATACTCATATGCCAATGGTGCAAAACATAGCCCATAGCATAGCCCAACACCTATGATATTTGAAAAGAATAGCACAACAACGCAAAATAACTTGGTGTGCACGATAGCATATAGTGCTCATGGCATGCAGTATTATAATTCTTTTTATATTTTAAATCTTTTTAAGTTTATTGATTTATTTAGTCATCTGTTTACAAAGCTTCTTAGATATATTAAGATTCATGTCGTCAAGCCACTTATAACACCCATAGATTCTCATGAAGGATCACAATTCCAACATTTTAGTCCCCCATAGAAATGAGATTGCAAGAACTACAATCTACACCGATAATGACATGAGTTGTTAATCCTAAAAGCAATGATCATCTCATCATTAAGAAAACTCACAATCATCGTCTAGAGAAGTTGTGAATCACCCTATAATAAAAAATGTGGATTAAGTTGTGAATCACCCTAGAATAAAAAATGTGGGTTGTTTATCGGTTCAAAAGTTATCATCATCTTTGCATTAATTGGCGTGAATTGTTATCAATCACTTGATATAGAATACACGAGTATCTGATATCCAAAGACTGTGAGCAAATTAGTTCTAGAACCTAGAGGAAATTGAAAGCCTTCACGTTACAAAAAAGAGGCATGTTGTCGAATATCAAATAGACAAATGTGGGAATACCCTTTACTCTCCCTTCTCATTATTGCTTGACACCACATTCTGACGACACCTATGCACTTACTCATATATCTAGCAATTATTTATGCTTTTTCCTAGCTGCTACTACCATGCATAATCTCTTGTATGTACTTTATTTGCTATTTTTTAAATATATAAATTAGCTTATCTAATTTGGTTGATTGCTAACAATATTGTCTCACTATGTTGGTGCATTGAGTTTGATAATTGTTGCTTTGAATTTTCCAATTCAATTGACATTATCATGTATGTTAAAACAATATTGCATTCTATTCTTATTTGTCAATAGTAAATAATGCATCATAGCACAAAGATTTCATAGAGCCACAGAGCATGGTGCTGCACATTCTATTTTAAACATGGTAGAAACCATTAAAAATTATAGACAAATTATTAATAATTCATTGATATAAAATAATATTCTAAATCAAAAAACTATATCAATATTATCTTATATAAATAGAACATAAGAATGCTTTAATAAACATAAACATCTAAAAAATATAACTATATTAAAAAATAAGCTATCATAGTAATGAAAACAGCTAAATTAGACCAAACAAAAAACAGCGTATTTCTACTGCGAATCATTCCTAAAAGTTTGAAATTAACTTAAATTTTTAACTAATGAATGAAAACATGGAATAGTATGAATTAACACCCTTAAATAATAAGATTATAGTTCTGTTTCTTCAAATTAAATAAAAATGAAAGAGTTAATCAAATAAGAAATGCATAAAGCAAATAGAACACACCACACTGGCAATGTGTCTTGCACTATCAATAGAACAAATAGCATACACCTTTGTCACCCCACACCTTGCTACACAACTAACACATCGAGCCTCTCCATGTTCTGGGAGATAGCTCATGATACTGGTATATATAAATTTATTCATCTAACACTCATAGTGCCTTTAAGCACTGGGAATTCTTTTAATATATTGTTCATTATAGTAAATTACTAATGATTTTTAATGTTTTGCCACAATGCGTTATAGCTGCATAAGACATTTGTATTGTAATATCTTATTAAGTATTGCCTACTATGCAAATGAATATTACAATATAAGCAACAAAAATACTTAAATACTGATATGTGCCATAAGGAATACTAATAAAGACATCTAAATAATTCCTAGAAAATAAAATAATAAAGAAATTGAAGACAAGTAAATCATGCAATTATGACACACTACATAAACAGGCCTCTTTAAAAAAAATCAACACAAACAGTTCAAGTACAAAAAGATAAACTCCACAAGTTACATCCTTAGCATGCACCATTAATCATTTATGAAACTTTAAAATCGCATAGTTTATGTGCATATGCCATTGGTAGCTTGTGGTATGTTTCAGCCATTTTAATATACATACAACCCTATTAAAAGGCCCAAGATTGACATTCTTTGGTCAAACATTCCTTCTCATGTGAAAGCTAGACATAATTGTTTTATGAATACACTCAAAAGTTTTTCTTAAAATAATTTTTAAAGAAAAATTGCTTGCAAAAATTCAATTTTGATTTGTTCTATAGAACCTCTTACACAAGAAATATCACAAAATGCAAAATAAGTTGAGCTCCACGACTCTTTTTCCTTCTATTATTCTACTGGTTGCAAACTCCATAATGTATATCTTATGCACACACCATCGTATAATTTATGTGCATATTCCCATTAGCAGCATTTAGTATGTTTCAACTAGTTTGATGTCAAATCCAACCTATCAAAATGGCCAAGACTATCATTGTTTAGTCAACCATTCGTTCTCATGTGCAAGCTAGAGAATATAGCTTTTACAAACATACCCTCAAGGTTGTCTTAAAATAATTTATGAAGGGTTGCAAGCTATGATTCATTTTTGGCCGGCTTAGTTAAACCTCTTATAAGAGAAATATCACTAAATGCAAAATATGTGGTACTACTCAACTTTCTTTGTTTCCTTATGCAATACTATTAGTTGCAAGCTAAACTGGTCACCTAATTTTTTTTATTTCTTCTTTTTCAGCTGATTAAGATCTTATTAAAGCTATTAACAATAACTAGTAGGCATCATTTACCTGCCATGCCCGAGGATGTATTTTAAAGGATTGTATTATTTATGTTGTTGTAATTTTTTAGTATGTTTACTTGTTTTAATTACTTAATTGTGTCAAACAATCCATATTCATTTAAATAGAACTTTAAAGATACAAATTTTGGAAATCATATAATGAATAATAAATCAATCAGCAAGTGTGTGTAATAACATGTCAATAAGGATGAATATATGATAAAAAGGATCTTAAGAAAGATGCATATGAGATTACAACTAGCAATATCGAAACAAAGTGGTAAGTATGGAAGAAGCCTCCAAGGTTTAGCTTGAATTAAAAATAACATGGAAATTAAAAAAAAAAAGAGAACGCCAGCAATGATATCAGTGGATTTGAATGAAAAAGTTGTATGACACCAAATTGCCGCCCATAGCAACGTCTTCTATCCAAATCTTGAGGACAACATACGCTTTGTGGATTGCCTTGACAAAGAGCAACGCCACACAATCACCATAAAAAAGCTCCTACATCCCTCTCCTCTGTCAAAACAGCTCCATCAACCTTATTAATTCCCTAAACCACATAAAAAATTTTGCAGCAAAGTTTTCACAGTCGCTAGCCTATCCGACGACACACACAAGATAGGATAACAATGTTTATTTTGAAGTCAAGGTATCCCTATCAAGAACCCTAATAGGAACATTCATTCAAGATTTTTCTATTTTATTTAATTTTTTAAATATCTATAGGGAACCAAACATATTTTTTATTACATATTAAAAATAAAAATTAAAAAAATAATAATAACATAATAAAAATGATTCCCAAAAATCCCTTTACGACAATGGGATCATAAGCAATACAACTCAACATATAACAATAATTCCATGCAACGATTGCAATGATAGAAATGATTCAATGCTCACATGATTGAAGATTTTTTCTGCGACAATGAACTACAAGTTTCAAAAGTATTACAATTAATTCAACCAATTAACTACAAAATAGAGCAATAAGCAGAGAAATTGCAAAATAAAAATAATAGAGACTTCTTAAGAACTTTGAAATTGATCAAAGATAAAAACAAGTTTCACAAAATTAAGTTGGCAAAAAAATGAAACTCATCAAGAAACAGATACTGACTATTTCCAAACGGGTGGAAGTTTCTTAGTCCTCTTGTAGTAACGAGCCAGACGATGGACCCTGCTCTCCACAAGGATAAGCCGGAACTTTGAGTCCTTATCCTTGCGGTTCCTTTCCAAATGCTTCCTGATGGCAACGGCCTTCTTTATCAAATGATACAGATCTTCAGGAATCTCCGGTGCAAGACCTAGAGAAAATCACCAGAAAAACAAGAGAAAGAAATAAAAGGGGAATTTACATGACCACTACTTAAATCCTATGTATGATAAACAAGCTTCATAAATGAAAAAAAAAATAAATTATATAAATGAGGCTATACCGTGAGCTTTGAGAATCCTGAGAATCTTGCTTCCAGTCACACTCTTTACCTGAGCAATACCGTGAGAATCGCGTAGAATAACACCAATCTGTGAGGGCGTCAGCCCCTTCTTCGAAAACTTGCAAATGTTCTCCTCCACCTAAGCATCACGAGACTCATAAACACATATGATTCATTAAATGAGGTTGAATAGGCCGAAGCCAGATGCAGCAAGAACTTACATCCTGGGAAGAGGTTTTGAGCCAGCTCGGAGGAGTCCTCTTATAAGGTAAAGCCGAAGACGAAATACCCTTTCTGAGTAAGAAAAACGGATAATCAGATCAGTAACCGCTAGGGAAATGATAACAAGAAAGACAAAGGAAATGTAAAATTTTGACGCAAGGAAAGCAGGGATACCCCCGGCTATGCATACGACCCATGGCTGCGGAGGTAGACGGCGGCGAAAGTTTTAGGGTTTGTGTTAAGAATATATAGCAACGATGGCAGAACCCGAACTACCATAAATTCCGATGGTTTATTGCATTTAATGAAGGCGAAATGAATTGGGATTAGTTCTCGATAATTTTATCAGTGTTTTTTTAAAATAATTTTTAGGTAAAAAAAATTTAGTTAAAAAAAAATTATACTAAAATTTTATTTTAAAAAATAGTAATAAAATTGTCATAAATTAAGCCATATTTTAATTTCACTTGTTTTAAAGATAGATAAATAAAATTTTAAATTTAAAAATATTAAAAAAATTAATAGAATATTAAATTCTATTAAAAATTTTTGTTAATTAAAAAAACAATTCAAAAGTTTATCATTACAAGTAATTTTATCAAAGATCTTATTAAAGAAAAATTCAAATAAATAAAAAAAGAATATAGAAAAAAGATAAATGTATAGTAGAAAATTTTAAAAATAATATTTATTTGAACATGATTGTAAAATTTAAAATAAAAAATAAATTTTTATTACATCAAGCTAAGCCATAGTATATAAGGAATTAATCATGATTAATTCCAAAATAATATGACATTCAAGATATATATTAATGAGAAGAAGTTCATTTTAGATTATCTAATTTTTTTTGCAAGAGAGAATAACCTTTATAATAGTATTAATCATATTTGAAATATCGTGTTCCTCAAGGGAACTAAAATACACATGATGCGGGCTAGAATATTCGCTGCAATAAAGTAGAAAAATTGTGTCTTAATATTGTACCAGTATGCATCTATAATTATTCTTCATCCATGTTACACATTCTAGAAGATGTTTTTAAACATCAATGTGTTGGATGCAGACAAGCTGATGAACTGGTGAGTTCTCATTTCTTTTTTATTTTTCTTTTTACACCTTTATAATGATATGTCCATTACACTCTTTCTTATTATTTTAGTTAGTGAAATGTATGGATCTTGAAATTGAATTGATTAAAGACTTGAATGACTAGAACAAGGAGTTTGTGAAGTCAAGTATATTCAAAGAGAGTATAAGAGGAAGTATGATGGTATGATCAAGAAGATGAAAATAGTAGAGGAGCAGCTGGCAAAGTGTGGGGCAGAGTTAGCTGGTATAGTAACTTCAATCTCTTTGCATAATTAATAGATATATGGCATTCATATTGAATTGGTGGATGCACAAACAATAATTAATTAGCATGTGAAAGATCATTAGATCCATAAGTAGAAGATAGCAATCCTTGAAGGTGATCATAAGAGCTAGCATAGTCTACTATATGATAAAGAAATTGTTTTATTCAAGACTAAGTTCAAATAAAAAATATCAACTCTTAAAGTCATAGAAGAATTCAAGAGGTTTGTAGTCTTCAAGATGATAATTCATGATCATATTCAGGAAGCTCGCGATCACATATATGATGTGGAGGTGAAGGCCTTGGAACGGGAATATACAGAGGAAAGCTTTATCTGAGAATTTTTGAAAGGAGTGCTCCTAGTGCAATGCAAGACTGGAGCTGAAGTTAAGGGGTTGACACTTAGCCAGGCTTCTGATGATTCTTCTTAAGTTTTCAATATGATGAAATTGAAAGTGAGATGCATAAAGTCTTTGCTCTTGAGGACGATCATGTTGTGTTTATGCAATATTTCTTTATTGTTGGTTGTATCACTTTTTTATTATTATTATTAGTATTGCATGTATTAGAAGTTGATGTTCTTATATGATGTATGTAACATATTAAGGAATATAATAAGGAATTGTTATATATATATATATTAAGCTTATTAAATTTTATTTCAATTTGAATGATAAAAAGTATTTTAGTGAAATCATTTAGCTTAAGGGAATATGAGAGATATCCTTATAAGATGTTTTGACCTATCTGAGATTGTTAGTCAAGCATTGTTTGATGATAATAACATATGTAAAAGAGGTAAGATCAAATTACCCTAGAACTAATCATCCAGTGATTGAGATACAATGAAGATTATATATTTCTCAAATCATGAATAAAGAGATTATATTTGTTATTAGCTTTTAATTATCATTTTTAATCTATTTAAAGAAGAAGATAATATCATAAAGGACGAAACAACATATCACTGTATTATATAAGCCAATACAATAGTTCCCTAATATGACTTAGGGATATTAGTGTTACATCATACTTAACATAGAAGAGATATATACAGGGATTACACAATAACTTGGAAGAAAATACATAACATAAGATAAGTAGTATTATAAACATCTAGTGATAATACTTGCGAATGTTTCAACTTTCCAAGTCCAAGGGAGTGTTTTTTCCAATGATATCCTTTAGTTTGAAGGTGTTGGGGTTGACTATAGCTGCCACCAAATAAGGACCCTCTTATGAAAGTCTAAATAGGTTGTTAGACCTAAAAAAAGTGTTCCAAGACTAACCAAGAGGGAGAAGTGAATTAGTTATTTAAAAATTTCTTGGAATTTTTGTAAACCATTTCTAAAAAATTAATCTCTGATCCTTAAAATATATAGTTATTTGAAAATGATTTTCACAAAAGTTTTTTTAACCATAAAATACTAAAGTGCTTAAAATAAAAATACAGAAAATAAAAGAGAATAAAAGAACACTAAATTTTATTATGGTTCGGACCAACTAGACCTATGTCCACTCCTTAAAAATTCCTTCAGGTATTACACTAAACAATAGTGACTATCTTTTTGCTCCCACAATAATGCGGAGAAGCCCTTGAAAGTTCGTTAGGGATGTTAGACCTCTTATTAACTAGTCCTAAGGCTAACTAAATGGGGTGAATCAGTATTTTAAATAAAAACTTTCAGCAATCAAAACACAAACCAAGATTCACCACAAAAATTAAAGTGCGGAAATTAAAAGCGAAAATGATAAAGGAAAGAACACACTGGATTTATAGTGGTTCGATCAAACCTTGACCTACGTCCACTCCTCGGAGGCACCCTTCAAGTATTGCACTAAACTCAGTGTCTCTCCTTTAGCCCCCACAGCTAGGCGGAGAAGCCCTTACAAAATCACTTCTACCTTCCCTGGTGCGGCGGAGTAACCGGGTCCTTTGAATTCAAAGAGATCTTCTTCTTCCTAGAACTTCCCTCAAGAAAAGCCTTGAGTCCGATGGTACTAAGGTGCAAGCTTACCGTAGCAACCGTGTGGAATCCCCCTCCACACTCCCTTGAAACCCCCTCTAATGATCTTCTCCCTCTCTCAAACTTCACCATTTCCTCTCTCCCTTTCAAGCTCTCTCTTCAAGTTCCCTCCAAAAAAACGAAGCTATAATGACTGCTAAAGACACTCTTCATGAGAAATAAAGAGGTCTTTAAATAGATTTGCAAAACTAACATTATCGTCCATGCCAATATGAATATCGGCATGGCCGATCAGCATAAATTTTGCTCAATCAGCCCGGTCGATTTGGGACAATTAGATAATTTTTTAAGTCATATCATCCTGGCCGATTTTGCGATCGGCCCGGCCGATGTGATCGTGCAATTAGTAATTGCTTTCTTTAAATACTAGATTAATTTAAAAAAAATTATGCTGTATCGGCCAGGCCGATGCCCGGGACGATGTCCAAAAATAAGTAATACCTAAATAGACATGGCAGCTGATTCTTTCTGATTTGAGCCTATCATCCTGGCCGATATAAAATCGTTCAGGACGATGTGTTTAATAATGGCTGCCTTAATAAGGATGCCATAATTAGGATTTTTATTTTTGAACCGATCATCCAAGCTGATATAAATATCGTCCCTGATGATGTTATCAAAAATAGTAAACTATAGAAAATAATCAGAAATTCTCCCAAAGTGTGTGTGCGCAAGGTTACTTATCATCAGGAACCACATTGTTTACAATAGACTCAAAAAAGAGAACAAATACAAATTGACTCAAACTTAATCTACCCAATCTTGAGCTAGCTTAAGTTGCACTCGATCTTGTGGACCTAAAAAGTTAATAGGCAAGGAAGTCGTAGAAAATCAAGAATGTTTGCTATGATCAAAATTTTAATCCATGAAAACAGATCTGCAATAATATCCCCCTTTTTTATAATGGCAAACATTACTGGTTGAATTTTCAAAAATGAAAAGATTTTCTCCTAATCTCCCCTTTACTAAAATAAAACTTTTAAAAATAGGGAAATGAAAAGATTTTCTCATAATCATAATCTCTAAAATATATAAAAAGTTACGCGGTAAAAGTTTTAACTATGTAAAGTTATCCATATTTTTCACTAACGAATACAAAATTTTAAGCAAAAAAGTTGTCAAAAACTATGCATTTTTAAAAATTGAGATAAGAATAATGTGACTTATCTTGAGATGAACAAGTTTCCCAACTAAACTGATGGACAAAAATGGCCTGAAGTCCACCAAAATTAGTGTTTTCTCTTTCTTTCTATGCCTTTTTTTCTCTAACTCCCTTAGCCGTTCTTTGTTAATCATTTTGCCATATATATAAAAAAGGAATTTAAAAAAGTGGATGAGTGGAATAAGATTTTTTATTTAAATATTATGTATTCTAATTATTTAAATTTAAAATATTAATTTGTTATAAAATATTTTATATCTTTAAATCCAAAAATCTAAAAATTATAAAAAAAAAATTATTGATTATCTAATCATATCCGAAACATTATGGTTAAATCAATTTACAAAACAAACACCTGATGGTCCTAAAACCTCACATGTACTGACAGATGCTGATTTCTTAAGAAATTTTGACATTGCCCAAAATTATGAAAAATTTATAGAAGCTAAAATACATCATTATGATTAGGACTTCTCTAGATCAAAAAAAAAAAAAATTTGAAAAATTTATGGGTTTTGCAATCTACCCACCTTAAAAAGATGTCATCTTTGACATTCTCAAAGCACAATGAGTCAGATTAAACCTGGATAGAGCTGCCTCATATCAGATTCCTTCTCCCATGTAGCATCTCTAGCAGTTTTATGCTTCCACTACACTTTGACCATAGGAATTATTTTGCTTCTCAATTTTCTCACATTATATGCCAAAATCCTTTCGAATTCTTCCTTATACTATAGATTCAAAGAAACCTCAACATCATTAGAAGATAATCTCTTTCAAGAATCAAACACCCACTTTATACATGAAATAAATTATATATATCAGACATATAATTATGTAATAATAATATGTAAATAGACGTACAAATCCGCTCAATGATATCAAAAAGTCCAATATACCTTAGATTGAGCTTGCTAATTCTTCCAAATATATTAACATTTCATAGGGCTAACTTTAACATAAACTGGGTCACCAATATGAAACTCAACCAACATATGCTTTTGATTATAATGCTTCTTTTTCCTATCCTATACAGATTTCAACCTCTCTCTAATCAAATTGATATTTGTAATAGTATCATCCACAAAGGCTAAACATATCACCTGTCTATCTCCCACCTCTGTCAAAGTCAAAGGACTCCTATATTTTTTATTATATAGAGCTTCATAAGAAGCCATGTCTATATTGGTATAATAATTATTATTATATGCAAACTCTATCAATGAGAAATGATCCTCCCAACTGCCCCCAAAATCTAAAACACATAATCTTATAAGATCCACCAGTACCTAAATAGTCCTTTTAGACTATCAATCTGAATGCATATGAAAAGTCGTACTAAAATGCAACTTTATACCCAGTCCATGTTGAATACCTATCCATAATCTAGAGGAAAATCGATCTTCACGATCAAATACTATCACCTTTGACACATCATGCAACCTAATAATATCTTTAATATATATTTATGCTAACCTGTCCACCATATTTTTCTATCGAATCAGAATGAAATGGGTAGATTTTGTTATTCAATCAATAATAACTTAAATGACATCATTCCCCTACCTCTATCTGGGAAAAATCATAGAAAAATCCATTGTTACCTCTTCGCATTTCCACTCTGGATTAACTAACCACTGTAGAAGACCTCCCGATCACTGATACTCTGCCTTCACTAGCTGACAGGCCTTACACTTCAACACAAAATATGCTATCCTTCTTCAATCCAAGCTACCAAAACATACCCTTGAGATCTCCATACATCTTGCTACTTTTTGGGTGAAAAGTATAGCCTGAATAATGAGCCTCGTGTAGAATTTTTTGCCTCAAATCTCTAAAAATAGGAACCCAAAGTCTATCCTTACAAAAAAAAATGAGACCATAATCAGAAACTCGTAGTTCAAATTTCTTATCAGATCTAATATGATCAATCAACTTTGGATATTTTGCATCTAATTTTTTAGCTTCATGAATATTTGCTTTTAACGAAGGCTAAATGATCAACTAAGTCACTATACAAGAATCCTAATCAGTAGAAGAAATCATATTCAATTATAATATCTTCATATCTCATATTAAATACTCATCAGAAGTGAGTTGCATACATGATAATCTAGAAGACTTCCTGGTCAGGGCATCTGCCACCACATTAGCCTTACCATATTGATATTGAATTGTCATATCATAATCTTAATTAACTCAAGCCATCTTCATTGCCTCAAATTTAGATCCTTATGAGTGAATATAAACTTCAATCTCTGATTATCAATAAAAATCTCACACCTCACACCATATAAATAATGCTCCAAATCTTCAAAGCAAATAAAATAGTAGCTAACTCTAGATTATGTGTTAAATACTTCCGTTCATGTGGCTTCAATTGTCTTAAAGCATAAGCTATCATCCTACCATGTTGTATTAAAACACACCCCAAACCTCTTATTGAAGCATCACTAAATACCTAAAATCCTTCTATATTAGAGGGAAGAACCAAAACTAGAACAAAAGTTAAATAATCCTTGAATATCTAAAAATTAGCCTCGCACTCTAGTGTCCAAATAAAAGCTATTGACTTCTGAGTCAGACACATCAGAGGTGCAGAAATATGAGAAAACTTAATCACAAACTTCTTGTAATATCTAGCCATACCCAAAAAATTATGTATCTTGAACACAGTAGTAGGCCTCAGCCAATTAATGACTACTTGAACTTTATGGGGATCAACAAAGATACCATCACCACTTAACATATATCCAAAAAAAGAAATACTCATTAGATATATGGCGTGATCTTCCTCAGAAGCAAAATATATCAAAATGTCGTCTATGAAAATAATCAAAAATTGATATAGATAATATTTGAATACTTTGTTCATCAGATCTATAAAAACAGTTGGTGCATTAGTCACCCTAAATAGTATAACCAAAAACTCATAGTGTCTGTATCGAGTACTAAAAGCTGTCTTCATCATATCATCTTCTCTCACCTTCACTTGATATTAACCAGATCACAAATCAATCTTTAAGAATACAGAAGATCTAGCAAGCTGATCAAATATATCATTAATCTATAATAATGAATATTTATTTGTGATAGTGACTTTATTCAACTCCCTGTAGTTAATACACATATGTATCAAACCAACCTTTTTCTTCACAAATAGAATAGGTGCTCCCTAGGGAGAAATAATGGGATGAACAAATCCCCTGTCAACCAACACCTGAAGCTGAACCTTTAACTCTTAAAGCTCATTTGGTGCCATCCTATTCGGAGCTTTAAATATTGGGGCCATACCAAAAACTATATAAATACAAAACTCTAAGTCTCTATGTGGATGCAAACTATTAACTCAATAAGAAATACATTTGAAAAATTTTATACTATCGGGATATCAAAAGGAGAACCATTATACATACACCTAACCCAGACTGATGCCAGAAATATCATACAACCCTTCTTCTACAATATATCTCCTTCCACCGTAGAAATCAAATAGGATAAAGCATCTCTAATACCCTGAAATACACAACTTTCACTGCCTATAAATAACTTAACTTACTTTTTAAAGCAATCAATTTGAGCCCCATACTGACTCAACCAATTCATACCAAAATAACATCATATAAGAAAATGGGTAATAAAATTAAACTCAATTTCATCTTATTATCAGAAATCACAATATCACATAAATAAAATCTAATGGCTATCATACTATCTCTAATCGGTGCAATAATAGAAAGAAAAATAGGTAGTGCAATTGAGGCCAAGTGTATTAAATCAAGAAAATGCTCAAAAATAAAGGAATGACTAGCTCTAGAATTATATAAAATATGATATAGATGCTCAAAAATATAAATAATACCTTTCATAACATCTAGAGCATCATGGGCTTCCTACTGATTCAAATTATATATGTGTGGCTACACTGGAGCTAGAGCTACATAACTACTAGGCTCTCTCTGACCACTAGTAGCTGGTCTCCTTGCCACTAAACCTGAACCACTAGCTCTACTAGATGGTCCCTTAGAAAAAGTTTAGAGAGGAACTTCCCTCAGTCTCTCTACTGGACTAATAAAGCTCTATAATATAGACTCAAAATGTTGATCAAATCCTGCATATGAACACTCTGCTACCTGATGCCCTATTTGATCGCATCTAAAGCATTGTTCAGTCATCTTATAACAATGACCAAAATGATGTTGACCATAACTCTAGAACAAAAGTGCCTCACTAACAGAACCAGAATTGACTATACTACCACTATAGAGACTACCGTAGATGCTGACTATCTACCTCTCATGGAATTTCCAAGTGTAAATCTGCTCTTTTTCCCAAAAAGCCACTACCAAAAGTCTCACCACTGAACCTCTTCCTACTAGTAGTCCACCACTATTGAGTAGTCATTAGGTCATTCTCTATCATATGAGCTCTCTCCATAAGCTCAGAAAAATAAAAAATGCAAAATGGAACTAAAGGCTAAATGAAACTATCCTAAAGTCCTCTTAAAAACATGTAGCACTTCTTTATGGGTGTGCTAACTAACTGTGGAGCATATCTAGCCAAAGTAGTGAACTTTGCCTCATACTACATAACTATCATGCTCCTCTAAATAAGCCTCAAAAAAGTCTCATACATTTATTATCATGTATAAGGGGGGGTACAAACCAGGTTCTAAACACATCAAAGAACTCCTCCCAAGTAATTAGAGAGTTAAATCTCCCTTAAAATTTCTTCTCCTGTTGGCCCATCCATTAGCACTCTACCTCATCATCTAAAAGAAAAATTACCTATGATACTTTCCTCTAAGGAGGACACTGCATACCATAAAATATCTTTTTAAGTCTCCTCAACAAGTCCTCTACTACTCTGGGCTCAATAGTACCCTCAAATCTCATAAGCTTCAATCTCAGAAATATTTGTAGATGTTTTTCTACCTCTTCAAATCTAATAATAGGAACCTTGCTCTATGCCTCACCCTTCATCTGGACTATCAAAGTAGTAAACTATGGAATTATATCTGAACCAACTGTCAGGTAAGTACTATATATAAGAACTTTATGACTAGTACTCTGTCTATCTATCATATTTGGGTCTGGTGGATCCATGATCATATATAATATACAACTAAACATACATGTACATGAAATAAAAATAATGAACACCTAAACAGACTTGAAACTACACCACTAAACTTATAGATTAATACTTATAGCTTTATTTTACGGTCCAATTCTAAAACTATTACTCTAATACCACA
This sequence comes from Dendrobium catenatum, assembly GCF_001605985.2. Lineage (NCBI taxonomy): Eukaryota > Viridiplantae > Streptophyta > Magnoliopsida > Asparagales > Orchidaceae > Dendrobium > Dendrobium catenatum. The sequence goes on from NW_021318849.1 coordinate 757,077, forward strand.
AAAGCATGTTGCAACCCAACACGACCAAGATAGGTCCTATTGCATTGAGCTATGACAAGCAAATCCCTAGATCTAGTTTTAGAATTATTTTATATTTTTTGTTAATATTCAATAAAATAACATATAGATTATAGAGCTACTAAAACATCCAAATACTGATAATAAACTCATCCACCAGGTTTTTTTTATTTCATCAAAATAAATATCTACACTATAGTACATGGCTTTAGGCAAGAGCTATATTAGTGAAAATTTAACTAGCCACTATTATACAAAAATTAAAATAGTAAAATACATATGACCTTAAATTCAATCCTGAATTGTTAGTCCATAATCTTATTCCTCTTTCTAGATTCTGAAAATCAGAAGTAAAATCATAGTGAGCTATAATAGCTCATCAAGTCATATAAACCAATCTAAATTTTTAAATATTTTGTTAATATCTTACTGAATATTTAAAAGCAATTTAAATAAATCACTAAACTAAGAATCTCTTAATTGAAAAATGTAATAAATACATAATAGTTACTATCTTATTTAAATAGCATTATTGAACTAAAATTTTTTGAAATTCATATTACAGAGTAGTTCATATCACATTTCTTGGACCTAGATAGAATCTCAAATGATTCTGGCCCCTTATGACTCCCTTTTTATTTGTGCTTATAGTACCTGAATATATCACATATTCATGTCTTAGACAAAATCTTAAAGGATTCTGGCCCCTTATAACTCTCAGTAATTTCCTTACACAAATAGAATCTCAAAATATTCTGGCCCGATATGGCTCCCAAGAGATATAATTTAATCACATATGCATATATATATCATTACAATAAAATAATTAAATAGTAATTGGGCTTGTATCAAAATTTCACTGTGTTGTATAATGATAGACAGCATAAAATTCAATTAGGCAAAATATACATTTTCAAAAAATTATCAAATTCCTATGGATTATATAAAATGATATTTTAATACTTTTTTGTACTACACTATTTTTTAGCATCTAGATGATTTTTTATTTAATAAAAACCTCATAAATTTCAAACCCCCCATTGTAAAATTTATAGAAAATATTCAAAATGTGTATAATCATAATATTTATAACATATAAAAAATTATGCAATGAAAGTTTTACCAGTGGAAAGTAATCCATGTTTTTTGTTAATGGATACAAAATTTTAATGGAAAAATTTGTCAAAAACTACACATTTTTTTTTAAATTGAAATGGACATAATGTGACTTATCTTGAAATGAGCAAGTTTTCCAACAGAGCCGGTGGGCAAAAATGGCCTGAAATAGACCAAAACTAGAGTTTTATCTTTCTTTCACTTCCTTTTTCTCTAAATTCCTTAGTCATTCTTTGTTAAGCATTTTGCCATATATATAAAAAAGAAATTTAATAAAGTGGATAAGTGGAATTAGATTTTTTATTAAAATATTAATTATTCTAATTATTTAATATTAAAATATTAAGTTAATACAAAATATTTTATATCTTTAATCCAAAAATACAAAAATTACAAAAAAAATTTATAAATTAGCTAATCATATCCAAAATATTATGGTGAAATTGGTTTGCATAACATACACACGTGATGGTCCTAAAAAATCTACTTGTTTTGATAGGTGTTGGTTTCTTAAGAAATTTTGATAGTGACCAAAATTATGAAAAAATTAGGGAATCTAAAATACAATATTAAATGTTCTAGTGAAGACAGATTGTGATTTAGACTTCTCTAGGTCAACAACAAAAATTTAAAAAAAATTAAGGGTTTTAAACTAGAACGCCTGCTGAATCAATTTTTGATTAGTTCGGTTCAACGAGTCAGTTCAATAAAGTTTTTAAAACCATGACTAAAACAAATATAACTCTTTAAAATTTGCTTAATAAGATTTTTTAAAAAAATAGTAAAACTTAAACTCAAATTAAAATATCCCTTGGCTTACAACCAACAAATAATTTTAAATCTAAATAACTCAAACATTAAACCCATTTGGTAGACCACTGAATAGCTTTAGGCTAGGTCAGTAGTATGTTTGGTGTGATGCAGGTACCATTGCTTAAAGGGTATCTTTGGTGTGTTTATTTATTTTTAGTACCTGGATGTCATGACATGCATATTTACTTTTGTGTTGGTGTACTTTAGCTTTTAAATTATATACATATGCACCACATTCATACATGCATATATATTTATGTTATCTTTTCTTTGTTGCAAAAAAAAAAGTAGAATGTATATATGCTTGCTTGTAAAAGTGAAAGAGAGCAAAGTAGAATGTAACAAGGTGCAAATGTATATGTATAAGATGAAAAATAAATATAAAGTGTCTAAAATGCTACTAGATCGCATTTTATACATTCATAGAGCTATAAAGGCTAAATATGATTGCTTATACATACTTATAGGGCTCCAAAATATTATCTCTTCAACTTAGTAGGATGTTCTCTTAAGAAAAAACCGCATTTAGATATATTTCATTCATAGGTATTGGAATCCAAGCATGTTATGATGGAGCTTTGCCACCTTACTTTCTTATAGACCCTGGGTTATATTTATATTTTCAAATAGATGAATAAAATAATTTCTTTATGTACTTGCTTCATGTATCATAATACATGGTGCTAGCTAGACCTTTTTACATGTCGTACAATCTTGATTAAATTCTCTGAATCAAATATCTTTGATTTCTTATGATAATGTCATCCTATCTTACATTCATAAGGTGGTTGATTGTGTTTAGGATGTTAGCTAATAGCTTACTCCAGATAAGTATAAGCCTAGATCATATACCCTTCAGTGTGTCTTTTTGACTCTTGATAAATTCTAATTTTCTAATTTCTCTTAGGACAGTAAATTAATCTTTGATCTTCTAAAAAAATTTTAATTAAATCTACATACATTTAAAAGAATCTAAGCCCCACTAAAGATAAAGAGATTAAATTATCCCCTTTGGATTAGAATAACTTAGGAACTTCACTATGCACCTAACTAAGAAGAAACAAAATAACATCCCTAATCGAGAGTATGCTTAGGCCAAGTCCTAAGATGTAATTCCCTATAGGAAACTGACACCCACATCAAATAAAACTCATTCAAGCTGATGTATCGAGTGAAAAAAAATCTCATGATTATCGAGTCATATTTATTATTATACATCAAGAAATGTAAGTGAAAGACACTATTCTCCATTGATAATCATTGTATGATTATATCTACTTTTTTATTGACCTTCTTGTGTAGAGTGTATAGGACTCTGACTATTTTATCTTATAAGATAGTGCGATCATACCCTTTGTATTTTGACCCTTGCCAATAGTTTTCTTTTGGAGACCCACATAATTTAGCAATTATAAAAATTTGAGTTTGATTCAAATTTGTGTGTTGGGAATTACACACATGTTACTGAAGCATTACATCAAATGGCTATTGTGCATGAAACACCTATAATACCATGAGAGGAAAAATTGATTTATGATTTTGATAAATTCCACCGTGAAGACATCAACTTTGATATTGATGTAGAATGTAAGACAATAGTGAAGTTGATGAGTTTCATAATAGACTTCAAGTGAATGTTAATCCAAAGGGAGTTGATGAGGTCAAGAATCTCACAAGGATTGTGCAAGCTTAGTTTTGAAGGCTTGAAGGAGGAGAGAGAGAGAGAGAGAGAGAGAGAGAGAGAGAGAGAGAGAGAGAGAGAGAGAGAGACTCTCTCTCTATTTTGAGATCTCGCCGGTGGGATTGGATCGTGAAGCCTCTTGGGTTATCGTGGGGGGTGATCGTGGGACACCCTCCTATCATCCCACGAGAAGCGGCAGAGGGGGGTCGCTGATGATGGGAGAAATCTGGCTGCTATGGCTATTTTAAGAGACGGAGGGAGGATTGTTTCGGGAGATGAGATTGGTAATAGTGGAGGGAGTTTTGGTGATAGGAAGTTTTCATTTGGAGGCTCTCGAGGTTTGGCGGAGATTCGGGCTGAGGGAAGCCGCTTCTTGATCCGTTCGGGCACCTATCAAAGCTGGGGGAGCTAGATCTGTAGCTTCCGATTGTTGACCTGTACTGAGTGGAAAAACAAAAAAAATAAAAAAAAAAATCAAAATAAATGCCATACCTACTCTGCCAAAACCCACGTTGCTCCCCACGTCGCAGGCAGTTCACATGTCGCTCGCACGACCAAGGTCGTTTCCTCGCACGACATCGCGTCGTTAAAAGGCCGCAAGAAACGAAGCCTCAGGCTCTCTTTCTCTCACCTGAGCTCTCTCACTCGCTCCCGCTCTCTCCCGCGAGCTCTCCTCTTCCTGTCGCTACTCCGACTCCTTCGTGGTTGATCGACTCTGTTTCCCCTTCGACGAGTCCCTTCCCGTCGGATAGGAAGTCCGACCTTTTGATCAAAGGCAAAACGGGAGCTCGTTGGTTCCCTCTCTCCCTTCACGTGATTCTTCGGCTCCTTAGCGCTTGTCAACTCTGCCCCTTTAGCGACTTTCCTTCCTGCTTGGTCGGAAGTTGCGGCATTTGATCGGAAGCAAGCACGGGAACTCGCTTGCTATGAAGGTGACTATCTACCTCACGCGCTTCTCGGCCAAATCCCGTCAATCCGCCGAACTAAGGGATTTTTCTTTTTTTATTATTATATAAATAATATATTTTTTAATTATAATTATATTAATTAAATATAATTAGTTAAAATTATTATTAATTAATCATAATTTATAAGTTAATTATCATTAATTATTATTAGTTATTTATATTTTATTAGAATTAATTAATATCAATTAAGTTATAATTAATTTTTTAAAATT